>NC_092073.1:8212812-8526875 GCF_039877785.1 Chaetodon trifascialis
AGCGGCGGTGCGACCTGTTGTGTGGAACGCGGAGACATTCGCCGAACTGCGCCTGTAAATCTGCATGTTTAACCTTGCGACGCGTGTCTGGAAACATTCACGTTCCGCAACAGCCAAACGAAAACGTCTCACGGTTCATGATCAAATTTGAGTGAATTCGGCACTAAGCTTACTCGGTATTTCAGTATGTGACTCTTGGTTCACTGCACACCATGCTGTGTTTGACAGCAGAAGGAGGCGGGAGTAACTTGAAGAGAGTCGATCTTTTACTCGAGTGTGTTTTATATGTTAATTTGGATGAACCTATCTGTCGCGTTGATCAAAAGTAGCTGGTAACTTTTTATAAATAACTTGTGTTGCCCTTGGTCGTGGTGTATGCGAGTTGGCAGATTTTTGACTGAGGTTTGGTGTGACATGCTTTTCTTCTCGCTCATAAATCGTGACGTATACGGCCTCGAGTTAACGTCCGCATGATGAATGTTGGAAAAATCCAAACATGGTCTAAACGTAGCTGTTTGGACTGAAAGCTGTATTATAGTATAGTAATTCAGATGTTTTTCTCCGTCCATTACTATACCTGACATGCTCACATGAGTATTTGGATGTGTTTTTGCATTTGTTACATAACTAACTCTGTAAACCAGATACTGCGCGCCAGCATCATCAGCCTGGTGGATCTGAGTTCAGCCTTAGTGGCTTGATAGGCAAGCTCATACATGCACATCCAGGCCTGAAGTTTAACAAAGTTAACAGCATGGGTACAATGCAGCTGTCTGTGCATGTCCGGAGCTCTGCCTCTGTTAATTATCAACACATCCTCCTGATAATACCCGCCAAACCTATCTACCGTACACGCATCCATAGGCAGACGCTCTCCTGGAGGTCTGACAGACACTGAAGGTGTGACAACAAAAAGAACAAGTCTCACTTTGCCCTGGCAACCTTTTGTTACCACTCGTGAAGTCACTACAAAGCCATTAAGATCTCTTTGGATGAGTCTTAAAACGAAGTTTAGGGTGTAAATCATTTGCTGTAGTTGGAACATTGCAAGTGTTTGTCAGTGCTGAGCACACACCCACACTTTGGTTCAGGCTGGATCCTTGTAGTTATGTAATTGTTTGCTGGCAGATACAACGGGCACACACCCACATCGAGGTTGACTTCAAGTGAAGCATACACCAACATGCTTGTGTGAGATACACCGCACACAATGGAGCAGCCCAAAGAGGCTGTCAAAGATAACAATTAGTCACAAACTTGCAAAGTAGCAAAACAAACTGAGATACTGTTCACACAGGCCAGAGAACATGCATGTTACGCATCTGTGTTGTTGACAGGAGGTTGCAGGTTGCTCATGTTTTGTCAACACAGAATTAGAGGTCAGTAATGCCAGAGCTTAATGTCAGGGATTTTCCTCTCAATGAGGGATATTAACTTTAACCTTAAAACACACTGAATTCAATCCATGCTAAACAATGATGTCCTTTCACCCTAATACATTGGAAAAAGGGAGGACTGCACCCAACAATTATTTTCTTTGTCAATTAATCTATCAGTTATTTATATCAATTAGTTATGTATATTAAATACTAGAAAATAGGGAAGAACGGCCCAGAGCCAAAAATGACATTTTTAAATCCTTTGCTTGATTGACTCACTGTCTCAAACTCAAAGGCAGCCATTCTTTAAAGATATAAAACCGAGATAACCAGAAATTGATATTTTACCGTATTAACTTAATTGATTTTTGTAAATATCTGCTTATTCTGAATTTGATGCAGCAACACAGCAAAGTTGTGGAACACTCCAAAAGAAGGTTCACCACTTTGTGAACACATGATTGTATTAAGGATATTTCTACATGGGCTCAGGAACACTTCATCAAACTATCGTCAGTAAACACAGTTCACTCTTAAATGATTTCAGTCTGCTTTTATTTATAACGTGTCCAAACTTTTTTGGAATCGGGCGTATATTAAGAGTCACAGTGACCAGTAACCTTCCAGCTGTGGTAAGCTGGCTGCAAGTTGTGCAGGTGGAATTGTTGAAAAACTGTTAAGCAAATTAGCAGAAAAGGCCAGCTGAAAGTGAGGCTGCAGCTGATAAATATTTTCGGTATCACTTAGTCTGTTGATTCCTTTCAATTATATCAATAATCGATCAAAAGAATCTTGTAAAAGGTAGTAGGAATGCAAATCTGACCAAACCTTCTGGTACAAACACAGAAATAAGACCAAGCCTGCACAGGATCAGTGTGTGTTGTACTTATGCATTCACAGCTGCAGCCACAGAAATGTTGTTCAGGCTGAAACAAGTGCACGCTTAAGTTTTTTGTCAGTCAGCAGAAGAATAAAAGTGAACGATTTTGATGATTGATTTCATCATTTTAATGCTAATCACCAAACTTTGACTGGTTCCAGCTTTTCAAATGTCAGGCGTGTCACTATTTTCTGACATTTTCTAAGCTAATTATTTCGAGAAAAGGCACCACGCATTAGCTTCTCTGCATGTGTGCTGCTTTTCTCAGTTTTACTGGATTGTAAATAGTAAAGTTGATAATTGTGAACTGTCGGTAGGACAACACAAGCGAAGTGAATATGTCAACTTTGGTTCTAGAGAACTGTGATGGGCTTCACAATTTCTGACTTTTAACAGGCAGACTAATCAACAGAATAAACCGCTACGTTCCCGCCTTAATATCAAACCGTTCCTTAAATGCCCTCACATCTAATGAAGGGATAAAATCAAGGTGCATCTGAGCCCATTTAAAAAGGCTTTGAAAACTTTCTGAACCATGGACTGCTTCATTAATGTTTCAGCACTGCTGTCGCTTCCTTCAAATGACGTAGACTGTTACATAAACTGCATGGCTTATGTCTGTGGTAATGCTGTTTAGATGACTGCCCCTCATGCTCCACCATCACAGACATCACTTGCAGCTTTAAAAGCACTGAAATTGCTGTGATGTGTTATGATTTCTTCTGTTGCCTCCGGGAGAGGAATGATTACAAACACATATCCACATGGAAGGCTTTGGCACTGAAGTATCTTTTGAAGAGCATGAAGATCTCCTTCCCTCTCTCTCTCCCTCCCTCCCTCTTCCTATTTCTCTGTTTCTCTCTCGTGTCACGTCATGTCAGGCCTTTATAATAGTCTAAGACAGATTAAGCTCTAATGAGGCCATTGAGTCACCCCTGAAGGCAAGGTGGATAGGGAGAGGTCGAGATGATCCATGTTCTGAAAAAAGGTCAAGAAAGAGGAATCAAAACACTTCACTTTGTGATCACACAAAACACTGCAGGTTACATAAAGACTCTGGATCCTAAGTAGCGATTTCCATCCAGTTAGAAACTGCTGACCTGGATTAAAAAGAGAGAAGGGGACACTGAAATGTCCCATGATGGATTTGTTTTATTTGTCGATCAAAGGTCGCAGCAACACGTACATTCAGGTGACCGCCTCATCTGTGTTGAGGTGTCATCATCGTGCTCAGCAGTTGGCACACTGGCGTGGGTTCAGTGCTGGTTTGCAGCAGTAAATGTGCATATGCATGCGTTCGTGACTGTGAGTGGGTGTGTGAGCTCTGCACTCTAGTTGTAAAAGAAAGTGTGGAGTGAGCAGAGCCGAATTGTTGTGTAACCACTGCTTATCAGTCCAGAACGGTGGAACTGACAAGATGAGGGAGGCAAGGCTGCTTGATTTTAGTTTGATGAACCTTTAGCTCTGATTAAATTTTTATTACAATCTAATTAAATTTGATTACAAAAGAAATGGAGTGGTCTGTGTAATTCAGCAAAACAGCTTGATAGATCCTGATAAATCCATTAGTCAAGCAACAAAAACTCTAACTTTTCAAATGTCAGGCTTGATGCTTTTCTTTATGATGTATGATAGTAAACTGGATGTCTTTGGGTTTGGACTGTTGCTTGGACAACACAAGGTATTGTGTCAAATGTTTTTTGATTTATTTGTTGGTCTTTTTTTAGAGAACAGCGGGATGAAACATCCGCTGAAAGGTTCAAGCAAGAGAATCATTGTGTTGATGAAACCCCAATTGGACAGCAGTGCCGCCCATCAGCCACCAGACAGGAAGAAACACACCAAGGTGACATGCACACACTCATCAGACACAACACATTAAGTCTGAACACGTCAGTATATCCAGCCTCAGTTATTTGACATTCCACAGCAGTGATCAGAACATAATCCCCTATTTTGAATCTGTTACAGCATTAATATTAAGAGCGGATAGGCTAAGACAGGAAGAGGCTGCTCGTTGTGGTGATTCAAAGGTCCAGACCCTGAAACCCCCTGACCGCAGATTCACCTCCCGCCTCGTCTTCAGACCCAAGAAGAATTTAGACCTCTGCCTACAAAGGTAAACAAGGAAAGGAGTCCGTTTACTCTGCCACAAGTGTTAATAAAATTTAGTGCTGACCCTGAGCCACGGTTCAAGGAAAAACATTGATTCACTCTGCTCATGAGACGGGCTTAGACAAGTACTTTAAACATTCATCAGGGATCTTTGGCCATACAGGCTCCTGCAGATTTGTTTGATGCACATTCATGCAGACTGTCACTATTCTTTTAACCATCTTAAGATAAAGCTTTTTGTCCCTCTGCTTATATATTTGAAACCAGAAAGGGAGTCACCTGGTACATGACAGTGTGTTATGTCAGTATCATGTTGACATGATACATACTTGGGGCATAACGTGTGATACTAATTCATTTGATTACACAACAAGCAAGTCCCAATGTTCGGACCTGATATTTGTGTTGAATTTTCATAGTACAATCATAGTGCAGCAGAATGCAGGGTTTATCAGGTCTGGTAGTGTTTTCATCCATCAGTCAAGTTTCTTTTTAATGTACATTAACCAGTGTCTTTCCATTCATCTAAACTTTCACAACAGTGTGGTGTTTTTGTCTTCATTGGTGAGGTTTGAGAAACAGTACATCTGGCACTGTTGGTTGTATCAATCTCAGAGTTCAAATCACAAGTCCTCTCTAACATTTAGTCAAACAGTAACTGAACCACTGAACCCTGTCTGCATACTTTAGTCAGTGGCACACTGTTCAGAAAGGTCAGCTCCTTGTATAAACAAGAAACTGCACCTAATTGTGTGACCCATAAGAGTAAGTTGGACTTGTATTTATTAGTCATTTTAGGTTGTTTAGGTTTAAGTTAGACTTGTTGCCTTGGTTTATGAGGACATAACTGTTTTTGATATTGCATGTGGTGGAGATCGTTTGTATGAGTATGTGCTGCACGTTTTCCTTCAGCATGCCATGTGTGCCATCCTTGTTAAGTGGTCATTGATTGAACAAGCTTTATTAGTTCAAGAGAGAACACACCCCTTAACTGTCTGCTAGCCACCTGCAATCTTTTCATACCATCCAGCATGACCCTATATAGACATTTTGTACTGAGTGTGTGATCTTGTGAGCGTGCTGTACACATAGCTTAACAATAGCTTGTAATGGCTGTCATAATTTCTCATGAGGTGTGACTTTAGAGCACATGTGACAGTGGGAAAACTGTTTAGTAAAGAGAGAGGGACAGAGGAAAGGAATGCTGACCATCCTGTTGATCAGCGTTGCTGTGGCAAATGTTAGACATCTGATCCCTCAAATACTTCACACTGCACAAAAACATCACAGCAGAGCTCAGGAAGACAGGTGTCCATATAATGTGATTTTTTTTTTAAGGAGAAATAATACCATTTGTTAAAGTTTAAAGCTGAGATATTTCAATAGCTCTTACAGTTTATTGTCTCAGCAATACAGTTATGAAACAGTTTATTTTCACACCCTGATTATCATGCTCAGAGCTTTCTATGCTGGTTGGTTCTAATGCTCATGAAGTCTTGTCTGTCCCTTATCGCAACAGCAAACATTGGGCAATTCATTATTATATAATGTCCATTACATACCACTGCAAGTAAAGACAAAACAGTATGATGAACAGAAACAAAAATCACTTCATTATTACCCTTTGTCATATCCCTTACTGCCTTCATTTTTGCTTCACATAACACTTACAGCAATAACAATAAAACCTGTATATGCAACCCTTTATTGTGAAACAAATATGGAGCTCCACAGCAACCGTACAGTATCCATTGTAATCAGAGACTGTCTCTATGTTATTTTTGCTTTATTATGTTTTTTCATAGGTCATATGTAGGGTAAACGTAACATTTACTGCATACTGTACATTATGTCCAATTTACTGTGACAGCTCTCATCCTAACAAGTATTCCTAATTGGTTTATGTCTTCTCTCTCTCTCTCCTGTTTAACCAGTTTAACTGAAACACAGAGGGCTGAGACTGAGAACAGCAGGTGTCAGGTAAGAATTAGACACAGTTAATCATCAATATCATAATGTTTTAGCGCTTGTGCTAGAATCATTAAAATGTACAGTATATTCCCAGCCAGTCTATACTTACAGTACTTAATTTATGGTAACAAGTTAAAAGCCACTGAAGTCTTTGAAAACCACACAAAACGGTTGTCTATGAAAACATCACAACATAATATCTGACATTGTTGACTCTTGAAAAAATAGGAGATTGATTGTTATTTTAGAATTTGAAGGAATAGGGTGTGTGAATGTGTCCTTGGAAATCTCTTGTGTCTTTCAGAACAACCTGTTTGTCAAGGCCTGAGTCTCTTAAATAGCTCCACCATGGGAACAGAAGCAGCAGCAAAGTGCTGGCTCCTGCGAACACTCAATTGCAATTCAGATAGCAGGCCACTGCTACATACTGTAAATGTCAGAAAGCAATTACTATAGTGTGCAAGTAATTTGCATTGGTATGATACAATAAACTGAAGCTGACTGGAAAGAGTTCATATATATTTAATCTGTGATTAATCTGTGATTACAAAGATATAGCATGGGATATTGTGTGCTCATATGAATTGTTAAATGGAAAAAAAAAATAGAAATAGCCAAAAATTACTTTTAAGTATTAATTTGTAATTCAGATTCCAGATGGCTTGAAAATAAATTAGTATAGAATACCTGGTCACTTGCAGTAATTTCTCTTCTCTTAACAGGTTCATGGACTAAAATCACCATCAGACACCTTTATAAACGTAGCCAGTGACTGTACATTATCTGAAAGGATATCAGCGAAGAAGAAAGAAGAGCTTGCCACAGCTGTTTGCAATGAACTGGAGATTACCAGAGACTTGACTGCAATTCACAGTTTCTCCATTGGGGAGTTTGGACTACATGAGCTTAATGGCTTGTGCATTCAATATGGGTCACAACCCAGGATTGACAATGGAGAAGAAGATATAAAAGATCATACAAAGCTTGAGAGACACAGTGATCTTGTGCAACTACCTAACGCTACTAGAACCATGCTGTCTTCCAGTGTGGTAACAGTTCTTGCCCCACACTGGAGTGGCCGACTAAGACGGACCAAAAGATTTGAGGGTACTGGCAATTTGGAAGCCCAGGGGAGTTTACAAGATGTGACAAACACTGTGGCAAACCATACACATGAACGATTTCAGGAAACTATGGACAAGTCTTTGACTGATGGATCACAAGCTCAATTAAGGGTGCCATTTCTGGGTACCAGGAGGAATACAGTTGACTGTTCAACTAAGAGTGGTCTTGCAAGCTTGGACTACGAATCAGAGAGAAAAATGATTCAGACTGTCTCCTTGGACGCAAACTCTGGAAGGATGGACAATAGGCAAACAGATGCAGGTCTTTTAAGCCCTGTAGCCACAACTGTATCTCCTGTGTCACCTCTCTCCCTTGACCCAAATGAACAAAGGAGAAATTTGCAAACTGGTCATCAAGGAGGACTGTCATCTTTAAGCTCAAAACCAACAACAAGCAGTCTTCTTCTGTCTTTGAGAAGATTCAACTCCAATGGCAGGAACTCTAATGCAGCCTCAACCCTCTCTGAGATCAGCCCTTCGCCTTTGTGCAGCTCACCAAGTGACGAAGATGGAAAGTTATTCCCAACACATCTTTCTCAAACGTTAGACAATAGTAATGTGCAAGAGAGGTCAAAGCCCCTAGTGTCTCCATTGTCCATATCTCATAGGACAACTGAAACTGGGCCTATCCTTTCCCCGTCATCCTGCAATCACAAAGAAAGAACCATGTTTGAAACAAGGTTCATTTCAGCTTCACCCACAGACAGAGAAGCAAGAGATGCACACTTTACCCGACAACCTCAAACAACAAATAGGACACAGTCCAGTCTTTCATGTTCCAAACAGGCATTTCTAAGTAGAGGACAATCGGAGAGGCAACTGAACTGCAGGGGTTCAGACAAAGGTGCAAACTTATTCTCAAAAACCTCTGTCTGTTCACCCAGACATTCCCCATATGACCACTCTGCCCTCCTAAAAACTCATTCCTTCCCTAGAAGGACCACCCTTACATCCACTTCCTGGTGGAAACAAGTTACCCAGGAAGGTGATTCCCCTCTAATGGGCAATGATACAACAAACATCAGAGACAAGCCAAACATACCCTTAGTTCCACGGCAAAATGGTAAAAGTGACTTGGCCTCTCCAAGTCTGACTGACAGAAAAAGACCTAGTAGTCAAATCCTCAATAACAGAGAAAACAGCAATATATCAGAGTCAGTTCACAAAGGTAACATAAACATTGTTATGAAGACACAAAGAAATGCTGAGGATTCACCTGACCATGAATCAAACAGCCTTGGCAAACCACAGTATGGCTTCAGTTTAAAAGTCACAGAACCACCAAAACCTCACAGTTTGGCTGACACTTCCTCTGGTTCTAAAATTAGCAAGGCTACAATGGAAACAGCACTGAGTCACCCTAAAGATCTCACCAAACATGATGTAAGGAATAATTTGTTTACAGCAAACACAACTGAATTACCACCTACTTTGCTAAATCCCAAGAGCTCAAATACACCCACTGAGAGCAGCAGCAAATACAGTAATAATCATTGTACATCCAAAACCTACAGCACCCCCGAATCCCCTCACAACAAGGACTCTCAAAGGTTTACCAAGCCATCTGTTTCGCTTGTTACCACCAACACTCTCAATAGTCAGGCCTTTAAAACTGCCTCTGGTCTCCCCCTAACCCCAAACTCTAAAACTAGTTCCTCCTTTCACTCTCATCCATTGGCTTCACAGACCAGTATTCATGCTTCATCACACACAGGCTCTTCTTCCCAAATACCCAAATTCACCAACACAGCCAACACCACACCTATTGGCTTTGAAAGAAGCTACGCTTCCATTCCCAAGCCTTTCCACCCTAAAACTGTGTCCAGCCTGATTCCCTCTGTCAGTACTTTCTCTAAAACAAACTACAGTTCTGTATCCACTGCTCCCACCATCTCTTCATCTACCACTGACAGCCATCCTGCAGTCACAACTGCCCCCAGCCCATCCCTACTTACTCCTCCTGTCACTCCTATCCTTGCATCTTCTCCCACCACTATCACTGTTTCTTCTCTCTTAACCCCCCCTGCCACCCCTATTATTACCAGCCCCAACTGCTCAGACACTTCCAACCCTAGGGAAGGGAAAATATTATCAAGTAACCAAGAAAGAGACACAAAGAAACTACGCCCTCAAGTAGAGGGAAAGAGAGTGAGACGAGTAACATGGGAGGATTCGGTGGATCTGCAGTGTTCTGAGCCCATCACAGTTGAGATGTCAGAACCATCTCAAATTCCAACAAGGTCTCCATCTCCCTCCAGGTCCCCACAAAGCATTAATGCTCCATCCATATTTTCCTTTCTAAGATCAAGCAGTCCAGCCACAAATACATCTCTTTCATCCCCAATCACTATGACCTCCGGTATACATCCGGTGAAAGGAGGAAAGTATCGATCCTTATCATCTGACTCTGCTGATTTAGTATCCAGAGAGCAAGAGAGATCTAAGCAAAGACCTAGTGACACTGTGATCTCTGACCAGAGAAGACAGGCCTTAACCACACCCAGGCAGGAGAGGACACTGTCAGTGGAGTCTGGCACAGTACAGTGCCATTCTTTTGCTCCTCCCTCTCTCCCTTCTGAATTTCCAAGTGGTTATAAGCTTCGATATAGCTCCACACCTTACTCCACTCTCATGTCTGCCAGGTCAACACAGGGAGAAACTAAGACCATAACACCCAGATCACCCCTCTTCCAACAGCCCTCACAGTCAAATTTTACCCCACATCTTTGCGTACGTACTGGCCCAGGAGCAGTCACGACCTTACCATCATCCAAACCTCCACTGTCATCTGTCAGCCCACCACAGCCCCCATCTTTGCCTTTCCAAAAAAATACAGCCATCCGAGAAAGTTCCAAGTGTGGGGTTTCAGAAACTGATAAACTCAAGAATAACAATGGCAAAAACAACAGCCAAGACCGCCAGAAAGGCCGGGTATTACTTGTCAATAACAGAGTTCATGTCAACTCACAGTCTTTGCAGAGTGATGAGACACACAGCTCTTCCTCAACATTTGTAACTGAGACATTGGTTTACAGCATTAAATCTAATGTAGGTACAGCACTAGCTGCCCCAAAAAACACCACAGCTAAACCTCCACAACCAGTTTCTGTGGAAACCAGGGTAAGTCAGCAGTCACACACAATGCAGAGGAAGGAAGCTGCAGGTGAACGATGTAGTCATTCAGATCAGAGCTCCAGTGGTAGCAGCTCAACAGAGAGTCAGCCCCCTGATGATGAAGGCTCTAACAGAAGAATGAATGTACTGAGTAAAAGCAAATTTCTTTCAGTGGAGAGCAACAATGAAAAAAGCCCAAAGAGAAGCCGGTTTGCACTGAAGAAAAGTGTCAGCACACCAAACTCCAGTTTATCAAGGTCAGATTCAGACAGGGCCAACAAGACTAATAACAAAATGGACCAGGTCCTTAACAAACTGAGACAAACATTCAGCACTAGACGGTCTGATGATGATATGTTGTTTCCATGGAAGTGGAAGCGAGCCTCCCAAACACCCTCTGTTAGTGGATCAAGTGACATTAGCAATGTCGGTGATATCACTGTTGAGAGTACCAAATCTGTAGAGAAGCAAGAGCAGGAGAAAAGAGGGGTGCTGAAGGACAACGAAAACGGAGCCGAGGTTACGAATGGATGGACACGAAACAGATATACTCTTACGCCACCCTCTGCTTCTGGGAGCACAGTGGCAGGAGATAACTTTTACATTTGGTCAGACAAATCAACTCCAGAAATAGACCAAGATGAGCAAAATGCTGGTGCAGAGCACATGTCTGAAAGTAAAAACCAACCTCGTTGGATAAGCCACAGCCCAACAATGCACCAGTTTGACTTTTTCAAAGACAATAGGACAAATTATAAATCAACAAACCAGTTCCACTCTTGTAGAGATCCCAGTCCTGGTAGGAGCCCTAACTCCTCTACAGCTTGTCCTACTCAGTTTGGAAAGTCCACATCCAGCCCCAGGAGCCCCTTCTCCCCCTTCTCCTCCCTTTCTCCTCTCTCCTCATTTCCCTCACCAGATGTTACAGATGACAGTGTCTTCTACAGCCCAAAACTGCAACGTCGCAGAGAATCCTCCTCACCATGTGAGCCAGGAGAGGGAATTAGCCTGGGGGGATCAAGAAGAATCCGGGCATCCACTGGTCCTCCAAGTGCAAGTCCAGAACAAGACAAGGAATGCTTGGCATCCTCATATGCAGACTTAAAGTATGGCATTGAGCCTGGAAGGTCATTTTCTGTCAGTTCGGTGCTATCCAGTCGACCCTCAGGGCCTGGTCGCATCTCCACAGGATCCAGATTCATGAGCGTGGGTGACCTCTCTGCATCTGCCTTGACTTGTACTGGCAAGGACTTGGATCACTGGTCGGTTACTTCTGATTGGACCACAGATTATGATTGCCTGTCCAGTAAGGACTGTCGAATGTCATTTTTCCCTAGTGACCCTGGTAAAATGAAATCAAGATCTCTTCCTCGATCACTGACCAGGCGGTTGGCAAATTGGAGCTCCGGAGTCCCTGCTTCTCCACCTGTAAATACCACAATCTCAAAGCCAACCAAGCATTGGAGCCCGAGCATGAACACTTGTCACTTTGCATGGGATACAGAGGGTCCTCCAACCCCTCCTCCAACACCACCTCTCTCACCAGTGTCCAGACGCATGTCCAAGCCTCCCAGTCTTTCCTCCCCTACCTGTCCCAGCTCACCAGGAGCACCACAGCAGGTGGACAGCCAGTCTTCCAGAAGGCATTTGCCATCCAGAGGTTATGTGTCCAGCCTTAGCACCTTTGAGGAGTCTACAGACAGCAGCTCAGACACAACAACAGATGATGAATATTACTTAGAAACAGGTGAGGACGAAGAAAAAGAGACAGAATTGTGAAAGCAAAATAGTCACTTTAAATCCTCCCTGGAGACAGGAGTTCAAAAGGGACAGTTGGCTGCCTGTATGACTTGCTTTTCAAAGTGGTGGTTGTTGCCCAGTCAGAAAGACATTAAATAAGCAGGCAGGACGTTATTGACAAAATTGTAAAGATGTTTATATGTACAGTGCAATATACATGACTGCATATCTGTAGTCGAGGGATATCAAACATTGTTTAACAATTGTTTAACATCTATAGTTCGGGCAGTTGCATGGCATGAGTGAGGAATTTTACATCTGTTAATTTGTGTTAACAATCAAACTACAGTGTAAGGTTAGGATTCTCACATAAGGCTCATTTTTAGATTTTCATTTCATCCTGCTACTTGAAGGTTATGTGGATAAATATGGAATCATGATATTTCATCAGTTTTCTTCTGTGTTTTGAAGATTGAAATGAATTGTGGTTAATGTTGTAAGCATATATCAGATACAATTTATTTTCTTTGCTGCATTTTTGAAATTAGGCTTAGGGTTAGTGTTGAAAGTGTTGCTTTTTAAAATGTAAAGTTTTTAAATTCTGGGATGAAATATAATACTTTATGTTAGAATTAACATTGTTATCAAACAGTGCTGTATACAGTGCTTGCTCTTATTTGCACAGTGACAATCTAAAGTCTTAATATATCTGATTTATAAATAAATGTAATATTTCCTAAAAGAGCTTGTTTTTGGATTAATGGTGGTAAATTAGAGTTTCTGCTTAAGAAGTTGGGGACACCGTTACTGCTGCTTTGTTAAATTATCCCACATGATATCTCATTGTGTCTTTGTGTTGTTATGCTTCCCGTCACAGCATTCACATGCCATGATAAGTGAAAAGGTATGCTGAGTATGAGAAACAGAAGATTCAGTGGCCAGGGCCACATTCCAGTCTGCTGGGAGCTTTTCATTGACCACGTGCATAACAATACTTTTCTGGATGTTATCTTAAAAAGTGTCTACAATAGGTGGGGCTGCTCAGTTTCACATTATTCACATGGGCGTTCCCCTTTGTTTTTAGCTGTGGCAACACCAAAATTGTCATGGTGATGATTAAAAAAACGTCCATTAGCATGGGTGGATTGAGTTTTAAACTCATTACTGCATGTGTATGTTTGCTGGCAGTGTACAGTGTGTCCAGGAATTTCTCTTCGGTGATTTTTCCAGAGAGACGCTCACACTGAGATGACACAATCTGGTTTGTATTGTTAGCCATGACATCAGCTGGGAAAGGCTTTGCTGCTTCACATCATGTGTCACAGTCTTCAGAGCAATTATTTTGAGTCTGTTTTTCCATCTTATGTCATCATAACAAAAGTACACCACAGGTTACCCTGCAGTGGATGCGCTTCCTCTAAGCAGCCGCCTCATCCAGAGCCTCATGTTTCTGAGTAAAGACTTGGCATGAAGCTGAGTCTGTGGGTGACTGCAAAGATAGACCAACAGAGAAGAAATCTTGTATTTTGTGGAGTGATATGACCACAAGCAACAATATTTAAGGGCTATCATGGGCTATTTGTTGGGTCTTTAGGAAAGTACTTGGCTTCTATGCTGAATGTGGGTAAAGCCGACATAAATGTGTTTGTCTTAAGAAAAATCTACTTACATTCTTCATTTGAGGTGTAACAATTCCACAACCCAAGTATAAATGATGCAGACTTTCTTACAGTAATGAGTATTTTACCAAATAAGATAGAAACAAATTTCAAATGATTTAAACCATGCAGTTTTTATGAGAAACAGTGAGAACTGTGCATCTCATTATATAAAGCTGTTATGCTGCAGGCTCTGCGGTATGGAAGGTATGAAGTGCACATGACAGCACTATCAGTTTTTAGTAATAAACTGCCTTTTTTTCTCATGAGGAGCTGCACCACTTGACAGCGAGGGGAAGTGATTGATTTGTGCGTATGTTTGCTAATGTATTACTCACATTGTGGGGACATCATTCTGTTGATGTCACAGTGTCACATTGTGGGGACTCGCTGTAATTGTGGTGACAAAATGCAGGTCCCCATAATATAAATGGTTAAATTTAGGGTGTCGACTTGGTTAAGGTTAATGTAAGGTTAGGGTTAGGCAAGCAGTGGTTATGGTTATGGTTATGGTTAGGGTAAGTCTCTCGGAAAAGAATGTAAGTCTATGTAATGTCCCTAAAAGTGATGAAAACCTTGTGTGTGTGTGTGTGTGTGTGTGTGTGTGTGTGTGTGTGTGTGTGTGTGTGTGTGTGTGTGTGTGACATAAGACATAAGCTGTTACTTTTAAAGTAATGATATTAACCTGCATAATCGTGATACTCTTTAAGATAAAGATTTAAAGAAAAGGTCACTTTTTGTATTTAATTTTTTGTGTATGTTTGGCAGTCACACACAGAGCAGTAATATAATTCCAACATGTAATCAATATGTGAGACTTTAGCCATAGTTTTTTGCAGTGTAAAAAATCAATTTTTAATGTAATAATTCAATTGGATGATATTTATCAAAGTGGTTTTGTCGTCTGAGTGATTTTTTTTTTTTATTAGTGCACATAAACCATGATACTGGAGAGATTTGCCACTCCTTCAAAATAAAGGCCAAATGCTGCTTGCAATATACAGTAAGTATAGTTCTTGTGAGTGGGGCTCTTTGACCATCTAGTGGCAGCTGAGTGTAGTTCACCTCTACTGCTTTATAATGTTTGACTGCACTGCTCGTTCAGTAACATGTCAGTCACCTTGTTTACACATTGACTATTCATTATATTTTTGTTTTAATAGAATATTCATGTACAGTATCAGAGTATATCTCATTCAATACAGGGTTTTTAGTATTAGAAACTATTCTAGCTGAAAACACCACCTGGGAGCAATTCAAAGCCAATTCCACACCACAGTGTCATATGATCTATTATTCTTTGCCAAGTCATGTTGCTCAGTAAGTCTCATCAGTGGTCCCAACCACATGCAGCTGTTTTGAGCTTAATCTTGCTTTGTTCATGCTCATTCTTAGCTTTGCCAGCTGCTCAAGCCACCTGCCCAGCAGCGCAGGGTATTGACGGACAAGAACACAGAGCAAAGGCTTAAACCCTTCCGCTCTTATAAAAACATGAAAAGCAACTCAGTTTTCACTTTGTGATTTGAATACTGCTGTCGGGTGATTCTGCATGAGTTTTTATTACTACCCCACAGTGCAGGCCTCTGCTTTCCTTTTTATTTTCTTTGTAGTGTGGTGACTCATTTGTTACTCATTTCTTTGAATCTTTTTCAAATACAAGAAACATGAACACAGTGGTGCATTCAAAAGGTTTTATTGTTTATTCCACTCATGTTGCATGGAGAATAAAGAAACTAAAGGACTACAGTTAAACGACATCCTTGAAGGTCCCATTAAGGTCTTCACTCTTCCTCATGTGCTTTCTGTACAAAGGAAAAATGACATATAATTACAGTTAACTCACTGTGCATTGCATGATTCCAACATTCAAAAAACTTGCAGCATTCTGAGTGATTACTGACCTTAGCGCCAGAGTCGCGGCTCTTTGCTCTCAGCTTGTTGACCTGAGACTCTGCGATGTCAGCCCTCTCCTCTGCTTCCTCAAGCTCATGCTGTAACTTGCGTAACTTGCTCAGATTTGTATTGGACTGTTCCTCCTAAACAAAATCCACATAAGAGGATAAAAATTTTGTGAAAGTATGGCTGCAACACAGAGTCTATTCATAAAAAGGCAAATGGACTATATTTAGTAAGTGAAGGTATAGCATTTCCCTTACAGCCTCCTCTGCAGTTCGCTTGTAGGATTTAACTTTCAGTTGCAGTTTATCCACCAGGTCCTGCAGACGGGTCAGGTTCTTTTTATCTTCCTCCGTCTGTTAAATTAATACATGCTGCTTGTTAAAACAGAACTTTGCATCTTTTAGTGAATGTTTCTGACAGTCACTGTGTCTGTAGCGTGTACCTGGTAGGTAAGCTCTTTAATGCGCCTCTCATACTTGCGTATGCCTTTCACTGAGTCGCTGCTTCTCTTTTGTTCCAAATCCACCTCATTTTCCAGCTCTCTCACCTTGAAAACAACAGTTATGGATGCAGCTTTACTAAATTTATCAAAGCCAGAGAATACTGTATTGTGCACTACTGTTGTGAGGCAACACAGTAGAAGTTAGAAATACATACCCTGGCCTCCAGCTTCTGGATCTGCTTCTTGCCACCTTTCATGGCTATTTGCTCAGCTTCATCCAGGCGGTGCTGCAGGTCTTTGATGGTTTGTTCCATGTTTTTCTTCATACGCTCCAGGTGAGCGCTGGTGTCCTGCTCCTTCTTCAGCTCCTCTGCCATCATGGCAGCATCAGAAATAGCCTTCTTCGCCTTCTCCTCAGCATTTCTGCACTCCTGCACCGCCTCCTCCACCTCATTCTGAAGCTGAGCTGTGTCGCTTTCAAGCTTCTTCTTCTGGTTCAGCAGGCTGGTGTTCTGCATTGAGTTGTCTTACAGTCAACACTTACAGAAACATAAATAAATTGCCTATATTGGCATGTAATTATACTGTAGAATGAATCCAGATTTGGGCATACCTGAGAGTGCAGCAGCTGAACTCTCTCACTGACATCCAGCAGTTCCTGCTCTGCCAGTTTACGACCTCTCTCAGTCTGCTCCACCATTGACCTCAGTTCATCAAGTTCAGCCTGCAGCAGGTTGTTACGTCTCTCCACGATGGCAATGTTCTCCTTTAGATCATCATTGGCACGGAGAGTATCATCCAGCTGCAGCTGTGAGTCCTGTTCAGAGGGATTTTTGCAGGGGGAACAATTTTAAATTCTTTATTTCAATAATAAAAAGAAGAAAGAAAACAAAGCACGAACATTCATCAATGATAAGCTTCCATAATACCTTCAGATGAACATGAACTGCTTTGAGCTGTTTCTGAGCCTCTGCTGCCTGCCTGTTGGCCTGACTCAGCTGGATCTCCATCTCATTAAGATCTCCCTCCATCTTCTTCTTCACCCTGAGAGCTTCGTTTCTGCTGCGAGTCTCAGCCTCCAGGGAGCTCTGCAGCGTGTCCACCACTCTCTGATGGTTTCGCTTGGCCTGCTCCATTTCCTCGTCCTTCTCAGCCAGCTTACGCTCGATGTCAGCCTTCACCTGGTTGAACTCAAGCTGAGCTCGGAGGATCTTACCCTCCTCATGCTCCAGAGAGCCCTGAAAGAACAGTCTCCTCCATTAACTTCAATATTCTTTAAGAATAAGAAGAAAGTTAGCACAACATAAACTTCTGAACGCTCACCTCAGCTTCCTCCAGAGCAGACTGTATCTCAGCCTTCTCCTGCTCCAGCTGCTTACGGATCTTCTCCAGCTCATGGATGCTCTTTCCTCCCTCACCAAGTTGCTCAGTCAGGTCAGAAATTTCCTCTGTTTTGTGCATATTCATGTAATTTACAGTTTTCCCCACCTCACGATTGTAATCAGTGAATAGTGAAAGATCAATTAAGTTTTAATACATCTTCCTACCTTGGAGATTCTTGTTTTCTCGTTTCATGGTCTCCAGATGATCCAAAGACTCTTCATAAGAGTTCTTCAGTTTGAAGAGCTCAGTGCTGAGAGAACGAGCCTCCTTCTGGGAACTTTCCAGCTCAGTCTGGGACTCCTCATACTTCTGTTTCCACTCAGCAAGTACCTGGATTAAGAATATTCAGTATTACATTACTTAGCATTAATTCATCCATTCACATTGTTCCTCACATGTTTTTTTCTTTCGCCTATCACCTTGTCAAAGTTTCTTTGTTTCTTGTCCAGAGCTGCAGCAGCAGCATTCGATCTCTCCACATCCACCATGAGATCTTCAATCTCACCCTGAAGCCTGTGTTTGGTTTTCTCCAGGGAGGAACATTTAGCATTAGCAGCTTCAACAGATTCTTCTGCGTCCTGCAGACGCTGGGCCAGTTTCTTCCTGTTTGACAAGAACATATTACAATGATTTTCAGTCCTTCTCAGAAACACGTTGTTGAAGAGGAGGCAGCTGTTCTTACTTTGCTTCTTCCAGCTCCTCAGTCCTTTGAATGGCATCAGTTTCATACTTGGTTCTCCACTGAGCCACCTCAGAGTTGGCCTTGGACATGCTGCGCTGGAGCTCAGCTTTGGCCTCCTGCTCCTCCTCAAACTGCTCCCTTAACAAATCACAGTCATGGCGCGCAGACTGCACTGCATGGGCAAGTGCATTCTTAGCCTGTAAGGTGAAAGTATAAGCTGTGACAGACGTACTGTCAAATTAGAAATGAAATTATCTGGAGGCTGCATTCACTGCTTTACCTTGGTCTCCTCTTCGAGTTGTCTCTTGAGGTCTTCAATCTGCTGAGTGTAGGACTGCTTCCCTCTGCTCAGCTGAGAGACCAAGGAGTCCTTCTCCTCCAGCTGTCTGCCAAGCTCACCTGTAAAATAAAGTTTTGTCAACCCCCATATCAAGCTGCAAATGGTGTTTAGTTACATATCCGTTTGCAGCCTGTAATATTAGAGCAGTAAACTACTTCTGCCTTACTTTTTTATTTTCTTTATTTTATACATGTTATTGTAACAGTAATTGCTGAAAGAAACAAAACACTTAATGTGATCATGTGTTAAACTGATTACCATTTTCTGTTTGAAGCTTTGCTTTTTGCATTGTGAAGTCATTGATGGAACGCTGGCTTTCCTCTGATTTGATCCTGTATTCATTCATTTGATCCTCCAGTGAGCGGCTCAATTTCTCCAGGTTGACCTGAGTTACATGATTCTCATATTAATATGTAAGTCACAGAATGTATACAAGACAAGCATTATTTTCTGTATGGTATTATCTTTTAAGACATACCATGACTTGTCAGGACATACATACACTCCTTTTGAGAGTTAAATGAGAAGATCAATACCACTTTCATGCCTGTGCTTTAACAGAGGAGTTAAGCCAAAATACCTGCACCAGTATTGTGCTAAGCTACCCAGCTGCTGGCTGTAGCTTCAGATTAACTGTGGAGACATCAGAGTGGTAGCAATCCTCTCGTCTAACTCTTGCCAAGAAAGTGAAACAATGTATTTCTCAGAGCTATTCCTTTAAGATGTGTTCAATGAGGACTGGTTTTGCTTGTCTTACTTTGGATTTGACGATCTGTTCCATGTTGGAGACCACATCATCCAGCTCCAGCCTGAGCTCGCTCTTCTCTTTCTCCAGCTTCTGCTTGACTCTTTGCAAGTTGTCAATCTGCTCTCCCAGGTCCGCCACACTGTCTGCGTTCTTCTTTCTCAGTGTAGCGACAGTGGCTTCATGCTGCAGAGTGGCCTCTTCAAGGTCTCTGCGTGTCTTCTGAAACTCAGCCTCCCTCTTCTTGTTCATCTCGATCTGGGCAGCAGTGGCTCCTCCAGCCTCCTCCAACCTCTCACTGATCTCCTCCAGCTCTCTGGCCAAGTCAGCCCTTTGCTTCTCCACCTTGGCTCGGGCAGCTCGCTCTGCTTCCAGTTCTTCCTCCAGCTCCTCAATGCGAGCCTTCATGAGGTTAATCAGACAATTAGGCATTTTGAGTTGGAATTCCCATCATAAAAAGATAATAATGCCACAAATGAATGTTTGTGCAGTTACCTGTAACTCCTTCAGTTTCTTCTGGAGCTGAGCGCCCATGGCCTGTTCATCCTCAATCCTACTCAGCAGCTGGCTTATTTCAAAGTCTTTCCTACATTTAATGACAAAATTCTTGACATTAGTAATCACCTGTTATGGCACAATGAGCATCGTGCTGGTGATTGTAGAAGGCTAGTTTTACTTTTTGAGTTTTTCCTCCAGCTGCTGCTTGTCATTCTCCAGATCCATCACGTTCTCTTGGGTCAACTTTAAGTCCCCTTCCAATTTTCTCTTGGCTCTTTCCAGATCCATTCTTATTTTCTTCTCTTGCTCCAGTGATCCTTCAAGCTAACAGAAAAAAAAATCCAAACATTTACTCGAAAAGTTGTGTCTCTAGAACGTGAGATTTAGTCACAAATGCCATTGTACTCACATCATCCACTTGCTGCTCCAGCTTGGCTTTGGCCTTGGTCAGAGTGTTGACTTTGTCTTCTTCACTCTGCAGGTCGTCCAGTGTTTGCTGATGAGCCTCCTGAAGAGCTTTTTTCTCTTTGGTCAGCTTAGCAATTATTTCATCCAGAGCTGCCATCTCTTCAGTCAGGTTTTTAACCTAAATTATCACCTAGTTAGAACACCTCATCCGGTTGGAAATATGGTTAATCAATGCTGGTCAAAATGTTTTGTTACCTTGTTCTCTGTGGCATGCTTTTCCTTTTCAACTTTAGCCAGAGTCAGCTCCAGATCATCGATGTCCTTCTTCAGTTCTGAACACTCGTCCTCCAGCTTCCTCTTCTTGGCAGTCAGCTCTGCATTCATCTCCTCTTCATCTTCCAGCCTCTCTGTCAGCTCTTTGGCTTTGGCCTCAAGCTGGATCTTACTCTTGATCAGACCCTCACAGCGCTCTTCAGCATCTGTGAGGTTGTCTTGTTCCTGCACAAACCAATATGGTAATTAATGACACCTGTGAGTATAAATGTCTGCAATTTTACTCAACAATTTTAGGTACAATGCATCACTGATCTTACAGATTGCACTTGGAGCTGTAGGTCATTCTTCTCTTGGAGCAGGGTGACCATTTTTTCCTCCAGTTCTTTCTTGCGTGCCTCAGATTTAGCATAAGCCTCTTTCAGCTTTGTGAACTCCTCCTTCATGTTTGCCATCTCCTTCTCAGTCTCAGCTGATTTCAGCAGAGGTTTTATCTTGAAGTACATCTTCATCCAAGGCCAATTCTTGACACCCATGAAGGCACGGACATTCCACTGGATCACCAGTAAGGCATCCCTGGAGACAACATCAGCAAGCTTGAATCCTTTTTTCTGTACCTTGTCTTTTGTGACATTAAATGTTGAAAGAAACGCTCTAACCTGCGCTCAACAATTTTCTGGAACTCAATCCTGGCAAGTAGTCCTCTGGACCTCGCTTGAATTCCAGTGATGATGAGAGCGAGACGATCATCTCGCATCTCTTCAAGAAGACCAAGCAGACCAGCTTTGAAGAACACCTAAAAATGCCATAACATCAGAAGTTTTTCATTACCTGTCCCCAGCACAATCATTTACTCTAAAACGCAACCCTTGTCTTTGAATTTATTGTAGACAGACCAACCTTTGTGTGTCCCAGTTTATACTGCTCATGGTCAATGTCCAAAGAGCCCAAAAGTTTTTCTGCTGCTTTCTTGTTGTCTATGAACTGTCCCTCAGGGATAGCGTTTGGATTTAGGATGCGATATCTGAAATGATACAACCATAACATCAATACAATTATTGAATGAATTTGCAAATAAACATGAGAATGAGAATGTGTCATGGGCTGAGCCATTTTGAATCAAGCTCCTGATCTTAATGGTTTACGCCATCTTCCCCAGTCCATCCATCCTTTTCTGCTGGGCTATGGCAGACACACTGGCAGTGCTAAAGAAGGGGATCTTGGGAGGATACCCCAAGTCATTGTCCAAGTGCCCTTGGGGAGAGGTGCTACCAATGGTGTGGGCAATAACAGATGCCACTTTACATCACCAAACATATGAGCAATAAATAACCACTTTTCTTGCCTTTGTTTGAAGTCTCCATACTGGATCCTGTTGGGAAATCCTTTTCTGCAGATCCTGATGCCCTCCAGCACACCGTTACAGCGGAGCTGGTGCATTACCAGAGGATTCTCCATCGCCCCAGGAGTCTTGGTCTCATTGGGGATGATGCAGCGTACAAAGTGGGGGTGAGTTGACCTGAGGTTGGTCATCAGTTTGTTCAAATTCTCCTGTAAATAAAGACTACAAATATTAATAGGTTCCACATACAAAACATAGGACATATACCAAACTTTAAACATATTTTACCCTGTGCAGCGCAGACACAGTCTGGAACGAAGAACCTTTCTTCTTTGCTCCTTTTCCTCCCTTGCCTCCTCCATCTGTGTAGAATTTGTAGATATATAAGTTTAATTGTTATTTTCTCCCCTGTTGTTATGCTAGACAATTTACAGATGAATAATCAGTGTAGTCAAAGGCCCCTTACCTGAATCTGCACCAGCATACCCAATAAACAGGTTAGACAGTAACTTTAGGTTGGACTTCTGATACAGCCCCACCACAGTCTCATTCAGTGGATCCTTATTCTTCACAAGCCAGTTGGTGATGTTGTAATCAACAATACCAGCATAGTGAACCAGGGAGAAATGAGCCTCTGGTTTCCCCTTAACAACCCTGGGCTTCTGGAAGTTGGGACTTTTACCCAGATGGTTGTCATATAGTTTTGCCTTAAATGTTGCATCGCTGGCTTTGGGGAACATGCACTCCTCTTCAAGGATGGACATGATGCCCATGGGCTGAAGGAATTAATTAGAATTAATTGAATGTAAACCTGCTGCAAAGAATAGCTTATGTTTGTTACATACAATGTCAAATCAAATGTAACTCAGCACTAACCTTCTCAATGAGTTCAATGCAGGCTGCCAAGTCCATGCCAAAGTCAATGAACTCCCACACGATGCCCTCTTTCTTGTACTCTTCTTGTTCCAGCACAAACATGTGGTGGTTGAAGAACTGCTGCAGCTTCTCATTAGTATAGTTGATGCACAGTTGCTCAAAGGTGTTGAACTATATATTTGACAAAACATTTGAAAGAGAGGACAGTAGTTGTCTTGTTTCATTGTTCTTTCTTTGAGATATACAGTTGCTTCCATGTGGCATCATCATTTAATCTCTGACACTCACATCAAAGATCTCAAAACCAGCAATGTCCAGCACACCGATGAAGTACTGGCGAGGTTGCTTGGTATCCAGAGACTGGTTGATTCTCACCACCATCCACAAGAACATTTTCTCGTACACTGACTTGGACAGTGCACCAATCGAGTAATACACCTAGAAAATTGCATAAATTAATGACATTGAAATTGAAACTCGCTTTATTCCCCAATGGATTTCAGTGCAGTGCCTCCATTTTCAACTTACTTGCTGCACATTCTGACCTTTGGTGACCCATTCATTGCCTACTTTGACTCTTGGGTGACACAGGCCCTTGATGAGGTCAGCAGAATTCAAGCCCATCAGATATGCAACCTTGTCCACATCTGCAAATGGATTTTGTGTAGGAGAAGCATTGATTATGCTGCTTTGTGTAAAAAGGCCCAAACTGGTGGTACTTGTACACTTGTTTTGAGAGAATAAAAGTAAGCTGTTGATTGTCCTGATAATGCTTTACCCTCTGTGCCATCAGGCTCTGCTTGCTCTTCTCTCTGCTTCTGTTTGAACTTCATGTTTCCATAATGCATAATGGCACCAGTCAGCTTGTAAATGCCGTTCTTCTCCTCTTGGGTGAAGCCAAGGACATCAAAAGCTTCCTTGAACATCAAATCAAATTTCAGTTAGTTGTGAAGTATGTATGGAATTTTTAACCAGCAGTTTGTTTCACTTACATCAGTTGCCATCAGCTCCTCAGAATCATTGATGGAAGCTACGGTTGTCTCCCCTTGGGAGATGAAGGCATAGTCATAGGGGTTGTTGGTGATAAGCAGCATTTCTGTCAAAGAAAGAAAAGTTTAAGTTTGTATGTATGGTATTTCTTGACACCCATATATATTTTATGTTTCATCCAGCACTCACCCAGCAGTTCTGGTTTCTGTTGGGACAGAATCTGGTAGAAGATGTGGTAGTCTCTCTCAGCCTTGAGCTGATAGGTGACACGGGATTTCTCCAGCAGATCTGAGAACATTTGATATTGGTATCAAGGTTTGTTGTTGACCTGAGAACTATTTCCATACCTTTAAGTGATGTATGCACTGTGTACTTACATGTTTCAATATCAGCTGAAGCCAGTTTCCCACTCACTCCAAAATGGATTCGAATGAATTTACCCTGTCATGAGAAAAGGTTGTTTAGATGTTGTCAGAGTGACAGTGTCATATCTGCACATAATCTCTGAAATGACCAAACTTACAAATCTGGAGGAGTTGTCATTTCTGATGGTCTTGGCATTTCCAAAGGCCTCCAGGGCAGGATTGGCCTGGATGATTTGATCCTCCAGGGTGCCCTGTAGGTTCAATGCATGCCAACATTTAGGCCACAAAGGTCAAAAACTTAGAATGTTTTCCATAATACACTCATTTAAAAAAAGTTTAAAACCAACCTTTTTCTCCTGAGCAGCATCCTTCTTGCCAGAAACAGCTGCGATGCTGGCAAAGTACTGGATGACTCTCTTAGTGTTCACAGTCTTTCCTGCACCAGATTCTCCGCTGCAAACAAAAACAAGCATGTGATCTGAACACGTCATGAAGACAAACCTTAAACTCTGCTCCTCAAATTGATTCAGATTAAACTTTGATGAATTACTTACGTGATAAGAATAGACTGGTTTTCCCTGTCTGTCAGATTTAAGACAATGTTGAGTGTCAGGACGTTTTTCTTTAAATATATTGGATGGTGTCAAAGTTTACAAAGAACTGAACATACCTGACAGCATGTACTGGTAGGCATTGTCAGAAATGGAGTAGATGTGAGGAGGAGCTTCACTCCTCTTCTTTCCTCTATAGGCGTTGACCACCGACTGATCGTACACTGGCAGCCACTTGTAGGGGTTGACAGTGACACAGAACAGCCCTGAGTAGGTCTGTTGACGAAGATGCACGAAACACAAAAAACATTTTTTATGGGACTGAAGATTTCACACATTGGGAAGATTAGTAGATTTGTGGTCTTTACTCACGTAGATCATCCATGCTGCGTAACGCTCTTTGAGGTTAAACAGCACAGCAGGTTCATGGAGGAAGGTGAACATCGCCATGTCCTCAATTTTATCAAACTTTGGCGGGTTCTGAGGGTGTATATCAGCCTCCTTATGGGTTACAGTCTGAAATGATGTATCACACAGAATATGTCAGTTTAAATTAAATTGAGTACTTTTCCACTTCTGCCAGTCAGTGTAAATATCTCACATACTTACTTTTCCCTCCTCAGTTTCAACGGTGACTTTGTCGCCATCTCTGCTGGTGACTTTGGCTTTAACGTACTCCACCTCAGGGTCGGGCACAAAACACTGCCTCTTTATGTCAAAGGGGCGAGTTTGGGCCTCCAGACGCTCCTTGTCTGACTTTCTCAGGAAGGTGGCAGCAGACCCAAACTCCGCCATGATGGCGTCACCTGACATCTTGAAAGCTGTGAATGAATAACATGGTTTGAAAGCTGACCTTAAAAGACACTTATCTGTGAACTACGATAACCAATATTTTACAGTGCAAGTATATCAGCTGTTTACCTGCTACTTACCTGCTTCCTCTCCCTCTTGGTAGATTTGATAAGATGGGGCTCTAGAAAGAAAGAAAGAAATGATCACTGTATTTTCAGTATGTGATGTCATAACTAAGTCATGTGTAAAAGGTATGTATACTTACTTGCAGGTGCTGTGTTCCTGTCTTTCCTCCTCTTTCTGAACCCCTTTTTATACACATCCAAGAGGCAGTGATTTGACACCCAGCCGCCCAATAAGGTAAGAGCAAGAAACAAAGGACACTAATCAAAAAGGGAAGATCTGTATTTGGAAATAAAGGAGTGGACAACAATGACTCTCATGTAACCATTGGCCAGTGAATTGCAACTTATGAACTGGTCTTGGATCAGCATCTACTTTTGTTTTGTCCTTCCGGTGACTGAAAAGCCAGTAAATCATAAAAAGTATGAAAATATTTTAGTTTATATATGAAGTTGTCTAATGATAACACATTTCCAAGCTAGATCTGTCCTAGTCTGAACATTTTTGTGGTAATATTAATTACATATAAAAGTGTTAACTTCATGAAACATTTTATTTATGAATTTTAATTTCACTATGATTTTTTTACTGAAGATTGTGGCACCTGTTGGTTTGTCATTACAATAAGCATCATCTGGATGGCTACAGATTGTAGGATTGTCCATCTTCTATTATCCTTGAGGACAAAGATAAACTTGTGAATTTTTGAGCTGGATTCCCTCTCCTTGTCTGTCTCCCACTGGACTTCAGCTGACTCTCCTCCATCTATAATAAAAGATTGGGTATGACAGCTGCCTGCTCTCAGCACTCCTACTGTAAATAAATACATTTGAGTCATACAGAACACTTATCACCTCCTCCATCTACACATTTTATTAATGGCAACAGGTCAACGCTTCCAATAACTGTCGCGTTAACAGAGGAGACATTTAAATCATGTGTTTATTGAGTGGAACACCTGAAGACTTCCTCAAGAAGCACACAAGCCCTTTTGACTTTCACAACTTCACACTTCAGGACTCACTATGACCTCTTTGGCCAGTTGCTTGTCTGCACCCAGCGCTCCATTCCTTTGCACATCAAGGGCAACACTGTGGCTGTCATTCCCAGCTGTCTTGTGTCCTTCTGCAGTCAACACTTATGATAACACTATATATATAACCCTTATGAGCTATCCTATATCTAACAAGGGCCTTGGTCTGTTGTTCAAGTTGGGTCTTAGACAAATAAGACAGGTGGTTAACAGTCAAAGTTGTGCTGTTTCAGTTTTGTAGGTTCATTATCTTTGCAGTTTCAAAAACTTTTTAGATTAGAGGTCAATATTTGGAGGTCACTCCATCAATGCACTATATAAATATCAGTTTCAGTTTTGGTAATAATAATAATAATGAGAAGAAGAAGAAGAAGAAGAAGAAGAAGAAGAAGAAGAAGAAGAAGAAGAAGAAGAAGAAGAAGGAGGAGGAGGAGGAGGAGGAGGAGGAGGAGGAGGAGGAGGAGGACATTTCTTTGTACAGCACCTTTCATGCAAGAAATGCAGCACAGACTGGTTTGAAAAAAAGAAATACTTTCGTCGTACTCTCATCAGACAAAAGTATGGGGGCATACAACTTTCTTGTTAGCAGTTGGGTCTACGACCTCGGTACCAAAGTGCTCTGGGATGACTCGTTTTGTTTTTAAGGGTGCATTGCGTCTCCTGTGGATTAATTGATCAGCAAACTTTCAGTGCCTCAGTGCTGAATGTGGACATTTACATTCCGCTTGTTTGCTAGTTTAATCACTCGCAAAGGTCCGGTGAAATGCTTCTACAGATCTTCATCATCGCTAAACAAGACAGGGAATATTATTTACGTTTACCTGTTTTAGGTGACACTGTTACACCATTGCCACCATTAGCCGACTCAGCTGCTCCCGAGCCACTTTTTTCCCACCGTTTTTCAGTCAATTTCTTGCATTTGTCACCCTTACGAACAGCAACACTTGGTGCTCAATAAAAGCTCCTCGTTGTTTCTTGGTTTGATTGATCTGAGCAGCTGTAAATGACTATGCATTTTGAGTGTGTTATAATGCTTCCTATGCAGAAAATCCCTTCTGGCCCTCCATCTGCAGTTCACGCTACAACAAAAGAGTGATGTCATCTGCAAGCAACCTATTAACAAATTTCTATCATCTGTTACTGAAAACCTCCAATAAACCAGCAGCAGATGATCACAGTGTTCTTCATGGCAAAAAGTAAGCAAGGGATTAAACAATGTATCTTGGTGTCAGTCCATTAAGGGCTTCGTGTACAAGGAGGAGGACCTCAAAAACAGTTCTAAATGTTACAGGAAGCCAGTGCAGAGCAGCGAAAACTGGATTGATGTACTCTCTCCTCTTGGTTCCAGTTAACAGTCTAGCTGCAGAGTTTTGAATGAGCTGAAGTCTCAGTGTTTTGTTTTGTTTTGTTTTTTGTTTTTTTGTTTTTCTTGTTGGGAGGCTGGTATATAATGTGTTACAGTTATCGAGTCATCTTGAAATAAAGGCTCATTTTGATTTTGACCATTCCTTTTAAATTGTGCAAATCCTCTTTATCTCTATGGAATTAAACAACATGAGAATATATTATATGCAGTCATTGTTCTACATTTATTTTTCTTCTATTTACAGACCCCCAAGTCTCAATCAAAGCAAGACAAAAGCTTTCCAACTTGGTGTCTTGAAAACAGACCACAGTGGACTGCGAGATGTTTATAGCATACTGTGTGCTTCCTTTTGTCCTTCAGCTCAAAGATAACCACATGACAAATGCCTTTGGCACACTTCGGCAAATTACAAAGGCTCAGTGACACACTATATCAAACTTAGACTCACACTAACTGACTATGCACACCCACACACCCCAAAGCTTACCAAATATGAACTTGCTATTATAAATCAATACTGCATCTCCAACAGATAGAGCCTATATGGGGACATCCGTTTCCTATTGGGAGAAGCTTTGCTGGCGGACATTTCTGTTTATCATAAAACTGTTTGACTGAAAGAGAAGCTGTGTTTGGTGATCAGCTACTGAAAATGTCTCCCTTCTGTTGCTACCCTGTTTCCTCCTGCAACTTGACAAATAATAATAATAATAATAATAATAATAATAATAATAATAATAATAATAATAATAATAATAATAATATGGAGCCTCTAAATATCAATAATTATTCTTATTCCTGTCTGTCCCACTGACAAGATACGACGATGAAAGTTGAGAGTAAACATCATCACAGTTGCAGCTGTTGCTCAGAAAGGCCAGGTCACCACCTTATACATTGGCACTAACTTGTACTTCATACCGTAACTCCACACTCCTTGTTGGCCTGGCATTGTCTCCTTCCATTTACCCTTGAGGACAAAGATAACCCTGTGAAATTGTTTTGGGATTCCTTCTACTGAGCTTAAGTGAAAGCACTGCTGTGTGTTCCTGTGAGCAGTGACTTTACCCTTGTGATTGTGTGTATTTGCTACTGAATTTATGGGTGCAGTAATTTTTGAAGATGATTTAATCTCCAGCAATTATGGAGCATTGCTGGACATGCAGGTGAATTTTAGAGCATGGTCTATAAGATTTTGAAAAGTAAAGAAATTCTTCACAAGTGTCTACAGTCAGCACCAGGGTTAAAACTGCTATTCCTGCACCATGCCAAGTGTAAAACTATCTACAAGGTGATAATTTGTCTCAGACATAGTCAGAGATGACATCTCCTCCTCCAAGACCTCTGCATGGCATAATAAGACCCTTTCAGCACTTCAGCACAGCAGCAGTGGATAGTCTGATTAGCCTTCACACGGCTTTCTCTGGCTGTCGTCTCATTCTCAGCTGTTCTGTGAAGAGCTGGCCTCTGACATCATCTTGTTCTCCTGTCATCCTTTATGTCATCCTTATGTCTGTCCACTACAGGTTAACAACCTGCTTTCAGACATCCTCACCAGTAACAAAGAGAACACCTTGTTCAACTGCTTAAATGCTTTGTTAGACATGCATGCACACATGCATATTTAAATATATTTATTTAAATATGCATGTGTGCATGTATAGAACAAATTCACTATGATAAAAATTATAATAATAACAAAATAGGGATGGGGTAGGATTAAATAAGTTTTTTACTTCTTCCTACTCCTTTTCAAGCATGTTGGACTCATTACTTTGTTTGTTCTTTTTGGTTTTTTTTTTTGTTTTGTTTTCTTTATTTCTTTATCTATTGCGTTATTCATTATTATTATTATTGTTACTTTATTCATTGTTGTCTCATGCTTCATATCCATGACCATGCTCGAAATAAAAAGACTTCATTCATTCATTCATTCATTCATTCATTCATTCATAGACTACCTGAGGACCATGCTGATTGGTTGAAACAGGAATTAGGAGAGGAGAGATGGGTGATGTTGAATAGCTGGGAGCTCCAAGCTGGAGTCTGCAGGGGTTGTCTCTGGAGAAGGTCTTTACAAAAAGCTTATAAGCTAAAGGGGTTATCTATAGTTCCAGACAGCAGTTTCCAGATGCAGGCTTAACTTCTGAACCTACTTACTTGCCAAATAATGTGAAATACAAAAAATACCACAGAAGGTTACAGATTGCAACCAACTGAATATCCCTTGCCTCACCCCTCCCTTTTCAAGCATGTAAGAGAACCTATGGTGGGTGTAAAACTTGTGAAAAACACCAAAGGCCCTCTCGAAGGTCCTCTCAAGAGCCAGTGTTACTGAATGAGTATGCTTGATCAGCATACTTGCCAAACTCACAACATCATGGCCTCAATCAGGAAACCAGACTTAACCAGGGTATCAGAGTATCTTCCCCAAGAAAACTGTTGACTTCAGACTCTGTTGTCCTGCATTATAGGGTTGGCAAGTAGCTAGACTTACAAACAGTGACACTGTGTGAAAAGTACAATGATAACAAAGTAGAAAAACACATGTCAAAGATATTTCAGTTTGGAACAAAGTAGTGGACCGACTGATGATAGCCATGTTAGCACAACTAAAAAAAAAAAAATTTTTAAAGCCATATAATGGTATTTTTTTGTGGTTTTATTTTACTTTCTCACGTAGACGGTAAAAGTACGAGTGTGTACAGTCAAATCCCACAGTGTATTTTAACTGGCTTCTGATTTCTAACAACCAGCCGTGATGTAAATAACAAGTCATGAATTTATTACTTAAACAAGTAAAGGTCAAGAGAGCTGTCATCAATAATGTGCTTCAGGGAAAGTGTGCAGTCTCTTTACAAGGTGATAATGTGGTACTATACGACTGGAGAAAGTGTGACGACCTATCCACCATCTTGCTCTGTAGTCTCTATTACTCAGTTTCACAGCTCCACACCCCATGTTTAGAGTGCCTCTCTAGCCTTGAGGGCATTGTTTTGCTACCAGGGTGGAACATACCAGTCTGTGCTGAGATTGTCATTCTCAGCTGCCTGACACATGTCACACCATCTCTGCTGCTGAGGTCCTTTGTCTAACAGACAAACGCAGACTGGGTGTGCTGACACCAAAAATAACTTGTGTCAGACTGTCGCTGCACTGAGATGTATGGAATCTGAAAATGAGTTTGGGTGGTGGGAGGAATAAATCGTCCTCTTTGTAAATCATCAGACGGGGTGACACTTCCTGTACTGTTGTAAATAGTTTTTGTACAGTTTACAACCCACAACTTTAAGTGGAAAAATATGACAACAGTCATATGGGATACCAGTGTGACACTAAATGGCTATCTACAGAAATTTATAAGGAAAATAAGGGATGGCTTTATTTTGTCTGCATACAGTGTTACTACACCATGATTACAGTGAAAATGGGGTGAACCACAGACCCCTTTATTTTACAGCCCTCATGCCCAGGATTTACACTGTTATAAGGGTGTTCTCCCACATTTTCTTCACTTTGTCATGATCATAGTGGACTGTAACTAAAAAGTAGTACCCATTACCTAGGCTGGACAGATTCTGGCCCAGCTGGGTATACATCACATCCCAAACAGCCTACACCTCCAGTGGTTAGCAATAGCAAAGCCCAGTAGAGGGTGTAGCAAGCACCAAATAGAAATAGTAGTTACTGGATGTGACTCCAGTTCAATGAGTACATCTATATCCATCTAACAGTAGGCCCAGCTGGTTACTGTTCTGTTCCCATTGCCGTGTTCAAAAGGGAGATGAACAGTAGGAGCGCTTGTGCTGTATGCTGTGTGATTGCAACCTCCTGATTAAACAACATTAAACAACATTAAGGCAGTGGCGCGATGGAGTCAACCAATAGCAAAGTCATTTAGAGGGCTATGCGCACACTCATAGAAATGGATCTATATCTTTGAAATTTTGACAATGAAGAGATTGGTTGCCACTAATTCTGCAAGTATTCAAAACTGTAATTGTAAAAATTCAAATGAGAAATTATGATCTAAGAAGATGGTCAAGTAGGGCAGTTTCACTGTGTTGCGGAATGACTGAGAAAATCTGAACTTGTGTCTCTGTGATTAGCAGGGAATGAACTGAATGTCTTTTTGGACAGCTGGTGGTGTTTGGACACCTTGGATATCTCCTATTCACAACTCCTCAGACCTCAGTTCATCACTGGTCACCACCACAAACATGGAAGTGTCATGTCAAGTGAGCAGTGATGCTCCCAGACTGCCCATTTTTTAAACTTCTGTTCTGGACACAGTTTCTCTAGAGGAAAAAATCACTTCTGATCATAATGACATCAGCAGTAAGGCTGCCTCCTGCTTTTATTTTCTTGTTACTGATACTGATGTTGTATGTTTTATGTGGAGACTTTAGTCTTTGGTTTGGTTTGATATCTAAAAAAGGCTGCACATATCAACATAATTACCAAGATTAAGGCCACACTCGTATCATTAATAAAGAAAGAAAATAGTGATTTGTATTGATCTTCTACAATCAGTCGTTAATCATTAATGACATTTTTTTTCGATCACATTTTTATTTTATTTCCAAACTTTGAAAAAGGCTGTTCATATTAATAACAAATACAAACCATGATAAAAGATATAAAAATGTGAAAAGGGGAATTAAGAGAAACCACAATAGTGAATAATTGAAAAGAAAAAGTGTAAAAAAAAAAAAAAAAAACATCACTCACAGCTAACCATCAGATTTCACTCATTGTTAGCAGTCAGCAGGTGTTAAGAGACTTTTATTTGGTGTACTCAGTTGTGATGTGATGACAACGTGATTGTGCTGCTGTTTAATGAGGTGCAGTGTTTTGTTTTCGCCACAGTGGGTCACAGGTCCGCAACCCAGGCTTGTTTTGACATTGGGGTTCAGAGTTCATTAAGTAGACGGAGGGAAAAATGTAAGGTCTCACGCAGTTACAAAATAAAAATGCCAGAAGGGCTAAATAGAGTATTGCCTCCGACGAGTTATTCCCCGAATTCAACGCTGATGAAGCCGCGAAGCTCAACAGCAGGTTTTAGGGTTCGTCAAAGTCAATGTGTTTACTGTTACCATGAAGGCTTTTTAAATTGGCAACTATGAATTCTACTTCAAAATGTTCTTTATAAGATGTTTCCATCTGAAACAGGAAGTTTGTTGCACTTCCACATGAAATACATAGAGTGAAGTATTTCCTTGTTCAAATCATTATCACAGCTGAAGGACCTCACTGCTGCTCTCTGTCCTGAACTTGTCTGATAAGGAAACTTTTTTTTACTGAATCACTTCTTAGTTTTTCAGTTAAGTCAATTCTATTCTTTTTAAGCACAAAAAAACTTGATTTAATATTTTATTTAATGGGTATTGTTGAGCAGAGCTAAGACGTAATAAATGACAGGTTGCTTCAGCAGCATTTTGCGTCAATTAATATATAAATTCACTCGGATATTTTAGAATTTACTTGAAATCTCGCGTGTCAACTGCAATTGTCAAGATGTTAAATGAGCAGCACTTAACAGAGACTTTAACACAGTCAAACCTGGTTGTACAAGCACTTACATTTTTATTGAAATAACTCCAACAATGCTGAGAAAACTTGACTGCATCTTTGTGTCTGCAAATGCAGGTGATGAGCGTCATCACAGTGCTGTCTGTGAATATGGTGGTAGTCAGCATGTTACTGAGTGTCCTCTGTTTCAGGAGAGCTGTTTCTTTCAAAGTCCATGCAGAACAAGCTGTTACATCCTGACACGATTGTTTGCAGCAAAGGAAAAATGACATGCATCTGTCTGCTGAAGTATATTTTTCTCTTTCTATTCATGGAGATTTACTTCACATGATATTACTTATGAGTCTGGTTTCACAGGTGTTGTGGCTGCTTGTCCTGAACTGCCACACATTTCCATTACTGCACCAAAGAAGATGGAAGCACTGAGTGGATCCTGTTTGCTAATCCCCTGTACCTTTAGAGCTAAACCAGAAGAACAGTTTGACGGCAGAGGAGAAACCTTTGGAGTTTGGATTAGAAAGGATTCCAGTTTAAGCCAGAGTCCAAACAATGTGGTTTTCAACAGCAGCGGGACAGATAACACCTATCCAATGAGAATTACTGGAAACCTGAGAGAGAGAAACTGCACCACTGTGTTTTCCCGCTTAATTTAACTTAAGTTTCTAATGTTGTTGCTCAGTTTTGGCCCAAACAGCACACTTTTTTATTTTCAAGGTTTTTCACTTTTCTATGAATTTAAATTCTGATTAAACTCTCCATCTGTTGTTATTTATGTTTCTGCAGTTTCAGTACAGAAGCCTCTGTGTCCACTTTGGCTTTGAAAAAGCTGAAGGTTTAGTCATTTCTCATTTATTCTTATGAATAAATGACTATGAATAAGTGACTTTTCAGATGAGACATTTTTGCTGTGCTCACCTTGTGCATTGGCTTCATTTTTGTTATACTGATTATCCATTAAAATCTGATCATTCTGAAGGTAAAGCATGTTTTGATCACTGCTGTGAATTTCCCCCATTGTGGGATCAATAAAGTCTATCTTATCTGCTCCAGTGAGTTAAGACGTGGATGATCACATTTATTCCTCCTGCTATTTCTTATCTACCATAATGAAGCTGTTTCTCCCATGATGAAAGCAAAGCTTTAGCAGTCATCCAATCATTTGAAGAGGATAAATCAAATCAAATCAAATCAAATCAAATCAAATTTATTTCAAAAGCACATTTAAAACAACAGCTGTTGTCCAAAGTGCTTGACAATTTTCAACATAAAAGCAGCATACAACAAGTAACAGACAGAAATAAAACTCTCACACTGAGTTAAAAGCCAAAGAATAAAAATATGTTTTAAGATGTGATTTAAAAACAGTAAGTGAGGGGGATAGTCTAATATGCAGAGGCAACTCATTCCACAGTTTGGGGGTTACAACAGAAAAGGCCTGATCTCCTCTAAGTTTTGACCTTGCTCTGGGAACAGCTAAAAGTGATTGATTAGCAGACCTGAGAGACCTAAGAGGATAACCTCATTTGTATGTTGGTTTGGACAAAGGTGTCAAATGAACTCTTTTAGTGAGTTGTGAGGAAATGACATGAGGACTTCAGATAAAAAAAGAGCGGTTGAGACAACTTCTAATAGATTTGAAAAGATCTTTCTGGTTTCATATTTCTTCAGAAATAATAAACGGCTGCAGAGTCAAACTCTCTTGGCTACATGAACCCCGTGTGATGGAGTTTAGAAGCTACTGCAGGAGCAGGTCACTCACTGCAAATCCTGCAGAGACTGTTTGTAATAAACACTGGTGCATGCTGGGTGAAAGGAAGGACACAATCTCTAAGACACACACACACACACACACACACACACACACACACACACACAAATAACACCTCACCTCCTCCACCACGCCTCCTGCTTTCTAAATATTCATCAAACAGCGGAAGGTGATGTCAGCCTTTTTTTTCAGCAGCCGCAGTATTTTTCCTGAGTGCTTTCTTGGAGCGCTGGAACTTCAGTGACATTACAGATCAATAATCGGAGTGGCAGAAACCAGATGCACAAGCAGCTCAGGGGATTTCTCTCAATCAGTCTCTGCTGTTTCATGTCAGATGATCTGTGCATGCTTTCAAGTTTTAGAAGTGGTGGATTTCGATGAACACTTGGGGGGAATTTGTAAAATTTTTGATTGGATGTTGGATCATGGGCAGCGCTGGGTGTAAGAAGAACATTGTTTGGCCAATTGAGCAGCTCAGAAAGTGAGAGGTTTAATTACTGAGCTATGAATCAGAGAGTTCAGTGCTCGCTCGCCCACAGAGAATTACCTAAGCTGCGCTGGCTCTTTCCTGCTCTTCTAATGATCATTTAAGGGAACATCTGTCACTGTAATTTGAGCACACTACAAAGTTCTGCTCCCAAGAGCTGTAAAAATGTAAAACAATTGAAAAATGAAAGGTGAATGAACGTGTCTGCACCCAGGTAGCTCACCTGGTCGAACATGGGCTCCACCGTGCTGCAGCAGGAGTCGGAAAGCTTTATTCCAATGAGGCCAGAAACAACAGCTATGCAATTGTTTTCTGGGATGCAAAACACGGCCAATTAGATTGACTTCTCCGCCAAGGGAAGAAATGCGCCCTCTCCACTCTGTTTCAGCAAATCAAATCATTCAGCTCGAGCTGACTTGAGAGCAGGCGCCTGTAACACTCACTTCACCACAAACAGTCTCTACTTTAGTTTTATCGTCCGCTCGCAGGGTTAGTTAAAGGCTAAAGTGCTGACCATGGTGCTGAATCCAGTGGCTGTCTCATTCATGGGTTGATTCATAGTGGTCATTATTTGGGTGGATGGCCTGATTGCCTGCATGAGCAGCTGAATAGCTCTGACCTGCAGACCTGCTCTAAATCTCACTGACTCATAGAGGCAAACGCTTAAAGACTGCAAGATGGTATCAGAAAGCCTGTTTAAAAAGACAACAAAACAAAAAGTGAAGAAAGTCTGAGTGAACAGGGAGTGAAGCAGTGCCAAGAGTCAAAGATGATGAAAGAAAGAATAAAGGAGGAAAGACAATAAAAGAAGAAGACTAAACCCAAACAAGAGCCAGAGAGATAAGTGGTCAAGGAGAGACACTGATTTCATTAATGAGCCAGTGATTCCTCAGAGTCAGTCAAAGAGGATGTAGAGGTTGGGGAGGCAGGAGACAGAGGGAGGGTGCAGGCAGAGATGGCAGCGAGGAGGGAGGAAGCAGAAGACTGTAATTGCATCCCTGACCTGACTTCTTTTATCGGTCCCACAGAGAGCTGGGTGTGGTTTTGTTGCGTAAGAGAGAAGTCAGGTCTACCTCCTGCCTTCAGTGATTTACAATCTTATGGCCTTCAGCCACGTTCAGCCACTGCTGCAGGAAAGCTAACACAAGCACACAGCTACACACATACAGTACACTACTGCATGGAAACAAACTGCATAAGCGAGTGCAGACACACTCTCAGCAGTGCCAGGGCTCAGCCCATGCACTGGCAGTACTATATGTTTTTGACAAATGCACAGTGGCATCAGCATGGATGTTGGTAGCTATGCAAGAAGTACTATTTACTTAAAAAAAATAAATTTAAATGAGATGTACAGCTCAAAATTAACTGTTTGTTATCCTCAATAATGAAGTTTATTGAGTATAAAACACCTTTACTGAGACTTATCACAAAATGTTTATTCATAGGAAAGTATAGACAGCCTGAGTCTGCCGCTGTCTGACTGGACAACTGCAGTTCAGCTGAGGGGGTTAAGCGAATGGTCAACTGAACAATCACACATGCACACACACATTTCCATACTAGGGCACAGGTCACTGTACTCACAGCCAATAGATGCAGCCCAACAGCTTAATAATTTACCAGCAAAATAACCAGTAAACGAAGTAAAATAAGGAAAACCCAACAACAGGAAAGGTCCACTCTTCATCAGGGACAAACAGTGATCTGCTTTATCTGCAAACAGGTGAATTCAGTGTTCTAGGAATGTAATGTTAAACGCTGTTTATCACAAATCCTCCAACATGGGTTTTCCTGTGTGGTCCTCAGTCATTTGCTGGTTCCCTAAATTGCCATAAAACTTTGAGAAACCCTGCTGTCATCCAATAAGCGTGTGCTGTCCCTGGTCTCAACAAAGCATATGGACAGATACAACTGCCTTTCAGCAAATAGTCAAAGAGTTTGTTGCTTTTGTAACTGAGGAGAGAGCACACTGACAAAGAAAGGTGTTTACTTTATGCCTGTCAGAGATGGCTGTGCTCTCTGCTGCTGTTAAAATTAATTTATTTGAATTCTCGGTCAGCTGCAAAGCTTCATCTTCCATGTTCTGCTATAAGAAGCTTTGAGTCAGTGAGCTGCTGCCAGTTCAGATTTTCCTCATTTTCATACGGGAGCATGTCTTCACACAAAGCTGCAAATGAACTCTGAATCTGCAGCGCTGTAATGGGATTATGAGCAGGAACTCAATCATCCACGTGTGAGCAGAACCAACGCTTTCGCTCCTCTTAACGTGTCAACACATGGTGCCAATCAAAATGTTCAAACTAAGACTGAGGATGGGGAGAGAAAGTCAAGAACTTTTTTGACCGTCTTCCACGTGTGAGCTCTAATTCTACTTTTCCTCTGGCAGGTTTAAGCGTACTTTTGCCTGCTGTCACAGCTCAGTTTTGGTTGTGTCTCCTCTCCCTGGGCCTGAGTCCCAATCCTATCAAGCTGAAACAGGAACAAAGAGCACTGTTCCTGCTCCCTCCTCATCCTCATCCCCGCGTCCACACCAGTCTAAAAAATGTCCTCTTGGTCCTCATCCTCACCTCTGAGCGACCTGCCCGAGCTCATAATCAAAACTCATTTTGAAAGGCAGAAAACTGCCAGTAAGCTCCAATGTCGCGTCAGGAAATATTGGTGCGTGTAAAATATTCATGCCGAGGTGTTCTGCTGTTTCAATCTGTGTTTGAGAAGAAAAAATAAAAAATGCCATATCAGGTTGTCAATTTTAACAACTGGCTTTTTTTCTAATCCTCTGTGGCTGCAGTGCTTAGTCAGATGGAGTTTTTACTCTGTGACTAAAAGTGATAATGGCTGAGCTTCATGCCTCAGCAATTTTAAATGAAATGCATAACAAAATGTGTGAATTGTCTCAAACAACCATGGACTAATGTCCCCTGGCTGCAATATACATAGGATTCTCTTCTCTAGATCAGGTCTAAATGAACATGTGGAGCATAATCGAGGTCCAGCTTTGAGGTTACTTGCTGACATTTGAACAACTGCCTCATAATGTTGTCACAGTGGCAGCAGACTAAGCAAGATATCAAGATGTTTTTATCCTCTCAGCTAATCTTGGACTATTCTGATGACATTCCCAGGCTGGATGGGAACACTAACTGTAATTTTATTTATTGTTTATTGTCAACACAGTCTGTACTGTGTTTTTCAGCTATCAATCAATCTTTTTTTTTTTTTTTTGATGATTAAATTGTTGCTTTTATCTTCATGTGCTCATCTCTGTGGGCTACAGACTGTACAATTATTCAAACAAAAGGGAAATTCAAAATGCTTCACTTCCTGTGCTGCAGACAGGGCTTTGAGCAACATGGGGGAGTTTACATTGTACAATTTCAGACTTCTATCTATCTTGAGTATTTTGTAGGCTACAGATTCCAGTCCTTTGAGTGCCAAGATGTTTAATTTAACCTCTATAAGGTCACAAATCAAAAATAAAAAACTTCTCCACCTGTTTATTCCTGGTTGTGTGAGAAAGCAGTACTTAGAGCCTGTTCTAACTAATCAAAATTTACAGAAAACATCATTGATTTAATTACAAGTTATAAATCTGCAAAATTAAATGAAACACACACACACACACACACACTCTGAAATAAACAATGTCTTCCTCCACTGGGTGAAGCTCACAGGATCACAGATGAACTAGAATGTCCATAAAGACATCAGATTTATCGTTGATTTTCTGCTTGATCTGTGTTTAATGTAGTCGACTGTTAAGTCTCAGTGAGGCCAATTTCCAGAAGCAAATTACTTGCTTGGGCTGAGTCCTTTATATGTTTGCTGAGTGCTGAATCTAAAGACCATTATCATTGTGTTGGCCCAGGAATTCCAGAGATCCCAGAGAGTCCCCCTGCACTGTGGAAACTGTTGACAGTTCAGTGGGCTGTCTTTGTGCTGCCTGGGCTTAAAATGAATGAAGTCAATTTGCTTTAGCTACAGTATGTGTGCTCCTCGGTTCTGCAGCATATTTTCTTAGATTATCATTCAGGTAGGGCTGCACGGTGGCGCAATGTAGTGTGCGTGCCTCACAGCAAGAAGGTTGCCGGTTCGATCCCCGGGTCAAGCGGGGCCTTTCTGTGTGAAGTTTGCATGTTCTTCCCGTGCATGTGTGGGTTCTATCCGGGTACTCCGGCTTCCTCCCACAGACCAAAAACATGCTCATTAGGTTAATTGATGACTCTAAATTGTCCGTAGGTGTGAGTGTGAGTGTGAATGGTTGTTTGTCCTTGCATGTGGCCCTGCAATCGGCTGGTGACCGGCTCAGGGTGTACCCCGCCTCTCGCCCATTGTAGCTGGGATAGGCTCCAGCCCCCCGCAACCCTGAAAGGGATAGGCGGTATAGATAATGGATGGATGGATCATTCAGGTAGCACATAAGTGTTCTTCATATTTTGACTGGAAACGCCTTCGTGATGCTCACAGGCATCTGATTTCCAACAGCATAAGCAAGTTTGTTTGCAGAAATGATAAAACATGGCATTAAAACCTGATCACAGGTCTTATATTTAATCTTTCAGTTTGTCAGGGACCATATTCATGAACGCAAATTAATGAATAGATAGCCAGAAAATGTATTGTGAAAAAAAAAAACCTATATCAAAGCAACATCAGCACAGAAACCCTTCAACACTCGTCATCTGTGAAATATGTAGTAGCTTCAGCTGCATTATGTCCTAACAGCTTCATATTTTAAAGCTCTGTGTTTTGTATTGATGTCATGGCATTAGTGAAGAAGGACGGATCGATATTGAATAACTCTACAACAATCATATTAGCTGAACAAAGAAAAACAACAAGAACCATGGACGTGGTTTTTATCTTACTGCAGTACATTTAAAAGCTTGAGTCTGCTGTGGGCAGAGATTAAAGAGGACAATAATTACAAATCTGAGAAGGAAGAAAGGAAGGAAGGTCGTGCATGCACTGTTTTTCAATCTTTTTTTTTTTTTCTTCTTCTAATGCTTAATATTTCTTGCATGTTTGCAGTGGTTACCATGAAACAGGCCTGACTGCAGCACATCTGATCAGGTCTTCATGTGAAGCAAACATCACTGATGATGATCAGACAACAAAGGGCCTCCAGGCCGAGCTTTTGTTGTTCCAGCGTCCCCAAGATGGAAAACACAGCAGGAACATCAGCTGTGTCATGATGGGAATTCAAACATTATATGATTTATCAGCGACTCTGTCAAATCCTCCGCTGGTTTAATAAACAGGAGGGCAGAATTCTGAGAGGATAATCTTGTTAACTGGGAGGCTGCTGCCTACAGGAACAACATGTTGACCATCGTCAGTGTGCAGCATGTAAATCACTGCCACCAGAAGAAAGATGGCAGAAACCACAACAGCACACATGGCTCAGGCTCGCTGACTCTGACAGCGCTCTACAACAGGAATGTACTCTGGAAATGTCACACAGTTCATCTCTGTTAGAAACAGCATTCAGTGCCACTATGAGTCAGGTCCTCCATCAGAAGTGGTTTCATTTTCTGCCCCAAGGATCTCAGATAAAACTCTCTTTCTGTTTCTTTCAAGCAGATACAAAAAACACCACAGTCAGATCTTCACCATGTTTAACGTGTTTTCACACAATGTCAGAACAGTGAGATATACCCGGTGACAGAAACAAAATAAAACTCACCAAAACCTTCTTGGTTCATCTTTCCACTGTTCCAACAATCACCACCAACTCTGGGAGAGGTGGAGGTCAGAGAAGTAGCAGAGGAACCACAGGGGAAATGTTTTCACATCTATCTCTGGAATTAGTTTGGCCAGACAGAGAGATTTAAATGTGCTGGACTTAAACAGATTCTCCCAGGTAAAAAACCGTAATCACTGGAAAATGAACACTGTGTCCAGCAACATTGTATTTTCAACATCGCTGACAAGTAATCAATCAACTCTGCTCTGCACTACTCTGCGGATTCATCGGTTGTGAGTACAAAGTGTGGACTCCTGCCTGCCCGTTCTCACCTCAAGTTACTGTTAGATCATCTGATTTTTCTGTTGCACATTTTAGTATCGTTCTTCATTGAATTAAAGACACTGTTCACTGTAAACCTCTCTGTCTCGGTGTCTGTGTGCAGCCTTTTGGGTCCTTGCTTTGAACATGACAATAACAGCGGGTACCCTTTGGGCTGAGTCTGGATTGACTTGCCGTGGTCCAGACAGACAGGGCAGAGAAGCCCTGCTCCAGGTTTACAGTCTTGCGCGTCAAACCTGTTAAGTATTTTCTCCACATATCTCTTTGTGACCTTGTCATTTATTTATCACTGGACAAAATCAATACCAAGAAAATGTTTCCCTTTACCAAAGTCTGTCATCTTGAATTTTGCTGTGAGCATGCGCTTCACAGCCTTCAGCCATTTTCAGCAATGATCATATTCACTTTAACCTGGTTTCTCATGTGGGCTCATGGTTCATCTCACTGTGCTTGGCTGTTGACCTCAGGCATAGTTACTGGAACCCGGCGGTGACTGAGTGTGCTCTGGACTACCCTGAGAGCACACTTCCCAAGGGCTGTCAAACTGTCAAAACAAAGGCACATTTTGCTCATGATGCCTCAACAATCTCTTTTGCCAGTTGTTGAATTAACTCCCAATCGAGAAGATGCCAGATTTCTTATTAATAATCTGGTTGGACATTCTCTGAGCCCTTTCACATTTCTTTTTATCTCCTTCAACAAATAGCCGAGACAATCAGCAACTCCACTTGGTAACCTGTCTACTCATGGTGCTAGCACAGCATGCTAACTGCGCATGCTAACTGCTTCACTGCACTGCGGTGCGCTGCAACAGAGGTGAATTGTTCAGGTATCCTGGCGTGCATACCCAGTGTTCGACCAATAATTACTATTCCCCTATCTTTGATAACAACATGTGGAGGGGTGACCTCACACAGGAGAGCAGAGACAGACTCTGACAGGGCATCTGCTGTAGGGTGGCCTGGTCATAGGAAGCCTTTGTTGCTGTTTCAATACTCCATCTCCAGTTCATCGTTTCAGTTCAGGAGAAACGGCAGCAAGGCATGAAGCTGAGAGTTTCGAGTATTAAAAAACAGAAGCGTGTGGACAAAGGATGTCCAAACCAATTATAGTTCTGGATTAAAGGAGCAGCAACTTGGAGAGTCTTGGCACGAACACTAATGTTACACGTCTTTTAACTGATGTTACTTCACTCAAATTTGGGGAGGTCATGTAGGTCGTACCAGATATGAATTTGAGAGTATTTTTTGACGTGTAGCACAATGGAAGTGGAAGTTATCTGACAGTAATTGTTACTGCAGTAATAAACATCAGAGAGATCAGTTCAATACCAAACATAGTTACGTGACCATGCACAAAAGATTACATTACGGATCAGAATTTTGTTTAAAAGGATTATGTGACAGACTGGAGTGACGATCTGTGGAAGCATCCCATTTTTACCCCCTCTGTTTTGTTAGTGTTTCTTTACTACTTCCTCACTGTGAGCATTAATATTGTGTGACCTGTTGCTAGTTCGTGCTAACGTCTGCTGTTCCAGGAACAGATTATCATGATCTTTTTCTCTTTACCATTTTTCTGTGTTGTAGTTTCTATGATAATTGATACTTTTCTTGGATAATTAACATGATACAAGTAGAACATTTCGTTGAATATTTCCAGTATGATGTTGTAGACTCAACATGTTCTGTTGTAATGTATTTTCTCTTTATGTTCTTCTCTATTTTGTCTATGTCTGATATTCTCTATAAAGGACAATTACCCACACAATGTTATCCAGCTGTGCACTGCACTCTAGGGACAAACTGACTCTTAATCATGGAGATTAAAAACACCTGAAGTGTGTTTTTGTCATTATGCTTGTTGTGTTTGCTGGACAGTGCCTCCTGCAGACCTCTGTTACTCTGAGCTCTGTTCATTTCAATCTGCTGGAAGCTGTCTCCCACAGGATTAGAACATGTCCAAAAATGGTTGTGGAGAGCGTGCTCTGTGTACAATAATGTTAAAAAAATGTGAAAGTTGTTTCCAGAACTCCCGGCAATAAATGGTAGTCTGGGTAATCCTCAGTGAAGGGTGACATTTTGCTTCATCAGCTCGCACAAAAGTTATTAAAAAGAAAATATATGAGCACCAATGCCAATGTTCAAAGTGCAGTTTCTCAAGTACTGTACTTACTCGAGACACTGAGGTACTTGTACTATACTTGAGCAATAACTTAATTAGATTGAATGAGTTGGTCATTTTTTGTTAAATCTACTTTCTGTAATGTATATAACTTGTCAGTTTCATCAACATGCATTTGCAGAACAGGCATTACACTTCTTTGGGATCACCATCATCAGCAATCTTAAAATGCTCCCAAACTGGTAATTTCTTCAACATCTTTCAGCAGTTCCTGGAAGTGACAACAAAGGTGTGGCTAAAATACATTTTGCTGCTAACCCTGTCCACAGCAGTATGCTGCTTAGCTTCTATGCTGTCACACCAACCATAGGTAAGACACGGAGTATTGATAAGTACTGCACATCAACATGTCCACTTCAAAGGACCCAAACTATCCCTATAAGTAATTTACAATAATCATGTCAGAGCCAAAGTAGATTTTTTTGTGAAAGCGAATGTGCAGAATTACCATGCTTAAAGAGGATGAATACATCATCATACATCCGTAGTACTGTATAAGTAGTACTGTACTGTTGTTGCAATAGTTATACAAAAAAATCAACATGCCTTAAGTTTTTAAATGGTCACTGTTACTTTTTACCAATACAATGGATTTTATCAATGTCATGAGCAGACATGATTCTGCTCTTCCACATCAGGCTTAGTCAGGCAGGTCTAGCTGTAGCCCACAAATATCTTAGATCTTACTATCCACACAAGGTGTCCCAACAGAAAACGTTTGGGAATTAATATCAGGGGTGGAAGTAACAAATTACATTTAGCATCATTTTTCAAAGAGTACACTGCTTGTACTTGAGTGAAATGTCTTAAGTAGGAGTACTTTAAATTGAGTAAAATATACAAGTTCTGTTTCTAGTCGCATTTCTCTTGCTCATAATACTGTACATCAAACTCATTTGTATTGGGTCATTTTTATAATGTGCTGATTTCATTGTGTAAATGTAAACTACATCAATAGACCTTGATGATTTGCTATTTACCATCAGGATTATTTATTTATGCGTTGTCAAAGATTACAACTGACGAGAGTAACTGGGTCCAATTTGAAGCTGGCAATTGATCTACATCAACTGCTGGCTTCAACATGAACATGGTGACCACTCGTCTCGTCGAGTTGATCCTAGATAAGAAGGAGAGCTGGACGTTCAACTGTTGTTTCCTGAGGGTCAGTCTGGATCGCATCAACCACGGGTGGTCCTGAAGTCTGCTCAAGGCTGGTCGGACCAGTGGCCTCTTGATCAAACAGCTCAATAGGAAATCCTCGCAGGCTAGGGAGACAAACAGAAGTCACATTTTAATACAAACATTGCTCTGTGTGTGCTCCTCTGTGTGTGTGATTCTACTGTAGGTGTGTGTTTATGACTTACTTGAAAAAAGCTCCTTTCTGACTTCAGGATTTTCATCTAAAATATCACTGCTGTGGCTGAAGGGCAGATATCCATGCAGTATCCCAAAGGACAACTACAATGAGCTGCCACGCTGTCATGGCTTCAGCACAGCAACACTGGTACAGCAACCACTCGGGGGGTATAGTGATAGGTTCCTACAATACACACACAATGACAAAGGTTAATGGTGAGCAACAGAGGTAGAGAACAGGCACAACAAAGATGGTGGATTGGCTCAGAGAACCAGATTATTATAGAAAGATGGCATACCTTAATCTCTAGAGAATAGCCCCTGTTTCAGGTATGCGCCGCAGCCAGTTACAATGTTGTCCAACTTGATGTCCCTGTGGAAGACATTTTGGAGTGGATCTCAATGACGGCACTGACCAGCTGTTTGACTATGATCTGAGAGGAAGAGAAAGAGAAACACAGACATTTGCTTAGCTAACGAAACATATAGAGTGGATACATGAATCAAAGTGTGTGCGTGCTTGCGTGCGTGTGTGTGTGTGTGTCTTGTATAGCATGTCTTAGAGGCAGATTGTCGCGTCTGCGGCGGCCATCCGAAGCTTCCTTTTCCCATCAGTTTCTTGCGTTGCTCGTATTTGGCCTCAAAAGCAGCTGCAGAAAGAAAAGACACATAAAAACAGTTTGATTACTTGTTCACAACATTCATTGTTTACACTTACAAATCAAAGCCCTCGTAATAATTTGTCCTGATACAAAATAGCATCTTATTTCCAATATGAATCCAAAAGCCAAGACTGAAACGTAAGTAGAATAGTTTGACCTTCTCCGCATTTGGGTAAGCAGCCGATTAGCTTAGCTTAGCATAAACACTGGAGATGGGCAAACAGCCAGCCTGAATCTTTCCAAAGCTAACAAAGTCCTCCTACCAACATTTCTAAAACACACCAAATAACACATTTGTTAAATTGGTGCTATAACGTGTAGAGATCTAACTTTCCAGCAAGAAAAAGGCTCACACCCTCTTAAGCCTCTTAACTCTGAACACCCAACCCTCATTTTACCTCTCCTCTAACAGGGACGCTGCTCTGTGTGTGCTCCTCTGTGTGTGTCATTCTACTGTAGGTGTGTGTTTATGACTTACTTGAAAAAAGCTCCTTTCTGACTTCAGGATTTTCATCTAAAATATCACTGCTGTGGCTGAAGGGCAGATATCCATGCAGTATCCCAAAGAGCAACTACACTGAGCTGCCACGCTGTCATGGCTTCAGCCCAGCAACGCTGGTACAGGAACCACTCGGGGGGTATAGCGATAGGTTCCTACAATACACACACAATGACAAAGGTTAATGGTGAGCAACAGAGGTAGAGAACAGGCACAGCAAAGATGGTGGATTGGCTCAGAGAACCAGATTATTATAGAAAGATGGCATACCTTAATCTCTAGAGAATAGCCCCTGTTTCAGGTATGCGCCACAGCCAATCACAATGTTGTCCAACTTGATGTCCCTGTGGAAGACATTTTGGAGTGGATCTCAATGAGGGCATTGACCAGCTCTTTGACTATGATCTGAGAGAAAGAGAAAGAGAAACACAGACATTTGCTTAGCTAACGAAACATATAGAGTGGATACATGATTCAAAGTGTGTGCGTGCGTGTGTGCGTGTGTGTGTGTCTTGTATAGCATGTCTTAGAGGCAGATTGTCGCGTCTGCGGCGGCCATCCGAAGCTTCCTTTTCCCATCAGTTTCTTGCGTTGCTCGTATTTGGCCTCAAAAGCAGCTGCAGAAAGAAAAGACACATAAAAACAGTTTGATTACTTGTTCACAACATTCATTGTTTACACTTACAAATCAAAGCCCTCGTAATAATTTGTCCTGATACAAAATAGCATCTTATTTCCAATATGAATCCAAAAGCCAAGACTGAAACGTAAGTAGAATAGTTTGACCTTCTCCGCATTTGGGTAAGCAGCCGATTAGCTTAGCTTAGCATAAACACTGGAGATGGGCAAACAGCCAGCCTGAATCTTTCCAAAGCTAACAAAGTCCTCCTACCAACATTTCTAAAACACACCAAATAACACATTTGTTAAATTGGTGCTATAACATGTGTAGAGATCTAACTTTCCAGCAAGAAAAAGGCTCACACCCTCTTAAGCCTCTTAACTCTGAACACCCAACCCTCATTTTACCTCTCCTCTAACAGGGACGCTGCTCTGTGTGTGCTCCTCTGTGTGTGTTATTCTACTGTAGGTGTGTGTTTATGACTTACTTGAAAAAAGCTCCTTTCTGACTTCAGGATTTTCATCTAAAATATCACTGCTGTGGCTGAAGGGCAGATATCCATGCAGTATCCCAAAGAGCAACTTCAATGAGCTGCCACGCTGTCATGGCTTCAGCACAGCAACGCTGGTACAGCAACCACTCGGGGGGTATAGCGATAGGTTCCTACAATACACACACAATGACAAAGGTTAATGGTGAGCAACAGAGGTAGAGAACAGGCACAGCAAAGATGGTGGATTGGCTCAGAGAACCAGATTATTACAGAAAGATGGCATACCTTAATCTCTAGAGAATAGCCCCTGTTTCAGGTATGCGCCACAGCCAATCACAATGTTGTCCAACTTGATGTCCCTGTGGAAGACATTTTGGAGTGGATCTCAATGAGGGCATTGACCAGCTGTTTGACTATGATCTGAGAGGAAGAGAGAGAGAAACACAGACATTTGCTTAGCTAACGAAACATATAGAGTGGATACATGATTCAAAGTGTGTGCGTGCATGTGTGCGTGTGTGTGTGTCTTGTATAGCATGTCTTAGAGGCAGATTGTCGCGTCTGCGGCGGCCATCTGAAGCTTCCTTTTCCCATCAGTTTCTTGTGTTGCTCGTATTTGGCCTCAAAAGCAGCTGCAGAAAGAAAAGACACATAAAAACAGTTTGATTACTTGTTCACAACATTCATTGTTTACACTTACAAATCAAAGCCCTCGTAAAGGAAAATACACTGAGCTGCCACGCTGTCATGGGTTCAGCACAACAACGCTGGTGCAGGAACCACTCGGGGGGTATAGTGATAGGTTCCAACAATACACACACAATGACAAAGGTTAATGGTGAGCAACAGAGGTAGAGAACAGGCACAACAAAGATGGTGGATTGGCTCAGAGAACCAGATTATTACAGAAAGATGGCATACCTTAATCTCTAGAGAAAAGCCCGTTTCAGGTATGCGCTGCAGCCAAAATCAATAATCCTAATATATGGAACGTCAGAGCCAGTCTCAATCACAATGTTGTCCAACTTGATGTCCCTGTGGAAGACATTTTGGAGTGGATCTCAATGAGGGCATTGACCAGCTGTTTGACTATGATCTGAGAGGAAGAGAGAGAGAAACACAGACATTTGCTTAGCTAACGAAACATATAGAGTGGATACATGATTCAAAGTGTGTGCGTGCGTGTGTGCGTGTGTGTGTGTCTTGTATAGCATGTCTTAGAGGCAGATTGTCGCGTCTGCGGCGGCCATCCGAAGCTTCCTTTTCCCATCAGTTTCTTGCGTTGCTCGTATTTGGCCTCAAAAGCAGCTGCAGAAAGAAAAGACACATAAAAACAGTTTGATTACTTGTTCACAACATTCATTGTTTACACTTACAAATCAAAGCCCTCGTAATAATTTGTCCTGATACAAAATAGCATCTTATTTCCAATATGAATCCAAAAGCCAAGACTGAAACGTAAGTAGAATAGTTTGACCTTCTCCGCATTTGGGTAAGCAGCCGATTAGCTTAGCTTAGCATAAACACTGGAGATGGGCAAACAGCCAGCCTGAATCTTTCCAAAGCTAACAAAGTCCTCCTACCAACATTTCTAAAACACACCAAATAACACATTTGTTAAATTGGTGCTATAACATGTGTAGAGATCTAACTTTCCAGCAAGAAAAAGGCTCACACCCTCTTAAGCCTCTTAACTCTGAACACCCAACCCTCATTTTACCTCTCCTCTAACAGGGACGCTGCTCTGTGTGTGCTCCTCTGTGTGTGTCATTCTACTGTAGGTGTGTGTTTATGACTTACTTGAAAAAAGCTCCTTTCTGACTTCAGGATTTTCATCTAAAATATCACTGCTGTGGCTGAAGGGCAGATATCCATGCAGTATCCCAAAGAGCAACTACACTGAGCTGCCACGCTGTCATGGCTTCAGCCCAGCAACGCTGGTACAGGAACCACTCGGGGGGTATAGCGATAGGTTCCTACAATACACACACAATGACAAAGGTTAATGGTGAGCAACAGAGGTAGAGAACAGGCACAACAAAGATGGTGGATTGGCTCAGAGAACCAGATTATTATAGAAAGATGGCATACCTTAATCTCTAGAGAATAGCCCCTGTTTCAGGTATGCGCCGCAGCCAGTTACAATGTTGTCCAACTTGATGTCCCTGTGGAAGACATTTTGGAGTGGATCTCAATGAGGGCATTGACCAGCTGTTTGACTATGATCTGAGAGGAAGAGAAAGAGAAACACAGACATTTGCTTAGCTAACGAAACATATAGAGTGGATACATGATTCAAAGTGTGTGCGTGCGTGTGTGCGTGTGTGTGTGTCTTGTATAGCATGTCTTAGAGGCAGATTGTCGCGTCTGCGGCGGCCATCCGAAGCTTCCTTTTCCCATCAGTTTCTTGTGTTGCTCGTATTTGGCCTCAAAAGCAGCTGCAGAAAGAAAAGACACATAAAAACAGTTTGATTACTTGTTCACAACATTCATTGTTTACACTTACAAATCAAAGCCCTCGTAAAGGAAAATACACTGAGCTGCCACGCTGTCATGGGTTCAGCACAACAACGCTGGTGCAGGAACCACTCGGGGGGTATAGTGATAGGTTCCAACAATACACGCGCAATGACAAAGGTTAATGGTGAGCAACAGAGGTAGAGAACAGGCACAGCAAAGATGGTGGATTGGCTCAGAGAACCAGATTATTACAGAAAGATGGCATACCTTAATCTCTAGAGAATAGCCCGTTTCAGGTATGCGCTGCAGCCAAAATCAATAATCCTAAAATATGGAACGTCAGAGCCAGTCTCAATCACAATGTTGTCCAACTTGATGTCCCTGTGGAAGACATTTTGGAGTGGATCTCAATGAGGGCATTGACCAGCTGTTTGACTATGATCTGAGAGAAAGAGAAAGAGAAACACAGACATTTGCTTAGCTAACGAAACATATAGAGTGGATACATGATTCAAAGTGTGTGCGTGCGTGTGTGCGTGTGTGTGTGTCTTGTATAGCATGTCTTAGAGGCAGATTGTCGCGTCTGCGGCGGCCATCCGAAGCTTCCTTTTCCCATCAGTTTCTTGTGTTGCTCGTATTTGGCCTCAAAAGCAGCTGCAGAAAGAAAAGACACATAAAAACAGTTTGATTACTTGTTCACAACATTCATTGTTTACACTTACAAATCAAAGCCCTCGTAAAGGAAAATACACTGAGCTGCCACGCTGTCATGGGTTCAGCACAACAACGCTGGTGCAGGAACCACTCGGGGGGTATAGTGATAGGTTCCAACAATACACACACAATGACAAAGGTTAATGGTGAGCAACAGAGGTAGAGAACAGGCACAGCAAAGATGGTGGATTGGCTCAGAGAACCAGATTATTACAGAAAGATGGCATACCTTAATCTCTAGAGAATAGCCCCTGTTTCAGGTATGCGCCGCAGCCAATCACAATGTTGTCCAACTTGATGTCCCTGTGGAAGACATTTTGGAGTGGATCTCAATGAAGGCACTGACCAGCTGTTTGACTATGATCTGAGAGGAAGAGAAAGAGAAACACAGACATTTGCTTAGCTAACGAAACATATAGAGTGGATACATGAATCAAAGTGTGTGCGTGCTTGCGTGCGTGTGTGTGTGTGTGTCTTGTATAGCATGTCTTAGAGGCAGATTGTCGCGTCTGCGGCGGCCATCCGAAGCTTCCTTTTCCCATCAGTTTCTTGCGTTGCTCGTATTTGGCCTCAAAAGCAGCTGCAGAAAGAAAAGACACATAAAAACAGTTTGATTACTTGTTCACAACATTCATTGTTTACACTTACAAATCAAAGCCCTCGTAATAATTTGTCCTGATACAAAATAGCATCTTATTTCCAATATGAATCCAAAAGCCAAGACTGAAACGTAAGTAGAATAGTTTGACCTTCTCCGCATTTGGGTAAGCAGCCGATTAGCTTAGCTTAGCATAAACACTGGAGATGGGCAAACAGCCAGCCTGAATCTTTCCAAAGCTAACAAAGTCCTCCTACCAACATTTCTAAAACACACCAAATAACACATTTGTTAAATTGGTGCTATAACATGTGTAGAGATCTAACTTTCCAGCAAGAAAAAGGCTCACACCCTCTTAAGCCTCTTAACTCTGAACACCCAACCCTCATTTTACCTCTCCTCTAACAGGGACGCTGCTCTGTGTGTGCTCCTCTGTGTGTGTTATTCTACTGTAGGTGTGTGTTTATGACTTACTTGAAAAAAGCTCCTTTCTGACTTCAGGATTTTCATCTAAAATATCACTGCTGTGGCTGAAGGGCAGATATCCATGCAGTATCCCAAAGAGCAACTTCAATGAGCTGCCACGCTGTCATGGCTTCAGCACAGCAACGCTGGTACAGCAACCACTCGGGGGGTATAGCGATAGGTTCCTACAATACACACACAATGACAAAGGTTAATGGTGAGCAACAGAGGTAGAGAACAGGCACAGCAAAGATGGTGGATTGGCTCAGAGAACCAGATTATTACAGAAAGATGGCATACCTTAATCTCTAGAGAATAGCCCCTGTTTCAGGTATGCGCCACAGCCAATCACAATGTTGTCCAACTTGATGTCCCTGTGGAAGACATTTTGGAGTGGATCTCAATGAGGGCATTGACCAGCTGTTTGACTATGATCTGAGAGGAAGAGAGAGAGAAACACAGACATTTGCTTAGCTAACGAAACATATAGAGTGGATACATGATTCAAAGTGTGTGCGTGCATGTGTGCGTGTGTGTGTGTCTTGTATAGCATGTCTTAGAGGCAGATTGTCGCGTCTGCGGCGGCCATCCGAAGCTTCCTTTTCCCATCAGTTTCTTGTGTTGCTCGTATTTGGCCTCAAAAGCAGCTGCAGAAAGAAAAGACACATAAAAACAGTTTGATTACTTGTTCACAACATTCATTGTTTACACTTACAAATCAAAGCCCTCGTAAAGGAAAATACACTGAGCTGCCACGCTGTCATGGGTTCAGCACAACAACGCTGGTGCAGGAACCACTCGGGGGGTATAGTGATAGGTTCCAACAATACACACACAATGACAAAGGTTAATGGTGAGCAACAGAGGTAGAGAACAGGCACAACAAAGATGGTGGATTGGCTCAGAGAACCAGATTATTACAGAAAGATGGCATACCTTAATCTCTAGAGAAAAGCCCGTTTCAGGTATGCGCTGCAGCCAAAATCAATAATCCTAATATATGGAACGTCAGAGCCAGTCTCAATCACAATGTTGTCCAACTTGATGTCCCTGTGGAAGACATTTTGGAGTGGATCTCAATGAGGGCATTGACCAGCTGTTTGACTATGATCTGAGAGGAAGAGAGAGAGAAACACAGACATTTGCTTAGCTAACGAAACATATAGAGTGGATACATGATTCAAAGTGTGTGCGTGCGTGTGTGCGTGTGTGTGTGTCTTGTATAGCATGTCTTAGAGGCAGATTGTCGCGTCTGCGGCGGCCATCCGAAGCTTCCTTTTCCCATCAGTTTCTTGCGTTGCTCGTATTTGGCCTCAAAAGCAGCTGCAGAAAGAAAAGACACATAAAAACAGTTTGATTACTTGTTCACAACATTCATTGTTTACACTTACAAATCAAAGCCCTCGTAATAATTTGTCCTGATACAAAATAGCATCTTATTTCCAATATGAATCCAAAAGCCAAGACTGAAACGTAAGTAGAATAGTTTGACCTTCTCCGCATTTGGGTAAGCAGCCGATTAGCTTAGCTTAGCATAAACACTGGAGATGGGCAAACAGCCAGCCTGAATCTTTCCAAAGCTAACAAAGTCCTCCTACCAACATTTCTAAAACACACCAAATAACACATTTGTTAAATTGGTGCTATAACATGTGTAGAGATCTAACTTTCCAGCAAGAAAAAGGCTCACACCCTCTTAAGCCTCTTAACTCTGAACACCCAACCCTCATTTTACCTCTCCTCTAACAGGGACGCTGCTCTGTGTGTGCTCCTCTGTGTGTGTCATTCTACTGTAGGTGTGTGTTTATGACTTACTTGAAAAAAGCTCCTTTCTGACTTCAGGATTTTCATCTAAAATATCACTGCTGTGGCTGAAGGGCAGATATCCATGCAGTATCCCAAAGAGCAACTACACTGAGCTGCCACGCTGTCATGGCTTCAGCCCAGCAACGCTGGTACAGGAACCACTCGGGGGGTATAGCGATAGGTTCCTACAATACACACACAATGACAAAGGTTAATGGTGAGCAACAGAGGTAGAGAACAGGCACAACAAAGATGGTGGATTGGCTCAGAGAACCAGATTATTATAGAAAGATGGCATACCTTAATCTCTAGAGAATAGCCCCTGTTTCAGGTATGCGCCGCAGCCAGTTACAATGTTGTCCAACTTGATGTCCCTGTGGAAGACATTTTGGAGTGGATCTCAATGAGGGCATTGACCAGCTGTTTGACTATGATCTGAGAGGAAGAGAAAGAGAAACACAGACATTTGCTTAGCTAACGAAACATATAGAGTGGATACATGATTCAAAGTGTGTGCGTGCGTGTGTGCGTGTGTGTGTGTCTTGTATAGCATGTCTTAGAGGCAGATTGTCGCGTCTGCGGCGGCCATCCGAAGCTTCCTTTTCCCATCAGTTTCTTGTGTTGCTCGTATTTGGCCTCAAAAGCAGCTGCAGAAAGAAAAGACACATAAAAACAGTTTGATTACTTGTTCACAACATTCATTGTTTACACTTACAAATCAAAGCCCTCGTAAAGGAAAATACACTGAGCTGCCACGCTGTCATGGGTTCAGCACAACAACGCTGGTGCAGGAACCACTCGGGGGGTATAGTGATAGGTTCCAACAATACACGCGCAATGACAAAGGTTAATGGTGAGCAACAGAGGTAGAGAACAGGCACAGCAAAGATGGTGGATTGGCTCAGAGAACCAGATTATTACAGAAAGATGGCATACCTTAATCTCTAGAGAATAGCCCGTTTCAGGTATGCGCTGCAGCCAAAATCAATAATCCTAAAATATGGAACGTCAGAGCCAGTCTCAATCACAATGTTGTCCAACTTGATGTCCCTGTGGAAGACATTTTGGAGTGGATCTCAATGAGGGCATTGACCAGCTGTTTGACTATGATCTGAGAGGAAGAGAAAGAGAAACACAGACATTTGCTTAGCTTACGAAACATATAGAGTGGATACATGATTCAAAGTGTGTGTGTGCGTGTGTGTGTGCGTGTGTGTGTGTCTTGTATAGCATGTCTTAGAGGCAGATTGTCGCGTCTGCGGCGGCCATCCGAAGCTTCCTTTTCCCATCAGTTTCTTGCGTTGCTCGTATTTGGCCTCAAAAGCAGCTGCAGAAAGAAAAGACACATAAAAACAGTTTGATTACTTGTTCACAACATTCATTGTTTACACTTACAAATCAAAGCCCTCGTAAAGGAAAATACACTGAGCTGCCACGCTGTCATGGGTTCAGCACAACAACGCTGGTGCAGGAACCACTCGGGGGGTATAGTGATAGGTTCCAACAATACACACACAATGACAAAGGTTAATGGTGAGCAACAGAGGTAGAGAACAGGCACAGCAAAGATGGTGGATTGGCTCAGAGAACCAGATTATTATAGAAAGATGGCATACCTTAATCTCTAGAGAATAGCCCCTGTTTCAGGTATGCGCCGCAGCCAATCACAATGTTGTCCAACTTGATGTCCCTGTGGAAGACATTTTGGAGTGGATCTCAATGAAGGCACTGACCAGCTGTTTGACTATGATCTGAGAGGAAGAGAAAGAGAAACACAGACATTTGCTTAGCTAACGAAACATATAGAGTGGATACATGAATCAAAGTGTGTGCGTGCTTGCGTGCGTGTGTGTGTGTGTGTCTTGTATAGCATGTCTTAGAGGCAGATTGTCGCGTCTGCGGCGGCCATCCGAAGCTTCCTTTTCCCATCAGTTTCTTGCGTTGCTCGTATTTGGCCTCAAAAGCAGCTGCAGAAAGAAAAGACACATAAAAACAGTTTGATTACTTGTTCACAACATTCATTGTTTACACTTACAAATCAAAGCCCTCGTAATAATTTGTCCTGATACAAAATAGCATCTTATTTCCAATATGAATCCAAAAGCCAAGACTGAAACGTAAGTAGAATAGTTTGACCTTCTCCGCATTTGGGTAAGCAGCCGATTAGCTTAGCTTAGCATAAACACTGGAGATGGGCAAACAGCCAGCCTGAATCTTTCCAAAGCTAACAAAGTCCTCCTACCAACATTTCTAAAACACACCAAATAACACATTTGTTAAATTGGTGCTATAACATGTGTAGAGATCTAACTTTCCAGCAAGAAAAAGGCTCACACCCTCTTAAGCCTCTTAACTCTGAACACCCAACCCTCATTTTACCTCTCCTCTAACAGGGACGCTGCTCTGTGTGTGCTCCTCTGTGTGTGTCATTCTACTGTAGGTGTGTGTTTATGACTTACTTGAAAAAAGCTCCTTTCTGACTTCAGGATTTTCATCTAAAATATCACTGCTGTGGCTGAAGGGCAGATATCCATGCAGTATCCCAAAGAGCAACTACACTGAGCTGCCACGCTGTCATGGCTTCAGCCCAGCAACGCTGGTACAGGAACCACTCGGGGGGTATAGCGATAGGTTCCTACAATACACACACAATGACAAAGGTTAATGGTGAGCAACAGAGGTAGAGAACAGGCACAGCAAAGATGGTGGATTGGCTCAGAGAACCAGATTATTATAGAAAGATGGCATACCTTAATCTCTAGAGAATAGCCCCTGTTTCAGGTATGCGCCACAGCCAATCACAATGTTGTCCAACTTGATGTCCCTGTGGAAGACATTTTGGAGTGGATCTCAATGAGGGCATTGACCAGCTCTTTGACTATGATCTGAGAGAAAGAGAAAGAGAAACACAGACATTTGCTTAGCTAACGAAACATATAGAGTGGATACATGATTCAAAGTGTGTGCGTGCGTGTGTGCGTGTGTGTGTGTCTTGTATAGCATGTCTTAGAGGCAGATTGTCGCGTCTGCGGCGGCCATCCGAAGCTTCCTTTTCCCATCAGTTTCTTGCGTTGCTCGTATTTGGCCTCAAAAGCAGCTGCAGAAAGAAAAGACACATAAAAACAGTTTGATTACTTGTTCACAACATTCATTGTTTACACTTACAAATCAAAGCCCTCGTAAAGGAAAATACACTGAGCTGCCACGCTGTCATGGGTTCAGCACAACAACGCTGGTGCAGGAACCACTCGGGGGGTATAGTGATAGGTTCCAACAATACACGCGCAATGACAAAGGTTAATGGTGAGCAACAGAGGTAGAGAACAGGCACAGCAAAGATGGTGGATTGGCTCAGAGAACCAGATTATTACAGAAAGATGGCATACCTTAATCTCTAGAGAAAAGCCCGTTTCAGGTATGCGCTGCAGCCAAAATCAATAATCCTAATATATGGAACGTCAGAGCCAGTCTCAATCACAATGTTGTCCAACTTGATGTCCCTGTGGAAGACATTTTGGAGTGGATCTCAATGAGGGCATTGACCAGCTGTTTGACTATGATCTGAGAGGAAGAGAGAGAGAAACACAGACATTTGCTTAGCTAACGAAACATATAGAGTGGATACATGATTCAAAGTGTGTGCGTGCGTGTGTGCGTGCGTGTGTGCATGTGTGTGTGTCTTGTATAGCATGTCTTAGAGGCAGATTGTCGCATCTGCGGCGGCCAGAAAAGACTGATCCGAAGCTTCCTTTTCCCATCAGTTTCTTGCGTTGCTCGTATTTGGCCTCAAAAGCAGCTGCAGAAAGAAAAGACACATAAAAACAGTTTGATTACTTGTTCACAACATTCATTGTTTACACTTACAAATCAAAGCCCTCGTAATAATTTGTCCTGATACAAAATAGCATCTTATTTCCAATATGAATCCAAAAGCCAAGACTGAAACGTAAGTAGAATAGTTTGACCTTCTCCGCATTTGGGTAAGCAGCCGATTAGCTTAGCTTAGCATAAACACTGGAGATGGGCAAACAGCCAGCCTGAATCTTTCCAAAGCTAACAAAGTCCTCCTACCAACATTTCTAAAACACACCAAATAACACATTTGTTAAATTGGTGCTATAACATGTGTAGAGATCTAACTTTCCAGCAAGAAAAAGGCTCACACCCTCTTAAGCCTCTTAACTCTGAACACCCAACCCTCATTTTACCTCTCCTCTAACAGGGACGCTGCTCTGTGTGTGCTCCTCTGTGTGTGTCATTCTACTGTAGGTGTGTGTTTATGACTTACTTGAAAAAAGCTCCTTTCTGACTTCAGGATTTTCATCTAAAATATCACTGCTGTGGCTGAAGGGCAGATATCCATGCAGTATCCCAAAGAGCAACTACACTGAGCTGCCACGCTGTCATGGCTTCAGCCCAGCAACGCTGGTACAGGAACCACTCGGGGGGTATAGCGATAGGTTCCTACAATACACACACAATGACAAAGGTTAATGGTGAGCAACAGAGGTAGAGAACAGGCACAACAAAGATGGTGGATTGGCTCAGAGAACCAGATTATTATAGAAAGATGGCATACCTTAATCTCTAGAGAATAGCCCCTGTTTCAGGTATGCGCCGCAGCCAGTTACAATGTTGTCCAACTTGATGTCCCTGTGGAAGACATTTTGGAGTGGATCTCAATGAGGGCATTGACCAGCTGTTTGACTATGATCTGAGAGGAAGAGAAAGAGAAACACAGACATTTGCTTAGCTAACGAAACATATAGAGTGGATACATGATTCAAAGTGTGTGCGTGCGTGTGTGCGTGTCTTGTATAGCATGTCTTAGAGGCAGATTGTCGCGTCTGCGGCGGCCATCCGAAGCTTCCTTTTCCCATCAGTTTCTTGCGTTGCTCGTATTTGGCCTCAAAAGCAGCTGCAGAAAGAAAAGACACATAAAAACAGTTTGATTACTTGTTCACAACATTCATTGTTTACACTTACAAATCAAAGCCCTCGTAAAGGAAAATACACTGAGCTGCCACGCTGTCATGGGTTCAGCACAACAACGCTGGTGCAGGAACCACTCGGGGGGTATAGTGATAGGTTCCAACAATACACACACAATGACAAAGGTTAATGGTGAGCAACAGAGGTAGAGAACAGGCACAGCAAAGATGGTGGATTGGCTCAGAGAACCAGATTATTATAGAAAGATGGCATACCTTAATCTCTAGAGAATAGCCCCTGTTTCAGGTATGCGCCGCAGCCAATCACAATGTTGTCCAACTTGATGTCCCTGTGGAAGACATTTTGGAGTGGATCTCAATGAAGGCACTGACCAGCTGTTTGACTATGATCTGAGAGGAAGAGAAAGAGAAACACAGACATTTGCTTAGCTAACGAAACATATAGAGTGGATACATGATTCAAAGTGTGTGCGTGCGTGTGTGCATGTGTGTGTGTCTTGTATAGCATGTCTTAGAGGCAGATTGTCGCGTCTGCGGCGGCCATCCGAAGCTTCCTTTTCCCATCAGTTTCTTGCGTTGCTCGTATTTGGCCTCAAAAGCAGCTGCAGAAAGAAAAGACACATAAAAACAGTTTGATTACTTGTTCACAACATTCATTGTTTACACTTACAAATCAAAGCCCTCGTAATAATTTGTCCTGATACAAAATAGCATCTTATTTCCAATATGAATCCAAAAGCCAAGACTGAAACGTAAGTAGAATAGTTTGACCTTCTCCGCATTTGGGTAAGCAGCCGATTAGCTTAGCTTAGCATAAACACTGGAGATGGGCAAACAGCCAGCCTGAATCTTTCCAAAGCTAACAAAGTCCTCCTACCAACATTTCTAAAACACACCAAATAACACATTTGTTAAATTGGTGCTATAACATGTGTAGAGATCTAACTTTCCAGCAAGAAAAAGGCTCACACCCTCTTAAGCCTCTTAACTCTGAACACCCAACCCTCATTTTACCTCTCCTCTAACAGGGACGCTGCTCTGTGTGTGCTCCTCTGTGTGTGTCATTCTACTGTAGGTGTGTGTTTATGACTTACTTGAAAAAAGCTCCTTTCTGACTTCAGGATTTTCATCTAAAATATCACTGCTGTGGCTGAAGGGCAGATATCCATGCAGTATCCCAAAGAGCAACTACACTGAGCTGCCACGCTGTCATGGCTTCAGCCCAGCAACGCTGGTACAGGAACCACTCGGGGGGTATAGCGATAGGTTCCTACAATACACACACAATGACAAAGGTTAATGGTGAGCAACAGAGGTAGAGAACAGGCACAGCAAAGATGGTGGATTGGCTCAGAGAACCAGATTATTATAGAAAGATGGCATACCTTAATCTCTAGAGAATAGCCCCTGTTTCAGGTATGCGCCGCAGCCAGTTACAATGTTGTCCAACTTGATGTCCCTGTGGAAGACATTTTGGAGTGGATCTCAATGAGGGCATTGACCAGCTGTTTGACTATGATCTGAGAGGAAGAGAGAGAGAAACACAGACATTTGCTTAGCTAACGAAACATATAGAGTGGATACATGATTCAAAGTGTGTGCGTGCGTGTGTGCGTGCGTGTGTGCATGTGTGTGTGTCTTGTATAGCATGTCTTAGAGGCAGATTGTCGCATCTGCGGCGGCCAGAAAAGACTGATCCGAAGCTTCCTTTTCCCATCAGTTTCTTGCGTTGCTCGTATTTGGCCTCAAAAGCAGCTGCAGAAAGAAAAGACACATAAAAACAGTTTGATTACTTGTTCACAACATTCATTGTTTACACTTACAAATCAAAGCCCTCGTAATAATTTGTCCTGATACAAAATAGCATCTTATTTCCAATATGAATCCAAAAGCCAAGACTGAAACGTAAGTAGAATAGTTTGACCTTCTCCGCATTTGGGTAAGCAGCCGATTAGCTTAGCTTAGCATAAACACTGGAGATGGGCAAACAGCCAGCCTGAATCTTTCCAAAGCTAACAAAGTCCTCCTACCAACATTTCTAAAACACACCAAATAACACATTTGTTAAATTGGTGCTATAACATGTGTAGAGATCTAACTTTCCAGCAAGAAAAAGGCTCACACCCTCTTAAGCCTCTTAACTCTGAACACCCAACCCTCATTTTACCTCTCCTCTAACAGGGACGCTGCTCTGTGTGTGCTCCTCTGTGTGTGTCATTCTACTGTAGGTGTGTGTTTATGACTTACTTGAAAAAAGCTCCTTTCTGACTTCAGGATTTTCATCTAAAATATCACTGCTGTGGCTGAAGGGCAGATATCCATGCAGTATCCCAAAGAGCAACTACACTGAGCTGCCACGCTGTCATGGCTTCAGCCCAGCAACGCTGGTACAGGAACCACTCGGGGGGTATAGCGATAGGTTCCTACAATACACACACAATGACAAAGGTTAATGGTGAGCAACAGAGGTAGAGAACAGGCACAACAAAGATGGTGGATTGGCTCAGAGAACCAGATTATTATAGAAAGATGGCATACCTTAATCTCTAGAGAATAGCCCCTGTTTCAGGTATGCGCCGCAGCCAGTTACAATGTTGTCCAACTTGATGTCCCTGTGGAAGACATTTTGGAGTGGATCTCAATGAGGGCATTGACCAGCTGTTTGACTATGATCTGAGAGGAAGAGAAAGAGAAACACAGACATTTGCTTAGCTAACGAAACATATAGAGTGGATACATGATTCAAAGTGTGTGCGTGCGTGTGTGCGTGTCTTGTATAGCATGTCTTAGAGGCAGATTGTCGCGTCTGCGGCGGCCATCCGAAGCTTCCTTTTCCCATCAGTTTCTTGCGTTGCTCGTATTTGGCCTCAAAAGCAGCTGCAGAAAGAAAAGACACATAAAAACAGTTTGATTACTTGTTCACAACATTCATTGTTTACACTTACAAATCAAAGCCCTCGTAAAGGAAAATACACTGAGCTGCCACGCTGTCATGGGTTCAGCACAACAACGCTGGTGCAGGAACCACTCGGGGGGTATAGTGATAGGTTCCAACAATACACACACAATGACAAAGGTTAATGGTGAGCAACAGAGGTAGAGAACAGGCACAGCAAAGATGGTGGATTGGCTCAGAGAACCAGATTATTATAGAAAGATGGCATACCTTAATCTCTAGAGAATAGCCCCTGTTTCAGGTATGCGCCGCAGCCAATCACAATGTTGTCCAACTTGATGTCCCTGTGGAAGACATTTTGGAGTGGATCTCAATGAAGGCACTGACCAGCTGTTTGACTATGATCTGAGAGGAAGAGAAAGAGAAACACAGACATTTGCTTAGCTAACGAAACATATAGAGTGGATACATGATTCAAAGTGTGTGCGTGCGTGTGTGCATGTGTGTGTGTCTTGTATAGCATGTCTTAGAGGCAGATTGTCGCGTCTGCGGCGGCCATCCGAAGCTTCCTTTTCCCATCAGTTTCTTGCGTTGCTCGTATTTGGCCTCAAAAGCAGCTGCAGAAAGAAAAGACACATAAAAACAGTTTGATTACTTGTTCACAACATTCATTGTTTACACTTACAAATCAAAGCCCTCGTAATAATTTGTCCTGATACAAAATAGCATCTTATTTCCAATATGAATCCAAAAGCCAAGACTGAAACGTAAGTAGAATAGTTTGACCTTCTCCGCATTTGGGTAAGCAGCCGATTAGCTTAGCTTAGCATAAACACTGGAGATGGGCAAACAGCCAGCCTGAATCTTTCCAAAGCTAACAAAGTCCTCCTACCAACATTTCTAAAACACACCAAATAACACATTTGTTAAATTGGTGCTATAACATGTGTAGAGATCTAACTTTCCAGCAAGAAAAAGGCTCACACCCTCTTAAGCCTCTTAACTCTGAACACCCAACCCTCATTTTACCTCTCCTCTAACAGGGACGCTGCTCTGTGTGTGTCATTCTACTGTAGGTGTGTGTTTATGACTTACTTGAAAAAAGCTCCTTTCTGACTTCAGGATTTTCATCTAAAATATCACTGCTGTGGCTGAAGGGCAGATATCCATGCAGTATCCCAAAGAGCAACTACACTGAGCTGCCACGCTGTCATGGCTTCAGCCCAGCAACGCTGGTACAGGAACCACTCGGGGGGTATAGCGATAGGTTCCTACAATACACACACAATGACAAAGGTTAATGGTGAGCAACAGAGGTAGAGAACAGGCACAGCAAAGATGGTGGATTGGCTCAGAGAACCAGATTATTATAGAAAGATGGCATACCTTAATCTCTAGAGAATAGCCCCTGTTTCAGGTATGCGCCGCAGCCAGTTACAATGTTGTCCAACTTGATGTCCCTGTGGAAGACATTTTGGAGTGGATCTCAATGAGGGCATTGACCAGCTGTTTGACTATGATCTGAGAGGAAGAGAGAGAGAAACACAGACATTTGCTTAGCTAACGAAACATATAGAGTGGATACATGATTCAAAGTGTGTGCGTGCGTGTGTGCGTGTGTGTGTGTCTTGTATAGCATGTCTTAGAGGCAGATTGTCGCGTCTGCGGCGGCCATCCGAAGCTTCCTTTTCCCATCAGTTTCTTGTGTTGCTCGTATTTGGCCTCAAAAGCAGCTGCAGAAAGAAAAGACACATAAAAACAGTTTGATTACTTGTTCACAACATTCATTGTTTACACTTACAAATCAAAGCCCTCGTAAAGGAAAATACACTGAGCTGCCACGCTGTCATGGGTTCAGCACAACAACGCTGGTGCAGGAACCACTCGGGGGGTATAGTGATAGGTTCCAACAATACACACACAATGACAAAGGTTAATGGTGAGCAACAGAGGTAGAGAACAGGCACAGCAAAGATGGTGGATTGGCTCAGAGAACCAGATTATTATAGAAAGATGGCATACCTTAATCTCTAGAGAATAGCCCCTGTTTCAGGTATGCGCCGCAGCCAATCACAATGTTGTCCAACTTGATGTCCCTGTGGAAGACATTTTGGAGTGGATCTCAATGAAGGCACTGACCAGCTGTTTGACTATGATCTGAGAGGAAGAGAAAGAGAAACACAGACATTTGCTTAGCTAACGAAACATATAGAGTGGATACATGATTCAAAGTGTGTGTGTGCGTGTGTGCGTGTGTGTGTGTCTTGTATAGCATGTCTTAGAGGCAGATTGTCGCATCTGCGGCGGCCAGAAAAGACTGATCCGAAGCTTCCTTTTCCCATCAGTTTCTTGCGTTGCTCGTATTTGGCCTCAAAAGCAGCTGCAGAAAGAAAAGACACATAAAAACAGTTTGATTACTTGTTCACAACATTCATTGTTTACACTTACAAATCAAAGCCCTCGTAATAATTTGTCCTGATACAAAATAGCATCTTATTTCCAATATGAATCCAAAAGCCAAGACTGAAACGTAAGTAGAATAGTTTGACCTTCTCCGCATTTGGGTAAGCAGCCGATTAGCTTAGCTTAGCATAAACACTGGAGATGGGCAAACAGCCAGCCTGAATCTTTCCAAAGCTAACAAAGTCCTCCTACCAACATTTCTAAAACACACCAAATAACACATTTGTTAAATTGGTGCTATAACATGTGTAGAGATCTAACTTTCCAGCAAGAAAAAGGCTCACACCCTCTTAAGCCTCTTAACTCTGAACACCCAACCCTCATTTTACCTCTCCTCTAACAGGGACGCTGCTCTGTGTGTGCTCCTCTGTGTGTGTCATTCTACTGTAGGTGTGTGTTTATGACTTACTTGAAAAAAGCTCCTTTCTGACTTCAGGATTTTCATCTAAAATATCACTGCTGTGGCTGAAGGGCAGATATCCATGCAGTATCCCAAAGAGCAACTACACTGAGCTGCCACGCTGTCATGGCTTCAGCCCAGCAACGCTGGTACAGGAACCACTCGGGGGGTATAGCGATAGGTTCCTACAATACACACACAATGACAAAGGTTAATGGTGAGCAACAGAGGTAGAGAACAGGCACAACAAAGATGGTGGATTGGCTCAGAGAACCAGATTATTATAGAAAGATGGCATACCTTAATCTCTAGAGAATAGCCCCTGTTTCAGGTATGCGCCACAGCCAATCACAATGTTGTCCAACTTGATGTCCCTGTGGAAGACATTTTGGAGTGGATCTCAATGAGGGCATTGACCAGCTGTTTGACTATGATCTGAGAGGAAGAGAGAGAGAAACACAGACATTTGCTTAGCTAACGAAACATATAGAGTGGATACATGATTCAAAGTGTGTGCGTGCATGTGTGCGTGTGTGTGTGTCTTGTATAGCATGTCTTAGAGGCAGATTGTCGCGTCTGCGGCGGCCATCCGAAGCTTCCTTTTCCCATCAGTTTCTTGTGTTGCTCGTATTTGGCCTCAAAAGCAGCTGCAGAAAGAAAAGACACATAAAAACAGTTTGATTACTTGTTCACAACATTCATTGTTTACACTTACAAATCAAAGCCCTCGTAAAGGAAAATACACTGAGCTGCCACGCTGTCATGGGTTCAGCACAACAACGCTGGTGCAGGAACCACTCGGGGGGTATAGTGATAGGTTCCAACAATACACGCGCAATGACAAAGGTTAATGGTGAGCAACAGAGGTAGAGAACAGGCACAGCAAAGATGGTGGATTGGCTCAGAGAACCAGATTATTTTAGAAAGATGGCATACCTTAATCTCTAGAGAATAGCCCCTGTTTCAGGTATGCGCCGCAGCCAATCACAATGTTGTCCAACTTGATGTCCCTGTGGAAGACATTTTGGAGTGGATCTCAATGAGGGCATTGACCAGCTGTTTGACTATGATCTGAGAGGAAGAGAAAGAGAAACACAGACATTTGCTTAGCTAACGAAACATATAGAGTGGATACATGATTCAAAGTGTGTGCGTGCGTGTGTGCATGTGTGTGTGTCTTGTATAGCATGTCTTAGAGGCAGATTGTCGCATCTGCGGCGGCCAGAAAAGACTGATCCGAAGCTTCCTTTTCCCATCAGTTTCTTGCGTTGCTCGTATTTGGCCTCAAAAGCAGCTGCAGAAAGAAAAGACACATAAAAACAGTTTGATTACTTGTTCACAACATTCATTGTTTACACTTACAAATCAAAGCCCTCGTAATAATTTGTCCTGATACAAAATAGCATCTTATTTCCAATATGAATCCAAAAGCCAAGACTGAAACGTAAGTAGAATAGTTTGACCTTCTCCGCATTTGGGTAAGCAGCCGATTAGCTTAGCTTAGCATAAACACTGGAGATGGGCAAACAGCCAGCCTGAATCTTTCCAAAGCTAACAAAGTCCTCCTACCAACATTTCTAAAACACACCAAATAACACATTTGTTAAATTGGTGCTATAACATGTGTAGAGATCTAACTTTCCAGCAAGAAAAAGGCTCACACCCTCTTAAGCCTCTTAACTCTGAACACCCAACCCTCATTTTACCTCTCCTCTAACAGGGACGCTGCTCTGTGTGTGCTCCTCTGTGTGTGTTATTCTACTGTAGGTGTGTGTTTATGACTTACTTGAAAAAAGCTCCTTTCTGACTTCAGGATTTTCATCTAAAATATCACTGCTGTGGCTGAAGGGCAGATATCCATGCAGTATCCCAAAGAGCAACTTCAATGAGCTGCCACGCTGTCATGGCTTCAGCACAGCAACGCTGGTACAGCAACCACTCGGGGGGTATAGCGATAGGTTCCTACAATACACACACAATGACAAAGGTTAATGGTGAGCAACAGAGGTAGAGAACAGGCACAGCAAAGATGGTGGATTGGCTCAGAGAACCAGATTATTACAGAAAGATGGCATACCTTAATCTCTAGAGAATAGCCCCTGTTTCAGGTATGCGCCACAGCCAATCACAATGTTGTCCAACTTGATGTCCCTGTGGAAGACATTTTGGAGTGGATCTCAATGAGGGCATTGACCAGCTGTTTGACTATGATCTGAGAGGAAGAGAGAGAGAAACACAGACATTTGCTTAGCTAACGAAACATATAGAGTGGATACATGATTCAAAGTGTGTGCGTGCATGTGTGCGTGTGTGTGTGTCTTGTATAGCATGTCTTAGAGGCAGATTGTCGCGTCTGCGGCGGCCATCCGAAGCTTCCTTTTCCCATCAGTTTCTTGTGTTGCTCGTATTTGGCCTCAAAAGCAGCTGCAGAAAGAAAAGACACATAAAAACAGTTTGATTACTTGTTCACAACATTCATTGTTTACACTTACAAATCAAAGCCCTCGTAAAGGAAAATACACTGAGCTGCCACGCTGTCATGGGTTCAGCACAACAACGCTGGTGCAGGAACCACTCGGGGGGTATAGTGATAGGTTCCAACAATACACGCGCAATGACAAAGGTTAATGGTGAGCAACAGAGGTAGAGAACAGGCACAGCAAAGATGGTGGATTGGCTCAGAGAACCAGATTATTTTAGAAAGATGGCATACCTTAATCTCTAGAGAATAGCCCCTGTTTCAGGTATGCGCCGCAGCCAATCACAATGTTGTCCAACTTGATGTCCCTGTGGAAGACATTTTGGAGTGGATCTCAATGAGGGCATTGACCAGCTGTTTGACTATGATCTGAGAGGAAGAGAAAGAGAAACACAGACATTTGCTTAGCTAACGAAACATATAGAGTGGATACATGATTCAAAGTGTGTGCGTGCGTGTGTGCATGTGTGTGTGTCTTGTATAGCATGTCTTAGAGGCAGATTGTCGCATCTGCGGCGGCCAGAAAAGACTGATCCGAAGCTTCCTTTTCCCATCAGTTTCTTGCGTTGCTCGTATTTGGCCTCAAAAGCAGCTGCAGAAAGAAAAGACACATAAAAACAGTTTGATTACTTGTTCACAACATTCATTGTTTACACTTACAAATCAAAGCCCTCGTAATAATTTGTCCTGATACAAAATAGCATCTTATTTCCAATATGAATCCAAAAGCCAAGACTGAAACGTAAGTAGAATAGTTTGACCTTCTCCGCATTTGGGTAAGCAGCCGATTAGCTTAGCTTAGCATAAACACTGGAGATGGGCAAACAGCCAGCCTGAATCTTTCCAAAGCTAACAAAGTCCTCCTACCAACATTTCTAAAACACACCAAATAACACATTTGTTAAATTGGTGCTATAACATGTGTAGAGATCTAACTTTCCAGCAAGAAAAAGGCTCACACCCTCTTAAGCCTCTTAACTCTGAACACCCAACCCTCATTTTACCTCTCCTCTAACAGGGACGCTGCTCTGTGTGTGCTCCTCTGTGTGTGTCATTCTACTGTAGGTGTGTGTTTATGACTTACTTGAAAAAAGCTCCTTTCTGACTTCAGGATTTTCATCTAAAATATCACTGCTGTGGCTGAAGGGCAGATATCCATGCAGTATCCCAAAGAGCAACTACACTGAGCTGCCACGCTGTCATGGCTTCAGCCCAGCAACGCTGGTACAGGAACCACTCGGGGGGTATAGCGATAGGTTCCTACAATACACACACAATGACAAAGGTTAATGGTGAGCAACAGAGGTAGAGAACAGGCACAACAAAGATGGTGGATTGGCTCAGAGAACCAGATTATTATAGAAAGATGGCATACCTTAATCTCTAGAGAATAGCCCCTGTTTCAGGTATGCGCCACAGCCAATCACAATGTTGTCCAACTTGATGTCCCTGTGGAAGACATTTTGGAGTGGATCTCAATGAGGGCATTGACCAGCTGTTTGACTATGATCTGAGAGGAAGAGAGAGAGAAACACAGACATTTGCTTAGCTAACGAAACATATAGAGTGGATACATGATTCAAAGTGTGTGCGTGCGTGTGTGTGTGTCTTGTATAGCATGTCTTAGAGGCAGATTGTCGCGTCTGCGGCGGCCATCCGAAGCTTCCTTTTCCCATCAGTTTCTTGTGTTGCTCGTATTTGGCCTCAAAAGCAGCTGCAGAAAGAAAAGACACATAAAAACAGTTTGATTACTTGTTCACAACATTCATTGTTTACACTTACAAATCAAAGCCCTCGTAAAGGAAAATACACTGAGCTGCCACGCTGTCATGGGTTCAGCACAACAACGCTGGTGCAGGAACCACTCGGGGGGTATAGTGATAGGTTCCAACAATACACGCGCAATGACAAAGGTTAATGGTGAGCAACAGAGGTAGAGAACAGGCACAGCAAAGATGGTGGATTGGCTCAGAGAACCAGATTATTACAGAAAGATGGCATACCTTAATCTCTAGAGAATAGCCCGTTTCAGGTATGCGCCGCAGCCAATCACAATGTTGTCCAACTTGATGTCCCTGTGGAAGACATTTTGGAGTGGATCTCAATGAGGGCATTGACCAGCTGTTTGACTATGATCTGAGAGGAAGAGAGAGAGAAACACAGACATTTGCTTAGCTAACGAAACATATAGAGTGGATACATGATTCAAAGTGTGTGCGTGTGTGCGTGCGTGTGTGTGTCTTGTATAGCATGTCTTAGAGGCAGATTGTCGCGTCTGCGATCATTATTACAATTTTTTTTAAAGTGGAGATTTCTGAAAACGCTGGTAATTTGTCGGCGTGTGAACTGGGTTAAACGGCGTTTTAGGTCCCGAATCGTCACCACATGCGACTGAATACTTATTGACATGTGAGCGACCTGGGTGTACAGTCGCGCCCATAGGTTTGGCATAGTTATGATGCGTTCGACAGCGTGTTTATCCGGGTTCATGTAAATGACAACATTTTTGAAAACTATGTTGTGTGCACGATCTAATTTTTGAAAACGGAGGGCCGAAAATATCCGTTTTCCAAAATACCCTGCTACGTGTAAACTTAGGCTCAGTCCTCCCTTGCACCCTCTGTGTGTTTTCCTCCACATTGCAGCACGGATCTCTGATGTTCTGGCCGACAACCTGGCCGGCCTCAGCGCCATCAGCTGATCTCTGGAGTAAACAATGTGAAGTTGCTGCGCGCAGGTGCTGTGTCCCACTGAAAGTAGCAATTCCGTAGCGAAGAAACAGACCAGAACTCTCTTGAATAACATGTCTGGAGAGGGCACAGCTTCAAGATGTCAGTCATACAAATACAATCGGTATAGTAAAGAATAGAGAAAAAAAAAAATTGGAAAATTAAGAAAACAAACAGGAGGCTGGAGGCTGCACGCACGATCGGCGCATGTGCACTTGTTCACAACATTCGTTGTTTACACTTACAAATCGAAACCCCTCGTAATAATTTGTATTGATACAAAATAGCATCTTATTTCCAATATGAATCCAAAAGCCAAAATTGAAACGTAATTAGAATAGTTTCGGCATTTGGGTATGCAGCCAATTAGCTTATCTTAGCATAAAAACTGGAGATGGGTAAACAGCCAGCCTGAATCTTTCCAAACTTCTCCTCACTACTCACCAAGTTGTTGATTGGAGACCCAACACTGATCCGTGCTCGTCATCTGCCACCATCAAAAAGTGTGTCATTCACCGTTGAAATGCTGAAACTAATAATAACTAAACTGGGTTTGTCTCTGCTTTTAAAGCTGGTGCGTGGAATGTTGTGACCTCACTACATTCTGAGCACCACATCATCAACGAGATCAAAGCCAAAGCAGCAGCTTAAAGAATTTAAAAAAAAAAAAAAAAAAAAAAAAAAATCATGGCACCTGAAAGACAAACAACAGTAACTGGATTGACCTCTTGTTTACACGTAAACGGAGTTTTTTCCAAGGAAAACGATCATTATTACAATTTTTTTTAAAGTGGAGATTTCTGAAAACGCTGGTAATTTGTCGGCGTGTGAACTGGGTTAAACGGCGTTTTAGGTCCCGAATCGTCACCACATGCGACTGAATACTTATTGACATGTGAGCGACCTGGGTGTACAGTCGCGCCCATAGGTTTGGCATAGTTATGATGCGCTCGACAGCGTGTTTATCCGGGTTCACGTAAATGACAACATTTTTGAAAACTATGTTGTGTGCACGATCTAATTTTTGAAAACGGAGGGCCAAAAATATCCGTTTTCCAAAATACCCTGCTACGTGTAAACCTAGGCTCAGTCCTCCCTTGCACCCTCTGTGTGTTTTCCTCCAGATTTCAGCACGGATCTCTGATGTTCTGGCCGACAACCTGGCCGGCCTCAGCGCCATCAGCTGATCTCTGGAGTAAACAATGCGGCCGTGAAGTTACTGCGCGCAGGTGCTGTGTCCCACTGAAAGTAGCAATTCCGTAGCGAAGAAACAGACCAGAACTCTCTTGACCAACATGTCTGGAGAGGGCACAGCTTCAAGATGTCAGTCATACAAATACAATCGGTATAGTAAAGAATAGAGAAAAAAAAAAAATTGGAAAATTAAGAAAACAAACAGGAGGCTGGAGGCTGCACGCACGATCGGCGCATGTGCACTTGTTCACAACATTCATTGTTTACACTTACAAATCGAAACCCTTCGTAATAATTTGTATTGATACAAAATAGCATCTTATTTCCAATATGAATCCAAAAGCCAAAATTGAAACGTAATTAGAATAGTTTCGGCATTTGGGTATGCAGCCAATTAGCTTATCTTAGCATAAAAACTGGAGATGGGTAAACAGCCAGCCTGAATCTTTCCAAACTTCTCCTCACTACTCACCAAGTTGTTGATTGGAGACCCAACACTGATCCGTGCTCGTCATCTGCCACCATCAAAAAGTGTGTCATTCACCGTTGAAATGCTGAAACTAATAATAACTAAACTGGGTTTGTCTCTGCTTTTAAAGCTGGTGCGTGGAATGTTGTGACCTCACTACATTCTGAGCACCACATCATCAACGAGATCAAAGCCAAAGCAGCAGCTTAAAGAATTTAAAAAAAAAAAAAAAAAAAAAAATCATGGCACCTGAAAGACAAACAACAGTAACTGGATTGACCTCTTGTTTACACGTAAACGGAGTTTTTTCCACGGAAAACGATCATTATTACAATTTTTTTTAAAGTGGAGATTTCTGAAAACGCTGGTAATTTGTCGGCGTGTGAACTGGGTTAAACGGCGTTTTAGGTCCCGAATCGTCACCACATGCGACTGAATACTTATTGACATGTGAGCGACCTGGGTGTACAGTCGCGCCCATAGGTTTGGCATAGTTATGATGCGCTCGACAGCGTGTTTATCCGGGTTCACGTAAATGACAACATTTTTGAAAACTATGTTGTGTGCACGATCTAATTTTTGAAAATGGAGGGCCGAAAATATCCGTTTTCCAAAATACCCTGCTACGTGTAAACCTAGGCTCAGTCCTCCCTTGCACCCTCTGTGTGTTTTCCTCCAGATTTCAGCACGGATCTCTGATGTTCTGGCCGACAACCTGGCCGGCCTCAGCGCCATCAGCTGATCTCTGGAGTAAACAATGCGGCCGTGAAGTTACTGCGCGCAGGTGCTGTGTCCCACTGAAAGTAGCAATTCCGTAGCGAAGAAACAGACCAGAACTCTCTTGACCAACATGTCTGGAGAGGGCACAGCTTCAAGATGTCAGTCATACAAATACAATCGGTATAGTAAAGAATAGAGAAAAAAAAAAAATTGGAAAATTAAGAAAACAAACAGGAGGCTGGAGGCTGCACGCACGATCGGCGCATGTGCACTTGTTCACAACATTCATTGTTTACACTTACAAATCGAAACCCTTCGTAATAATTTGTATTGATACAAAATAGCATCTTATTTCCAATATGAATCCAAAAGCCAAAATTGAAACGTAATTAGAATAGTTTCGGCATTTGGGTATGCAGCCAATTAGCTTATCTTAGCATAAAAACTGGAGATGGGTAAACAGCCAGCCTGAATCTTTCCAAACTTCTCCTCACTACTCACCAAGTTGTTGATTGGAGACCCAACACTGATCCGTGCTCGTCATCTGCCACCATCAAAAAGTGTGTCATTCACCGTTGAAATGCTGAAACTAATAATAACTAAACTGGGTTTGTCTCTGCTTTTAAAGCTGGTGCGTGGAATGTTGTGACCTCACTACATTCTGAGCACCACATCATCAACGAGATCAAAGCCAAAGCAGCAGCTTAAAGAATTTAAAAAAAAAAAAAAAAAAAAAAAATCATGGCACCTGAAAGACAAACAACAGTAACAACAATGGGTATAGTAAAGAATAGAGAAAAAAAAAATTGGAAAATTAAGAAAACAAACAGGAGGCTGGAGGCTGCACGCACGATCGGCGCATGTGCACTTGTTCACAACTTCCATTGTTTACACTTACAAATCAAACCCCTTGTAATAATTTGTATTTAAACAAAATAGCATCTTATTTGTTTATTAGTTTGACCTATATGGCATTTGGGTATGCAGCCAATTAGCTTATCTTAGCATAAAAACTGGAGATGGGTAAACAGCCAGCCTGAATCTTTCCAAACTTCTCCTCACTACTCACCAAGTTGTTGATTGGAGACCCAACACTGATCCGTGCTCGTCATCTGCCACCAATGTAAAACCATTAGGGACCCAATGGTACCATTAGGACATTAAACCATTAGAGACCTAATGGTCCCATTAGGATGTTAAACCATTCGAAACCTACTGGTCCCATTAGAATGTAATACCATTAGAAAGCTACTGGTTCCATTAGGAGGTAAAATGATTAGAAAACTGGTCCCATTAGGATCTAAAACTATTAGAAAAACATACTGAGAAACCTACTTTTTAGAAACCTACTGCTGCAACAGAAATTATAGCAGAGTCCTAACACTGGGCCCCAGAGACAAGTCTATACATATGTGTAATTGTGTACACTGTAAGAAAAAATTCTGTAAAAAAAAACAAAACAAAACAAAACAAACAAAATAAAAAGCTCAAATGACTGGCAGCTATGGCTGCCAAACAAAAACCCTAAAATGAAAGTAAAATATTGATAACAATATATCTGATTCAAATAAAATTAAACTTTCATTAAAGGTTCTGCAGAAAAATACCGTTATTCTACAGATTTTTCCTAAATTATTACAATCTAACACCTTCAATTAAGTGTGTTAACACATGCTCAAGATCGTAAACTGCATAAAAAAGATTAAAATCATCTGTAAATTGCAGTCTTTCTGTTTAGATTGAATGTTTAAATATATCAAATAAAGTTAAAAACCTGCAGAAGTACAAGCTGTAATATTAAATGATTCAGTTTTTGTAGAATTACAGTTTTAATGTTATACATTTAATATTACAACTACTGTACTGACTAAAAATATCATGTTAAAGGTTAATGTGAAATATCCTCAACTGAAAACATACTTAGGAAATACAGAATAGATACATCTAAATATTTTCACTGTTTCAATTAAAGTGGGGTTGGAAACTTAAATACAAATAAAATGTACACCACTATTGATTCTACAACATCAACTTCTACTTGATGTATTCAGATGTAAATTGCCAGTTATTCAAGGAACTGGAACTTAAAAACTAAAAATTGTATTTCTCCATGTGTCTATCTTGTCTATTAGCGGTACTATCACTTGAGGTCATAATTTCACCTTTGAAACAGGTGAAGAGCTGCCCTTGGGGACTCTGTATCCCACAGTTCTGATAATATTTGTGGATAAGCATTACAGTCTTAATTTAGAACCCCCACTATACAGTGTATTATTAAGTAAAATCAAAACATACTACAAAAGGTCAATGAATCTGTACCAGAAGTGACAATGCAACGTAGCAGATAAAGAAGAATCCTCCTCCAAATTGCCAGTAATCAGCTGGATCTTTGGTGCATCTGGGGGTGCAGGAGGGAAAAAGGACACAGTAAGAGTCACTAAAAAGTCCTAGTAGGATTTCAATTTGCATTTTATTTGCAGATCTACCTTGGCAGAAGTGTAGCAAAAGTCAAGTGTGAAGAGACAGCCAATTGTGAGGCCCGTTTGAGTTGTAACTTTTTTGGACTTTTTTTTCAGCCTAAAGTTTTACAGATTTGTCTCCACATACAGATCTCAGTCACGATGTAAGGGATAGTGGATTATTTTGACCATACTAATAATTGATTAATATCTTGTCTTATATACTGCAGTTGATACATACTAATGGTGGACTTGTCTCTCTGCTGGGTGCCTGTTCTCCCCTGTAAACCTTGTTCAAATGCTTGATCTAAAATACACAAGCGTCTCATCATTAGCAGTTATCACTGTTGGAAATGAGAATGTAAAAAATATTCAGAAATAAACATACATAACACGTACATAACAAGTTAAAGGCCAAATAACACCTCTATAACATCTCTCCAAGACAAGCACAAGCCATATCACATACTGTATTTCTGTGTAATTAAGTGCATACATGCTACCATGCAGGATGCCAACATGATCATCAGGGAGACCTAATCATTCACACACACATTTACACACCGATGCACAGCATTGGGGCGACTAGGGGTAGGAATGCACAGTCGATAAAAATGTTATCAAAGTCGCAATATAGCCAAGTGCAATATTCAAACTGCAGAAGCTGCAAGTTTTTGATTGATGACATGACAGTCAAACATGTGACAAAAATGATGCAGAGATGCTCTGGTCTAGAAATCTTGTTCTCCAAATGTTCGAGAACATGTCAGTTGGGTACAGATGCCAACAAATGTCATATCATTATGATGAAAAAATAATCATTCCCACTAATCAATCCGTCAAAAAAAACTGCAATATGATTTTTTTCAGCATATTGTGCAGCCCCGTTTGTGTATAATACAGGCACTTACTTCAAGAATTGTATATTTAATCACAATCAAATGATATCTGCCATCTAACCTGCACACACCAAAGTTCAGATCAAACCGAAAATATTCCACACCACTGAGTAACTGAATCATATCATGTGTCAAGATGGAAAGATGGCGTCTGTGTATGGCTGGCCGTCTGCTGCTCCTGCAATGTTTGGTGTTTTTATTGTTTTTAATCATCGGTACTAAACAAATCGAGTCTCTGTTGGTGTATGATCGCCAGTCCCTTTTGTTTCTCCGGAAGAATGTCAGAGATCTAGGTGCTTTTAATCACGACGGACAGAATACCTTGCCCCCACTCTTGGCGGGGATTCTACCTCAACTATACCGGGCCTTGGCCCTACCTTCTCGGCAGAAGCGTCTCCGGCGCCGCGGCAGTCGGGTGGTGAGGCTGAAACTCCGGCTGGCATGCCCTTCGTCCATTTCCCGGACAGGACATGGATTATTCCCTCCTTTTGCTGTGCCCCGGCGTTTCCTGGATCCCATCGATGCCTGTCTGGTACCTGTCACCGGCTCATCTGAGGGATTCCGGCCCCGCCGCCTCTGCCCTCTTCGCCTCTCTCAGAGCGGGGTAAACCACCGGCTCCTGAGGATGCTGCCCCGGGCTCCCCGAACCACCGGACCAGAGGCCCCAGCTCCCACCAGGATTGGCTTGGTGAACTTCACTTGGTGAAGCTAACGGTTTACAGCACTGCAAAGTAACGTTACGTCAGCTGTAACGCTAAATTATGCTACGTGTGCTTTGCTGCTCATATCAATAATACATAAATATCAATAGCAACGTTACATTATACCGTTAAATTAGGTTAACTTAGCAACAACCAATGTTAGTAACATAACGTTAATGATATGACAAAGACTGGCTGCCTGTAAACACGTTAACCTCCGTCTAAACCACGTTCAAGATATTAACGCCATGATTCATGACAACAAGCTAGTTAACGTTGTTACCTGTAACATTAGCTAATTTACTTAACAGTTAGTTAGCCTAACAGTTCGAAAACATCATCATTCCGAGTTAGAGAATGAACACAAACATTGCGTTAGGTTATTCATTTAAAGAAAATAACAGGGAAATGTTTTTTTTACCTGATATCTCCAGGATAACAGTTATAACCGTGAAGTTCACTGTCAGCTGACCAAACAGATCCGTCTGACTCTTACACTGTGTCCGTACTCCATCTTTTTGTTCTCCGTTTAAATTCCACAACTCAGATTACCTCAAAATAAAAAAGGCAAGCAGATGTAAAATAATCCAGGTAATGCATTACTAGTGGTCCACAGTCAGGACACGTGCTTGCCGAGGTGTGCCTGTTACTGGCTTGGTAATAAAGTCGTCCATTGAAGAGGAACGTATTTTTTTAGTACTGTAACGTAGCGTTAGAAAACATTAGCGTTACCACATTTCCTATTCAAACACGATATCGCCGTTATAACGTTACAGCAAATGCATATGTGCGGTAAGGCTAATGAAACCGTCGTTGTTAGTGTTAACGTTAATGTTAGCGGCTAACTAGCCAGTTAGCTTAACGAGACGACTGTCCCTCGACGCGCTTCCCTTTCAGATGCTTGTGCATCGACGTCGTACTGCCATGGGAGGAAAGTTCTGCCTTGCAGATTTTGCATTGCACATGCTTATCTTTTCTTTGTGAATGCTCCCAAACTTTAGAGCTCCGTTGCCGGGTAGACGTGATACTGGTCTGGCAAAACTTCCGGTGACATCACGGCTGACGCCGATAACCATTACTGCGCATTTGCGTCAAGTACAAACAGGCAGACAAGGCAGCGGAGGGTACAGCGGCAGTTTTGAGAGAAAAACAAAGCTCAAAAAAATAAAAAAGATGCCTCGATTTTGATAGTCGTGCCTAGTCGATTAATCGTGGCAGCCTTACTAGTGGACCAACTGACTAGCGCTGATGATTGAGCGCCCGAACCATTCAAACCGACGTGTTTTCAAAAAGAAGGCGCGCACAGTTGTCATTGGCCAGTTTCTTTGATGACAGCCACCTTGACCAATCACGTTCAAAGCAACATGGTGAGACAGCCAATGGTAATTGTTACGTAGTGTCTTTTTCTTTATCAAGAAAAGATGATAAAGAAAATAAATGAATGATATAGTTTTATTTGTAGGCTGATACATTTAATTACATAAGCATTTCTCTCTCTTTCTCTCCCTCTCTTTCTGTCACACACGCACGCACACACACGTCCTCTGGATCTGTGTCTCGTTGACGTGATCAAACATAGTATTATGTGTATTATGTTGTCATTTTGCTTATTACTAATGCAGTACAAGTTGGATTCAGCACCATGAAGCTGTTGGCACAAGTTGCTGCCGTACACTACATTTTAATCTGCCATAACCTGTAGTAATGACACATGTCAGTTCAGACGATGTCCATAAATTCAAACCGGTTAAAGCCCCTACACTGGACCAGACTGGCAAAATCAGAAATCGACCCAACTCTATTTAGCTTGGGGTTAATTTGCAACCGTGATTAAAAGTGCAATATGCACCTTTTCTATATTAAAATGTCTGAAAATGACTGACCTGTGTCATATATTCATTTCAATGAATGATGAAAAACAAGAAAGAGGGAAAACAGTCATTGCAACTTTAAAAGCTGAGTTGAAGAGTCGAACGGAGAGTTGAGACAGCAGACTTTCGGTACATGTAATGTGGCTTTTAGTGTATTGAACTTACACTGCTACTGCGGTTATTATTTATACATCCCCAATATCACAAATCACAGTTTGTGTTTTTACTTTATTACTACAAGTAAACGATGTGAATACTTCATCCACCGCTGCTGCTTGTGGATACATAGAGGTGTTTGGTACAGTCCATCTCCTTCTGTGTCCAAGCTCTCTGACCCCCCCCCCCCCCCCCCCCCCCACACACACACACACACACTGACACAAACACAGAGAGAGAGAGAGAGAGAGAGAGAGAGAGAGATGGAGGGGAGAGCGTGAGTCTACAGATGAGTGAAACATGCAACTAAATAAATAAATAAAAACAGCACAATAACCCCCCCACCAGTAACAACAGTGTTCTTCTGAAGCTCGTGAGAGGCAGCAGGCGGTGAATCGAGGTGCACAGCAGGGTGAAAAAATAAAAAAAACACTTCTTGGGGACGCAGCCAGTGGAGAGTGGTGGTCTCCTGACTCGGGACTTAGACTGCACACACCTGGAAAGCTTGGAGTCTACAGCGCACTGCAGGGACCCCACCAGGTACTGTATGCAAACTTTATCCAATTCTGTAGCCACTGCACCATACACTCTCAGGGGAGGGGGCCAAGGGGGGGCAAGGGGTCAACTCAGTGGTGAAGTCATGAGGCAGGTGTTTGTTTTGGAAGTGGAAAAAACAGTTCAAAGCAGAGACTGTATCTGTGCACAGGCGACTGTTTGCGTGGGCCAGTGTATGCATTTTTAATCGAGGAGTGGGCAGCAATTCAGAGCACTGGCTCACCAAGTGGGCCAGTGAAGCAGGAGGATGAGAGAGAGCAAGTAGCCATGCTCGATCAAAGGAGAGGGCTTCTGGTGACAAGCTTGCATGTGATCGGCTGCTCCCTCGCTGCTTCTGGAGGCAGAAGTTTGCAGACTAAATGATGGCAGCTGTTTGTTTGAGGGCTGGCCCTTGAGTTTGTGGTGTGAAATGTGTGAGATGGAGGGGCTAGAGGACAGAAGAAATTTTGGCCCAAGTCTGCCACTAAATTGAAAGTGTGCCTTCTTAACTACTGAGCAACAGAGAGCAGCTGGAGCAGACCTGTAAGTAAAGAAAACCTTTAAAGTTTCATTTGATGTTTTTTGGTCATTTCGACATTTAATGGGTTCCATTGACGGGTTATTTAGCCAGCTTGTCTTGACTGTCTTGCTGCCTGTAAAACCTTCAGGAGTCAGTGTGGAAGCAGACTCAGTCCAGGCGCTCATATACAAAGCCAGCACGTCTCACTCTGCAGCAGTAGCAGCAGCTGAGCGGTGCTGAGCACCACCTCCAGCATCACCACCACCTCCAGCAGCAGCACATCGGGGAGGGTTTTGGAGCGACGACGCCAGCGAATCACCTCCAGACTGGAGTCCAGTCTGTGGTGCTCATGCTCACCGGCTGCTCGCTGCTCGCCGGCGGCTCGGGGACAGTCGAGGCTGCTGAATGAGCGGAGGTGCCGCTGAAAGCGCTGTCCGAGGTGCTGAGACGCCGACAGATCGTCGTTGCTCCTTTTCCAGTCGAGACGATACGCATGAACTGACGTGAATGCCGAGCAGCACAACGCTGCACAACTACAGTCAAGCCAGCCTCCACTTCAAAAACCATTGTCAATCTAGCCCCCACTTGTTTTGTGGTGCGTACTAAGCATTACGGTAAGGCTGCATTAAGGACTGATTTCAAAATAAAAGGAACCTTCTTGTGGACTTGATCGCACAGGTTCGATCGCTCAGCCCGTCTACTGGCGTAGTTGTGAGCCTTACCGTAATGCTTAGTATATACGCGCACCACAAAACAAGTGGGGGCTAGATTGACAATGGTTTTTGAAGTGGAGGTTGGCTTGACTGCAGTAGATCAGCTGTGGTGAAAAGGAAAAAGAACAGATGTAAATAATCAGATATAACGAAAACCCCGAGACCATGACACACTTTAGTAGAAAGTCTTCGAAGATTCTAGCTGAGAGCTTCACTCAACATCATGTCCCTGCTGTGTGTGAGACAATGAAGGGCGATAACTAGTTGTGTAATCATTTCACTAACTGTATTCTTGCAGGTGTTTTTTTTTTCTTTTCACCTTACATTATGGAGAATAACACAAAAACAGATAATCTTGAGTACTCTGTGTACAGCTGGGCTTTCAAGGCACCTTTTCAAAGTCATTATTTTGATTCCCCGTGCACAAATACATTTCTGAAAGTGACAAAAGGGGCGGGGCTGATCTCACCTGAGACAAAGCAGCGACCAGACGCACCTGTGATTAATTCCCACTGATCAGATCTCACTCTCTTAAGCACGCTCCTCTCAAACTCTGGTGCCAGAAGATTATGGCTCTCCCGGTGTGCTTGTCACAGGTTAGATGCTCTCTCTCCCTGTCACGCGTCTCCCGTCGTTGTGTCTAAACGCTGAGTTTTCTTCTCTCGAGAGAGATTTGTGTTGATTGCCTGAGTGCCTTTTCCCTTAACGGTGTTTTTTTTTTTTTTTTTTGGTTCCTAACAGTGCTGTCGAGTGTTTCATCCAGTACGTGTTTCGTTTTGTCTGCCTGAGTGCCTTTTCCCGTAAACGGAGTTTTTTGTTCTATCCAGAGCTGTCGAGTTTCCCTCCTGCAGAGACTTGCTTCCTCAGTTGAGCATCGTTCTTCGGCCGCTGATAGTTTTTTGTTGTGACTGCTTGTTTAATAAACTGTCTATATTTTTACCACTCCGCATTTGGGTCCTGCCTTCCTTGAGCTCACGTCACAGTAAGGGCATGGATTAACGTTTCACTGTCGTTTTTGTATCCTAAAAGTTGGAATTTCAGACTCACTATTATGATAAAAAGTACCTTTTTTTTTATTAAAATCTTCTTTCTGACATTAAAAATAATGAAGTCATTTACAACTTGTTGACCTTAAGTTGCACCAAAAATGGACTTCCTCATTCACAGGGTGTGTGCATGTGCAGATTATTGCCAGAAGAGGCTGTAAAAAAGATGACAAAGTATTTTAAACCTTCAGCTTCTGTCATCAGCATGTTGTTGAAGAGCAGCAGTGATAAAGACTCTGTGTTATCAACATGTTTGAAAAAGTCTCAGTCTGCTCTTGATTGTCAACACAAGAATAAGTTGAGCTATATGCTGCATTATTCAATGTCCTTTTCAGATGCACAAGGAAACCGAGACGCGCGTCACAGTTCAGTCTTTAATTACCACTGAAACAGTGTAACCTATCTGTGAGTCTATGGTTTGAAAAGTGTGTTTCTTTTACAGTATGTGATGCTGTTTGAAAGGTATAAATGGGTTTGACTTTATCTGTGTGGCAGATAACCAAAGTGACAGTGTCAAAGAGAAGTGGTGGGATGGAAAACACTGAGTGAAATATAACAGAGGAAGTTGGTTTGCTGGTTCTGTCAAAAAGACCTTCACAAGATCACAAAGGACTGCAGCCACACAGCTCTCTGCAGCAAGATGTCTTGATCACATCGTCCAGAAAAGCATTCATTGTTTTTCTGCTGTTTGTTTGCTAACATGAATGAGAAGCTAAAAAACAATTTAAAACAATTTCCCCTCGGGGATTAATAAAGGATTTCTGATTCTGATTCTGATTTCTGATTAAAAACAATCCCCCCACACAACTCAAGCCTTTCTCAAATATGATTCCTGATGGGAACTTGACTGAATAAATTCCTTCCCTGATCGAGCCAAATGAGCTTTACCTGCACCTGTTCTGGTGCACTGTGCAGTTGCGTGTTTCAGTACATGATATTCAGCAGGCAGATCTTTATCTGCTGTGACTGAGCGGCTCTTCAATGCCTGGATCACTCCAGTGTCTGACCTGATGTTTGACCTGTTAGTTATATGATGTTATTCAGGGGAAGTTTCCTGCAGATTTGTCTCATTAATCACTGACTCTTTGTCCTGATGGTCTCACATCATCCTCCTTTGTTTTCACTAAAGAGTTTCACGAGAGTTAAACTACTCGAAATAAAACGCCCTCTACATTTCACGTCCTCACTTTATACCTACAGTTCATACATGATTTGAACATTTTTTAAATATGTCATTATTGTGATTAATGTAATTTGTACTACAAATGAAGATAAAGTGTGTGTGACTGTGATAAAGCGATCTGTGAGAGTGAATAAGTCATTTGCATGCTGATGAGCTGAAGGTGCAGAAGACGTTGACTTCCCCTCTCACAGGACGTGAGGAGGACGGATGAAGACAATCTCTGCAGTATTTATGCAGCTTGAACCAACAAGTCTATTTGCATTTCTATCACAACGACTCAGCTGGACGTCGGTCTCTGGATCTGTTGCAGTTCTACTAAAATCCACAAACTGCCTGATTTGAATTGTTTGTGGGTTTCAGCTGCAGGCTCGTTTGGTGAGGTCAAATGTTTCTGAGTTTACGTTTTGCTACTTTTCACCAACTCCACTGAAAAAGACATGATGTATTTTATTTGTTGGCTTTTGGTTTTGCTGAAATGAGCCTGAAAGAAACGAGAAGCTGCTTCAGCTGCTTCACATTTTCTGTTTATATTCCACCTGTTTTCAGTGCAGTTGTGCTGATATCACTACTTGTCACACAGCAACATCTGGTTCTACACAGCAGGTTCCTGGTTTGATTGTGAGTCTAAAAGAACATGAAGGATTTGTTTCAAACATGTTTTTTGAATCAACTGCAGGTGATGAGCGTCATTGCAGTCCTGTCTGAGAATATGGTGACAGCCAACGTGTTACTGAGTGTCTTCTTTGTTTCAGGTGAGCTGTTTCATTCACAGTTTGGACTTCATTGGGAAACAAAGCAGAAAGAGCAGTGCAGATAGAGTCGCTCTTCCCAGCTGTTCATGTCCTGACTGCAAAGAGAAACGTTTTATGTGGAGATTGTTCAAAGGAAAAATGACCCAACGTGTTGCTGCTGATCTGTAGTTTGTGTATCTCAGAATTTCTCTTCATGCAGATTTTTCCACATTTTGTTAATCAAGAGACTCATTTTACAGGTGTTTTGGCTGCTTGTCCTCGTGATCCACACGTTTCCATTACTGCACCAAAGAAGATGGAAGCACTGAGTGGATCCTGTTTGCTAATCCCCTGTACCTTTAGAGCTAAGTCAGAACAAGAGTTTGACGGCAAACGAGAAACCTTTGGAGTTTGGATTAAAAATGATTTCAGATTTAGCCAGAGTCCAAACAATGTGGTTTTCAACAGTAGCAGGACACATAACACCTATCCAATGAGAATTACTGGAAACCTGAGAGAGAGAAACTGCACCACTGTGTTTTCCAACTTAACGACAAGTTACACAGAGAAATTCTTCTTCAGAGCTGAAAACAAACCTTTCATGGCAACAGCTTCTTGTGATCCTGTTCAAATTACAGTTCAAGGTGAGAGAGTTTTCTTTCCTTCAGTCAGTTTCTAATGTTGTTGCTCAGTTTTGGTCCAAACAGCACACTTTTTTTATTTTCAAGGTTTTTCACTTTTCCATGAATTTAAATTCTGATTAAACTCTCCGTCTGTTGTTATTTATGTTTCTGCAGTTTCGGTACAGAAGCCTCTGTGTCCACTTTGGCTTTGAAAAAGCTGAAGGTTTAGTCATTTCTCATTTATTCTTATGTGTAAACTGTGTGTTTGATTGGAAACCACAGATTCTCCTGCGAAGCCCACAATTGAGATCTCAGGTGATCTGAAGGAGAATCAGCCTGTCACTATAAGCTGCTCAGCTTTCACTCCCTGTCCTCACTCACCTCCTAAACTCACCTGGAACCTCCAACAAGACTCTCTCAACACAATAGAGGAGAACACAGACGGAACCTTTACAACTAAAATCCAGAAGAGCATCACTCTGTCAGACCACCATGATGGATACAACTTCACCTGTTCTGCCACATATCCAGTGAATGAAGGCAAAGGTGTGAAGACAGCAGAGAAGAGCAAGACTCTCTATGTTTCATGTAAGACAACCAGAGTTTGTTACTGGATGCTGTCAGCACAGGACAGAAATAAAGGATCTTATTCAGGCTCTGATGTTACTCTCATATCTCACATCTCTGCCACATTTTCCTCAGATGCTCCTAAAGACACCTCGGTGTCCGTCAGTAAATCAGGCAGCTGGGTGAACCTGACCTGCTCCAGCAGAGCCAAGCCTCCTGTCAGCAGCTTCACCTGGTTCAAGAAGAGCAAAGATGGAGCCATGAAAGTGTCTGAAGGATGGTTTTACAGCTTTATCGTGACAGATGGAGGAGTTTATTACTGCGTGGCCACAAATGATGTTGGTAACCAGACATCATCAGAGGTTCTGACTGCTGAAGGTCAGTGATGACTTTACTGAATCCACCGATATAAATCCTGTCTGCTCTGATTTGTTTTTCCTTTGTCATCAGAGATAGTTTCGGTAAATTTACTGAATCTGCTCATTTTCATATCGTGTTCTCTTTTCTGCTTTTCTGCTGCTGTATAGCTTTGTTCATACACAGTAAAGCATTTTTTACTGCATTTGTGATGATTCCATGCAAAAAATGGCTCCATCAGTAATGTCCACATTTAACCTTTGTTTCCTCTTAGTTACTGGGTTTTCTTGAACTGGTTTTGTTCTTTTCGATGAACAGGGATGCCCATATTATGGGCTGCAGCTCTTGGAGGGATCGTTGCCATCATACTCATCTGCCTTGCAGTCTGTGTTTGGTGAGTATCACAAACCTACGTTCATGGTGAGGGCCTGGATGACGATGTGATCTGCCTGTTTAGTTCACTTCTGCACCAACAGATTCCTCATGCTTACATTTTTTGTTTTGATTAAAGTGGTTGATTCCAATAACATCTGCTTCCCATCACTCCTATGGTCTATTCAACCTTAGTCTCTCTTTAATGTCTTCCAGGTGGTTCAAGTCAAAACATCAAACTCCACAACAGACTCAGGTAGGAACTCAACTGTACAACCCACACAGTTTTTGAACCTTGTTTCTTTCAGCTTCGATCTGAAAGTGACTAAAGTTGGAGCACATTTGATTTTATCAGCAAGTTGGTTTTATCTGGTTACAGCACAGTGGCTTAAAGCATCTTCACCAAATTTGGTTCTGACTGGAGGCACTCGTTTCCTCAAAGTCAACGGGACCTGTGTATTCTTCGCACATATCAGAGACATATTTTGCTGTACTATAGCTAAGTGTTTATTACATGCAGATTTCAGCATTACACCACACTAACAATGCTGATATTAGTTAATTTTTACAAACAACTTGTGCAACCCAAACCTTGTGCTTGCCTTTTGTCTTTATACTGTAGTTCTTCAATCAATCTCAGCGATGACTATGTCTTTTCTCCTGAAAATTCAACCACTTCTGTCTGGCCTTGATTTAACTGAAGGAAATAAGTTGCATCAATATATTTACTTGCTCTACACACTAACAATGGGAGTCTATGGGACCACAGTCATTTAGATGTGTGTCATGTGCTGCAGTTGAATGATAGAGGCTCAAGAATCGGACCCTGGGGGACTCCTCTACCCAGATTAATGATCCCCAAGAAAATAGCACAGCTATATCCTCAAGATATGACACAAACCTTTTGAGGAATGCTCCACACTTTACATTCAACAATGTTTAAGGTTGCACTGTCAAGTAGTCTATAAAGTCATTTTTTAACCAGAATCAGTATTCAGATCAATTTATCACCTTTACCAGTGCTGTGATATAGTCAGAAACCAGTTTCAATTTGTCCAAAGGGCCAAATAGTGAACTTTAGATGCATCTCTAATTATTTATTGTAGAAGCTTCCAGCTCACAACGTTTCCTGTTTGATTAATATTCCAGAGTCAAAGAGGTGATGAGCTGGCTCTTCAACTGCCAGCCAACAAAACAGAAGAAAATATCCATTATGGAGAAATCAGCTTCTCCAAGCAGAGACCTCAACTGTCCTCTGACTCAGAGCAGGACAGTGGACAGCAGCAGGATATGCTGTATGCACAAATCAAAGTGTCCAAGCCAGCAAACAGCTCAACACAGACCGCTGACGGGCCAGACGATGTCTACGCTCAAGTGAAGAAGAAATGAGTATTGTTTTGCCATCCCATTTGAGTTGGATTCATATTATACCTTCATTTTATACTTATGCAAGACATTTAATGTCAGCTAATGTAGAAAAAGGCGCTGAAGCCAACAGGAAAACGCCACCTTCACTGTACTGTTAAAAAAAAGAAACTGAAAAGCTCCACGCCCTGCAGCTCACACGGTTTTGTCAGTTAACACGTTATCATAGCTCACATTTGTGTACTGACCTCAATGGGCTGTTGCTGTGCAATTAGTAATCTGCTTGTCATATGTACAAGTCACAAAAACATTATCAGTGTTGAACAAGGTTACATCTCATTTTGACATGTTTGTGTAATCTAATTTTGTGATATTTTACCAATTGATACTGCATATATGATTTTCATACATATTTTGTATCCCACAACATCTGTATTTGAATTGCTTTAAAAATGAACATGAGACATAGTTCCTGCATTTGAAGGTATTTATTCATTGCACTGTAATAAAAACCTTGGCATACAACTTGTATAATACCTAATAATCTCAGTCGCATTCATTGGTCCAACATTTCAAATATTGTGTGTAAACATCCCCTGAAATCATACAGCTTAATCACAAACATTACAGAGTGGCAAGATGAATTATGCATAGAAATCCTCGGGCCCAGCGCACATCTGCTACAATGTTTTGAGTAGTTAACAAACTTGTGGTATTTATGTTTTCCTATATAAAGTTCAATTAAAAATAAAGGGCATTTCATTCAAGTCAACAGGGTATTAAATGAGCTGATGCTAAAATTTTTAAAACCTTTTCAAGAATAAAAAAAAATTAGAACCTTATGTACTCTTTGGGTTTTAGCGTGTAAACATGAGGCGACACCGTACTGTTCAATGTCTCACAGGCATTACCGGGCCATGTTGATTATGCTTTAGTACCATGCCAGTGCTTCTCGACATGACAATTTTGACAACTTCACAGAAATCTAACCTTCATGTTGAGAGTCAAAGCTCCATCCTACCACCGACCTAGCACCAGTATCTCTGTGTTGCAGAATGAGTGTGAAGTAGTGTCTGAAACGTAGGTAATGCATTATAGATTATTAGCTTCTCCTCCGATTCCATATCTGACTTTTAACTCCTAACAGACTTCTCTTCATAAAAGAGAAAGACGAGAGTCACTGACTGTGTTTTCATGCACAGAGAACATCAGCTACTGACCCAACAATTGGTCTTTTTGCTTTGCTTTCAACCAATGATTGAACAAACACGTCTACCCTTTCTGTATTCTCAACATACAACATGTTGTATCAAGCACGTGGCTACCATACTGAGCAGCAAGTAGTAGGAATCTCTCATACCAGCTACTGGCACATTTTTGGCATTTCAGCACGTCATATGTTGTGACACCCAGGCATCTCAACCATGTTATCCAATCTCAGCTTTGTGTACATTAAAAAAAAAAATAAAAAATCTGTTTTTAGCTAACCTGATTGAAAACTAAAATCTCTGCGTATGTTAACCCGGCCAGTGAGTCTGATTGCACCCTGATGATGTGAATCGTGTGTCATCAGTGACTCCCTCCCTATTTCTGGAGGATCTTCCTGTCAGTAGGGTTTTAGTTGTGCACTCTGTTCTCCAGTGCCTTCAGCTCAGCCTCCACCTGAGCCGGTAGATCAGCTCCAACTTGCTGAGAGAAGTAGGCTCTCAGCTCCTTCGTCTCCCTTTGCCAGAAAGCCGCAGGCACATCAAAGAGGGCACCCATATCCACCTTGCTGCTCAGACCTTTAGTATCGATGGCTCCATCTTCTGGCAGCCAGCCAATAATGCTCTTCCTGGCCGCCTCATCGTCCCTCTCCCGGCTGCAGCGCTTGAAGATCCACTCCAGGACGCGGGCGTTTTCACCAAAGCCGGGCCACAGGAAGGCACCGCTCGTGGGGTCCTTTCTGAACCAGTTGACGTGGAAGATTTTTGGCAGATGAGTGGGGGCCTTTCGGCTCTCCATGCTCAGCCAGTGAGCGAGGTAGTCACCAAAGTTGTAACCGAAGAAAGGCCGCATGGCAAAGGGGTCGTGCATAATCACTTTGCCTGAAGGAAAACATTAAACATTTTAGTCACAGTGAGAGTAAATTCCTCATCATCCCATTATCTTAAACAATCAATTATGCAAATCAGCATAAATGTGCTCACAAAAATACAGACCAGAAGAAAATCTGGTGTTTGACTTAGTACCTTTATGCTCAGCAGCTGCCGTGGCTTCAGACCTCATGGCGGCTCCAACAAAGACTCCATGTTGCCAGCTGAAAGACTCATAGACCAGAGGTACTCCTGACAACAACATGTCATCATGTTTACCACGCAGCCACTACTGTGTTCTAAATGTTGCTCAATTTCACATGTTGATATATACTACACATTGTAGCTATAATGACTCAAACATCCAAGAAGACAACACAAGCACTCTTGGTGAGGCAGTCATAGCATATATAATTTTATTACAGTGACTACAAAATGACTAAAATCTGTTTTGTGCACACCGTTTTAAACAACTTACTGTGTCAGTAACATTACAAACAACCAAATGCTTCAAAAATTGGCAAATTTATGTTAAAAAAAATCTATGCTCATTAAACCATATCTGGCTATTTACAGAAAAGCTCATATTGTGTATTAAGTATAAGCAGTGCTAACCTTCTGGCCTCCTGCCACCGAAGATAATGGCGTCAATGGGAACGCCCTCCTCACTCTCCCACTGGGGGTCAATGATTGGACACTGAGCCGCCGGGGCACAGAAGCGGGAATTGGGGTGGGCACACGCTGTCGAGCTTCCTTTTCACAGAGAGGAAACAACAGTTTATTCTACCTTCAATGCTTTAGAAACATCTGAATATCACAATCTAAAAACTGCATTTGCTTTGGCATGCCACTAGATGGCACTGTATACACTGTGGCTGTTCAGTTCAGGCGGCTGTTACCTTGCTTCCAGGTCTTGCCATGCCAGTCTGTGAGTTGGACCCCGGCTGCAGGGGGGTCAAGACCCTCCCACCACACTCCTCCATCGCTGGTCTCGCCAACATTGGTGAAAATGGTGTTTTTGGCGATGGTGGCCATGGCATAGGGGTTGGTCTTGTCTGAGGTGCCAGGAGCCACACCGAAGAAACCATTCTCTGGGTTGATGGCTCTCAGTTTACCTGCAGAAACGGCCGGGATAAAGGATTACACGGGGATTTACTACACTACCGATAGAACAACAAAGTGACTCCACGTGTGTAAGCCATCCTCCTCCCTCTCACCTTGGCTGTCAAACTTCATCCATGCAATGTCGTCACCCACACACTCAACCTTCCAGCCTGGCAAAGCTGGTTTCATCATGGCCAGGTTGGTTTTACCACAGGCACTAGGGAAGGCCGCGGCTACGTAACGTTTCACTCCCTGAGGGTTGGTGATGCCCAGGATCTGAGGAGAGGAGAGCATGGTGAATAAAAATGCTAAAAGGACAAATCCTTCTATCATCTTTAGCTAACATCTCATGGATAGTCATCACTCAAAAGCAAACAAGGACATCCCTCCTATATTATTATACTTTCACCTCAAGTTTTGACAGCAACAAAGGAGTATCTCCCTATGCTCTCTTCTGTGGCGCTCACTCACCAGCATGTGTTCAGCAAGCCAGCCTTCATCCTTGGCGATACGGGAGGCAATGCGCAGGGCGAAGCACTTCTTCCCCAGCAGAGAGTTTCCTCCATAGCCGCTGCCGAAGGACATGATCTGCCTGATGTCTGGCAGATGAGATATCAGCACCTTGTCTGGGTTACAGGGCCATGAGTTGACCAGAGGGGCTGGAGAGAAGACAGGGGAGGAGATTTTAAGTTTTAAGTAATACAAACTACAGTACAAAGACGACTTGTTTCAGGCTTTTGGAATTTGTACTTTTGAGTGGTAAAGGTCGTCCCACAGAGTGCTGACAGCGGACAAAGTCCACTCCTTCAGCCAGTTTCTTCAGGACAGGAGTGCCCATGCGTGTCATGATCCCCATACTGGCCACAACATATGGCGAGTCCGTCACCTTGAAGGAGAACAAAATATTTATAGGCTTTCAGTGAGTGATAAAAGCGCTGCAGCATTTAATAAAAACGATATGTAAATATTAAATCACTTTATTTAATTACAGCAATTTACAGAAACAATGGATAATTCAGCTCAGCAGGTTTATTGTTTTATTGCATGTATCAAGTGTTGAGGAGCACAGTCAAGTACCTGGACACCATATTTAGTCAGAGTCGAGCCCACAGGACCCATACTGAAGGGAATCACATACATGGTCCGACCTACAGAGGAAGACACAGAGGCATAAACAACATGCTATTATACATTAGTACTATTTATTTTTCTATTCAACAACATACAACAGGACAACATACACGTCAACAATGCAGAATTTGTTAGACCTCAAGGTTTCACACAATGCATTTTGGTGGGAAACACTGAACTTAAACATAACTTCTAGTTTAGAAGAAAACTCCAGAGGGGCACCTCCTTAACAGAGTTTTGTGACAGTCACTGTGGATCACGCTTTCCACGTTTCTGATGCAAATCAATTAATTTTTCCTATCAACACACTGTTACAGTTGGGACTTCTGATGTGCAAAACATCCATGTTTGTACCAGTTGTTTATGTTTATTCATCTGTTTAAGAGTAACTTGACAGCTGAAAATCTTGTTTTTGCTGACCTCCAGTGGTTTAACTTCATCTGCTCCAGGACCCTGTGGCATCAGTGTTGGTTACAAGTGCAACAAAGCACACTTCTGACCACACACACTTGCTTGAAACTTTCAACTGGAAATGGCAGTGAACACTGCATTTCAGCCTGCTGTCAAGTTACCCTTCAAACGTTACTCTTCAAACGTAGAACATCTTATTTTATTCTTGTTTCATTTTCAAATAGTTGGTTAATGATCCTATTCAAATTTAGCATCCAAATGTTTCGAAGGGAAGTGAAAACACACATCTCCAACACTGTACCTGCCATGCAGCTGGGGAAACGCTCCTCTCTGGCTCTCTGCCAGTCGGACTCGCTCATCCAGCTGCCCAGCTGGCTCTTCACCCCCCCAGCAGGGATGGGGATGGTGTCCCTCTGGTTCTTGGTCACAATCACAGTCTTGCTTTCCACCCGAGCCACGTCCTTTGGGTCTGTACGGGCCAGCCAACTGACCAACAGACCAGGAATCGTGGCATGAACTGAAAAGCACTCAGGGGGCCAAAAGCAATACACAAACAAATGCCTGTATTTCTAAAAAAAAAAAAAAACAGTTAAAGCCCTTACCAGTTCTCATATTTGGGAAGCTTCTTGACCATCCCTTCCTTCTCCAGACCCGCCAGGATGTTGGCCGTTTCCTCCGCCGTCCCCGTCACCACATGCACATTAGAGGGCTTGCACTCATCCACCGCTCCCTTCACAAAATCAGCCACCGCCGGGGGCAATGAGGGGATGGAAGCCAGGGACCGGACCCCGACACTCGCTCCAACACCACCATGTCTGAAAGGGAACACACAGTTATGTGATTAATTACTTTTTTAACATTTACTTGTGACCAGAGGACACACTGACTGAAAGCTACCTTTGCAATGCCCTACACAAATAGAACAAGTAGAATATCTTCTATCCATCAAGCAGAGTGCATTCCTGTGAAAAGGCATTTTGCTGCTAGACCTGACACCCAAGGTTTTTCACAAATATGGATCTATTAAAAACTGTCAGAGAGCCTTAATCTATACAATGCTACAGTGGCCTTGTAAAACATTTCTGATTTCCCCTCAGCAGACACAGCAAGTCACATTTCTACCATACATTGTTGAATCTACAGACAGACTTCAACAACCTATCATGAGTCAAGAAAACACAAACATCCAAACTGGAGAATGCATAGCCTTCTTTCTTATCTGATCTTAGTCAATGATGTATGGGATGTTGATATTAGTCAGGAGTTACATGAGTGCAGATAAGCTGGATGACCCGACAGAGAGTGTCCTCATTGGCTGAAGTGGAAGCAGTCGGTTTAGAAGAAGAAGAAGAAGAAGAAGAAGAAGAAGAAACGTACTTTTTATTATCACATCACACAGACAGTAAGTTGCACACTACACGCCATGCTTCTTGTGAAATTTTCTACACATTTCTCCCATCCTCGGTCTGTTGATCCTCCGCAGCAGACCAGGAGTGGTGGACTGCCAGCTGCCAGCCGATGCCGGCGCCCGGGGACCAGTTCACCTTCATCACCATTGGTCAGGTGGTGATCTTCTTGCTTGTTTTTAGTGGGGGTTATTTAAGGAGGAAACCCCGGGTGAACACGGGGAGAACATGCAAACTCCACACAGAAAGCCCCCTTTTTTCCTCGAGCAGCAGGCACCGAAGGCATGGTGGAGGACACGCCACCAGCGCCCACAGTGGGATTCAAACCGGGGACCTTCTAGCTGTGAGGCGACAGTGTTACCACTTGGTAACCATAGTGCTACCCAAAGTGGGTTAAGACAAGTTTGGTCTCATTCCTGGTTCTTTTCTCTCCAGTTATGACTCTTTTTGTCTGCATTATTGACTGCTCTGGTCTATATTTGCTGCTTCTCAATTCAGGTGTTATGTTTTTCACAAATAATGACTCAAACCTCACAGTGCAACAAGTATGTGAGAAAATTAGCAAAAAGCTGCAAACCGCCAATTCAGTTTTTATACCAATGGATATGGATGGGAGTTAGAAAAATCAAGGAAGAGCATGAGGGAGCACAGAGTTTAAATAAGGCCCCAAATTGGAGTTGTGTGCTTTTCATGTGACAGTGGCAATGCATGTGTTGCCATGAGGCAGTAATTAGTGCAACTTGAGAGCCTCAAACAAACTCCTCCACATAAAGAGAAGCATGCGGGGGGCCGGCCTATTGTTTGTTAACAGCATGATATTCACAAACACAAGCCACTGAGAGGGCTGCTGCAATGCAAGCTGTTAAAACACAAGGCTGTGTGTATGTATGCTTCTCCTGTCTGTCCCCAGCAACTATCTGACAATTGTGCAGACAATGTGTGTGCGTGCTTTGCTTTCTGTCTGTCTCTACAGTGTGGATGCCTCAGCTGACCGCTTTAGAAAATGTGAAATTCATAGTCCTGTATCCTCAAATGAGAAGCCCACAAAAACAGTTTAGCCTAAATGCCCTAAAGCTAGTTTCAACCATCAATTGACCCACATTCTCCCTCCAATCCGTAGCTAATTTGACTGGGAATACAAATCCCACTCCTCTACTTTGCTGTTTCAAAGACAGCGACACAGTTGTCCCATCAAGTGCAGGCACGCGGCTTCCAGTTTACTGCACTGAGGGTGTCATAATACATGCTTCACGGGCACACACACACACAGACACACTTCTAATTGCGCGTGTGCAGACATGCATAAATCTGGCCGGACCATAGAAAGGGCACAAGCAGGAGGCATGCCCGGAGGCTCACAGTAAGAGAGAAGATAACATGTAACTTGACAGATGGGGCAAAGAGCTGAGAGCAGTCTAGTGCCAACCTCAGGGTCCAAACTCCCTCTGAACAGGTGACCTGTACCTGCTGGTTGTTTAACCATTGATGTGGGAGCAATTAATCATGAACAGACTCCAGTTTTTTGCCATATTCTCTTACTGTTTAGCCACCTTAGTCCAGGTGAGAGACAATCTGAATGGAGAAACATGTTGATAGGCTCATATGAGTCTCCTTCAGTTATTACCAAATTAAGTATATCTTATCTTATCTCACAATGCATTCAAAGAAATGAGCTGAATAAGCAGAAGTGATTGGTCTAACAGTTGTAAATTTTGGTTTCATCTCTCAGACTCCTCTGCCTGATCATGGTGCATGTTAAAGTGCATGCAGCCTGAAGGCAAAACCTGCAGACACTGCTCAGGCGTAGCCACACCCCACTGCATTTTTTTGGAGGAAAAAAAAAATCTGTATTTTAATGTACAGTGATGTCAGAGGCTGTGTGAGGCTGTAATTAGGTACAGTGTTTTGAGCTAAATGCTAGTATCAACATAATAACATGCTCACAACATGCCGCTGTTTAACAGGTATAACGTTCTAATACACCATTTTAGTTTAGCATGCTAACATTAGTTAATAAGCAATACACACAAAGTACAGATGAGGCTGGTGGGAATGTCATTCAGGATGCAGGTTTCTGGTCACAAACAAAAAGTACTGGACAAATTGAAATGTTGCCCTCATGATGGCAATATAGCAAAACTCCCAGGATTACAAAGTTACTAAAACTCATCCTTAGGAGCACATGACCTTTTACTCAAAACCACAAATGTGTAGTTCATGCTGGTGCTTGTCAGGGGGTTATTATATCTCTGCATGACCTGCATCCACCAACCACCCTTCGCTGGCTAATTCCTCTTTTTCATAGAAGAAACATCATTCAGTTTTCAGTGGATCTTTAGACTTTCTGATGAAAATCTTAACATAGAAATGAATGATAAGATGAAGTGGAACTAAAAGAACAACGCTGTCACTGTATCACAACCCTCAACTGACCTTAAGTCACAGAGGATACAAGAAAATAAAGCCACTCATCTGCGACACTAACTCTTTCCCCCACCCAGTAAATCAAGTACCTCTGCTTCCAATCATCCACCCTGTCATGTGGCTAATTACTGTAACCATTCGGACGGTGCTGAATATTATCTCCAGTGTGATCAGGATTAGGAAAGGAGGTGATCGAGTTTGAAATTAACGGGCAGAAACAAAGCACTTGTTGATTACTGAAGCACAGGTGCTGGCTGACCTGCTACAGAAGATAAAAGCAGCAGGACTGGATTAGCATCTTTGTTCCTCCGTCTTTGCATTAAAAAGGCTGCAATATTAGAAATCCTAAACAGACTCTGATGACCTTTGCTCCCAGTTTCCCCCGCAGTCATTCATCCTCTGATGCCTTTGTCTCTGCCTCCCCATTCCTCACCCCATCCCCCATGCCTAATGACGACAAGCATGCTTCTTTTTGAAAAAAAAAAAACTTTTAAAAGGTGACTATTATGTAGCATTGAAACAGGAAACGCCATTCTCTTTTTTTAAGGGAGACAATTAAAAAAAAAAAGAAACATTATCCAGAGGGGAAATGAGGAATGTCAAGGAACAGATAACTCTGATATGGTATCCATTCCTCTGGCTGTATCTTGCTTCCATCTGAGCAACTTCTCCAAACACACCTCCTAAATCAGCAAGCCAATCCTCTCACACCAAAGCCAGACACGCCTACACTCCCTCTTCACATGGATTCTGGTCAATTGCCTCTATAGGACACAGTCTACACATGAAACAGATACACGCCAAAGTATCACTTAGAGCATGCACATGTGCTGCATACATAATCCTCACACTTGGTACAGTGAGCACACGGGGGAAACACATGGACCATGCTCTGGGACTTTCAGGCAAATAGAGGAGTGATGACTCTGGCCATTAACAATCTCTCAAGCAGAAATGCAAACAAAAATGCACAGGCACACGGGCCATCCGGTCACAGACTCACACGTCCCTGACATGGTGTCACTCACATGCATCCCTAATAACAAAATAAAAGCAAACACAGATGGAGTGCTCACATTGACTCCAGAGTCCCTGTGTGATGTGGTGTCATCACAAAGCCTGCAAGGAAAAAGCGGTTGGGAGAAGGAATGCAGAGAGACGACACTTTAAAAAAAAAAAAAGGTAATGTGAATGTATAGAGACACAAATAAGTATTCAATAATCATCATCACCTGACCTGAGGCCTATATCTGACATCACATCAAACAAGTTTCTGGCAACAGGCTGCAAAGCAGCTGGCTAACAATGGAGACTTAGTGGCAAGATTACTAAAATGACTTTTTATAGTAAATAAATTCATACTAGATGGATGTTGTAATGGTGCCACAGGTCTTATTGTAAAAGTATCCATGAATTATGTGTTCTGTTGTGTTAACACATGGTCAGAGATGATGCAATTTTGTCATAAGTCACAAACAAAAAAATGTTTCTGCTTCAGAAAAAGTGCACTTTATCTCAAAGAGGTCCATGATATTAAACAGGCAGGAAGGGACAATATATTTCTGCATGTGTAAAACAAAAAAACTAACTACCATTTATTACGTCCAACAGGCAAACATAGACCCACTGTGCCTGAAAAAAAGTGATCCCCAAGAGGTTCGTGTTAAACAGACAGGACATGAAGCTGTCCACTGTACATGTTCTGTATGTGTATACAATAAAAACAGGCTAGCACAACAGGCATTCATTAAGTAAACTTCAGGAGAAAAACAAATGCTATTTGAGTGCCAGGTTTGGTTTTTTAAAGCCATTGTGCCTGACTAAAAATGTTGCTGCTTCAGAGAAAGTGATGAACATTATCCCAAAGAGGTTCATGTTAAAGGGGCAGGATATGACAACATAGTTTCTGTAGGAGTAAAATCAAATTGTAACGTTAAGAAAACAAAAACGATCAAAATTCAGTTTGAAACTTAACGTAAGCAGGCTAACATACATACATAGCAACGCATCGCTCGCGAACCTAAAACACGATTTAAACCAACAATATAACACGAAAGAGCACATTTACTCACCTCCGCACGACTCCCAGCAGCAGGCAGGACATCTTCAGGTGCAAAAATAAAGCTAGCTTATAAAAAAGAAAGAGTAAAAAGGCACATTGAAGTTAGCCGAGGAGGTGAAGTGAGGAGCGGTTGTCTAGAGCTGCTGGCGGCTCATATCTGCGCGCGGAGGGGACCTTGCACTTTGCTCAACGTGTACTTGTACACACATACACCCTGATGTCACCGGCAAACTGGATGTCGACCACAGCTCCTGATAACTTCAGTCCACACACTCGTCACGCTGTTTACTGTTTTAAAAAGTTTAAAGACAGGTGACCGGCTCGTCACTGAAGAGGAGGAGGAGGTGCTTCAAAGTGTAAATAACTGGTTGCATGTTGTGTCCATACTGTTGTGGCCTCTCCTCCGACGCGACCGGCTGGTTGTTGCTCCCGGCTGATGTAAGTCTCCACAGTTCCTGCTCCACCGAGCGCACGAGCTCCAGCTCCGCGAACCAGCTCGGAGCCACAACCCGGAAATACGAGCCATGATACGGAAACAGATCTGAGCGCGGACTGTAGGTGGCTGTTCACACCAAGCTCCCTCCCAGGAACAGAGTGGGGGGGGGGGAGAGTTTCAGGTTACATAACGACGGTAATGTCTACATGTAGTTGCTAAACCCAGATTCGTGGTTTTTCGCTCAGCTACACTATGCAACAAGTGAGAATCAAAGTTAGGTTTATATCCAAGGAGGTTTTCACAGGTCCTACAAGGAATCTGCTTTGTTGTTTGGGCGCATAAGAATAAACTCAGTAAGAAAAAAAAGTGACACAAAAGTGAGGAATCATGAAGATGATACCAATATTCATATCCAGGTGAGTTGTAGGAACGCTTTTTTTCTTTTTTCTTCCTCTTTTTTTTCTTTTTTTTTTTGCATATTGCTTGCAAAATTCTTTATTCAAAAGCATATTTTCCCTAAAGCTGTACAGCAGCTTGTTTTATTAGAGAGGATAGAGGCACACTGCTGCCTGTACTGTTCCTATTGTATTCCTTTACTCATTAATACACAGTTATAAAAAGACAATTGTGGGGAGAAACTGATTTGTAGAATTAGAAATTTCAATAAACATCCCTCTAACCCGGGGGGGCTCCATGTCAACGGATAGATCATGTCAGGGAATGGATTTGATTGGCACAGGTGCTGTCCAATCCATTGTTATGCTCCTAAAAAGTATAACATGATGATGGCATGAGGCACTGCCAAATGCAAAATGAAGAAAATGAAGACAGAGTAGAAGTCAAGAGTGAGTCATTTTCTGACTATAGAAATACATAGTCACATTTGGCCTCATGTTTCCAATGTATTTGGATATTGTCATGGGCTTTGTTATTTTACATTATTTTGATATGTGTGACTGCTGTCGAGTGTCTGCTGGGTTGTTTTTCTGCAAATGTGCCTGTTCCATCCCAAGAGTGTGCCGCTCTCACTTTTCATTAATAGTTCAGAAAGACTTTCTGTCTTGATGTTGCTGAGATTTCTGATTTAAGGTCTGAGGGAATAACTGTTAATGAACATCATATATATATATATATTACAGTTTTATTACCTAGCTCCAGGCTCCAGGCAAAGTAGGGTCTAGAGCCAGGCCTGGCTGATTTGCTCCATGTCATCTTTTCTGTTTCCTGTCTGCTTCTTCATCTTTCACTTTCTATTAAATGCAAAACATGTCACAAACAGCTTTTGAGTTCTGAAGCTCAACATTTAAACTCTTGCTGCCATCAGCGGCTGTGGTGCTGCCCACTGAGGGTTTGGAGTAAATCTTCTGCCTAAGAAAATATTGTCCCACTTATCACTTGTGCAGCATTGATAAGCCTGTTTTATGAGGGAAATAGTCTTTACTTTCAGACATGAGCCAGCAGGAGACTTCCACGTTACACTAACAGTGCAGGGCAGGGCAATCAAGTGTGTCTGCATCTGCTTTTTAAGTAGTGAGTTTCCTGTTAATGTTTCTCTCTGTGGGAACTGGGGGAGGGGGGTCTCACTCTCTGTCCTTCTCACACACACACACACACACACACACACACACACACACACACACACACACACACACACTCAAGCTGAGAGAGAGAGGGCGAGTAAAAGGGAGGGGTCTTGGATTGAGGAGTATACTGCATACAGTAGATAACGAGAGATATAACATGGCTGGTCAAACTTCAGCCCTCCTGCCTCATGTTCTCTGAAAAGGCCTGCAGAGTCAGCAGCCAACCAAAGAGACTCCCAAAGCACATGGACAGCACACACACATTCACTATGAATGGATGCATACATGCTTTACCCCGGCAGCTGCAGCCTGCGGTTATGAAAGGGAACATTCGAAAATAAAAAGCAATTCCATTAAAAGCTGTGACATCTTTAATCTTTTGATTATGTGGCCTTAATCAGCCCTTTGATTATCTGATCACACATCTGACACTATTGGAACTTCAGTTTCAGCCTATCAGGATGCTTCATTCTGGTTTTCTACGCAGCCAGAGTTCAACAGTCTAAATCAATGTAACTCACACACAAACAAGAAAAATTTATGCAATGTGTCCAAATTAGAAATTGCTATACTATAATATGTTGCACAGTTTTAGGTTCCCTCCATCAGTGGCAAACTTTTTTATGTCAGAGAGGAAAAACCACATATTTCTGAAAAGTAGTGAAAGATTCCCTGTTAATCATCTTCTGCTTCATCAATCAACTGGATGACTAATGACTAAAGCCTCAGTCTTCTGCAAGAAGACAGATTTACAAGAGATCTCAAAAGTCAACACTGTAGGTTTCGATTTAAAAGATGTCAGATGTAAAAGGTGGTAAATATAGCAGGTAATTAACCAACATGCAGTTCAATAAGATTACCTGACACCAAGAAATTTACAGAGAAAAGGTGTTTCTGTAATCCTATTCTTTGATCAGAATTAACAAAGTAAGTAGGTATATTTACTAATGTACCACTAATGTACTACTTTCTACCTACCTACATTTCAGAGGGGAATATTGAACTTTATACAGTGTTACAATTATCTGACAGTGTTAGTTACCACTTTACAAAACAAGATTTTTGCACACAAACTTATGAAACATGATCCATCGTTATAAATTGAACTGACCTGAAATAATATTATGATAATGGATAAACTTGTTCTAATCTGTTCTATTCTGTTGCAATCCATCAAGTTAATATGGTCAGTGTGTAACTGTGGAGGCCGATGATGAAATCCTGTATGCACACTGTAAGAAGAGATGTTTTACTGACATGGACACAAATCCTAAAGTTCCCTTCCTCTTGAGGTACATGACCTTTGTCCACAGGATTTCTCAATAGCCTCTCTGACGTAAGTAACACACTGAGTTTCAATCACTTACTCACTCAAATCAAAGAATCAATAACTCCTGGTGCTCGAACTGTAAACAAGCACGGCCTTTGCCCTTTGAATCAAACTTTGAGTAATACCTCATGCCTGAGGAGTGATGTATTTTTGTGTTTTCCTGCACTACAAAAGATATTTAACAGATTTATGCAGCAGACTTTAAATAGAAACAACTCTAAGTATACCCCCAAAGCATTTTCTGATATAGGCTTCAATAGCAAGTTACTGTGATTTGATCTACGTGGGGTCCAATCGTCTCCTGATTTGATTAGACTTAATGGATTGACCTGTTTTCATCTGTTATAACACAGAGCATGTTGGCATAATGATAGCATGTAACAGTGCAGATGACCAGGACCATGTTTACAATGGAAAGCTCTGACGTCCTTTCTGTCTGCTTAGGATCCTGTATTTGTTTTAGGCTTTAACCTGACTGGGACGACCCCCGCTCTGTCCACACAGCTCCTGATGAAAGAGCCCATGTGACGGCAGATGAACAGCAGTAGATCCCTGTAATGCTGGCCTCATTAGCAGACACACTTCGGCCTCGGGTGATCAATACGAAGTGAAACTGGCGCTCTCCTGCTGCTGGGATGGGATTTTTCTTATTGCAGCTTTCTTTAGCCTGTTCATGCCATGTGGCTTTCTGTTTTAAATCCACATTGTACTGATAACATATAAACAGGGAAAAGCTACATTCCCTTTTTACAGATGAATAATTTAAAATATATTTTATATAAGAATCTTTGTCTCATTAGGCCAAATGGCTGTTACACCTTTGATTTAAAAAAAAAAAAAAAAAAAAAAAAAAAAAATTTTAAAAGTGTAACAAACTTGAATGTCATACACCAGCACAGGTTCACTCTGGTGCTGTTTGTCTCATTTCTGCAGTTTGTCACAGTCGTTTGATTTACTCCATTTAATACAGCAGCGCCATCTAGTGGACACGGTTAGAACCTGCAGTAGAAGTTTGACGGTTGGAACCATTGTGACATGACTTTTCATTAGCAAAATGTTACTTGAACGTTTCGGTATTTGTGATTCTGTGTGGAAAATGGTTAGCTTCATATAATAAGTTGTTTGTCACATATGTTATTACAGTTGATGTGATTTAATCATTTCACAGATTTCAAGGTTGTTTTTCTTGTTGTTTGTAAAGCAACCCCACGCTGGAGAAAGCCATTTGTTGCAGTCTCACATCAGTGTAATTAAAGAACAGAATAGCAGTAGGCTACTTTGAATTCTTCGTTAAATCCAGAGAATCGCTTTAAGATTAATCTGAGTACTAAGAATAAAGTTAGTTAGTAGAACTAACATTTTTATAACACAGTTCCATAAATTGATTATTTTATTTATATAAGACTGTACCTATGAGGCAGTTTATGTATGTATGTACTGACACCTGGAGGAAACAGTACCTTCGTAACCACTGTAACCTGTAGAATAACGCAAGTTTTCAGCATGAAATAAATAACAACATAAATAACATGCCATTTCATACAATTTCTTTGTGTATTTTTGTGCTTTCTGGGTAGCTGGATAGAGCCAGCTATGTGATACTCTGTGATACTCTGCGTCTTATTATGGGAAATCAAATGTAAAGCTTCCAAAAAAAAAAACCACAAGTCCCAGAATGCAACAGGGTCAGTCATTAAATCGGGAAAGTACGGAACTGTCTGAACACAAGCTGTACTTTCGTTTTCATTTTTATGCTGAGTAACTGCATCTGTCTGTGTTGTGCGCGGCATTGAATTACACTATTTAAGAGTGTATTATTATTTTACACCGCTTTGCTGAAGTTTTGACGCTTTTATAAACTTCAGTAAACCTTTTTTCATCCGCGGAGACGACATGGCTTCTCTGGATATTCGCGTCGAGTCGAAGAAACAGGTGAGCGCGAACGTCTGCTAGCATGATTTAACAGTGCTAACGACACCAACATTTTAAAGCCACTGTCCAAACACTCGTCTGGCGTGTCGGTGACGCTTCCAGGTGAGCAGCAGGTGTTCATGTAAGGTTTGCTTTGACAGGTAGACGCACAGCAGGGGTCATACGAGGTGCGCAGGTAGTTATCAGGCAGCTAGCCCCAAAACGGCCTGTTAGGTTGAGCTGTTTTAACTGAGTGTCCTCCATACAGCTACACACAAAACATCGATACCATCATATAATAAAGAAAAATCATGTTATCTCCTCTTTGCAGGTAGATGACTTCTGCCAAAAGCTCACCGTGGAGGTAATTTAAGTCATGTTATGTGTCAAATCTTTCCCACCTGTCCCATCCATTAAAGTTTGTCACATTGACATTAAGAGTGTAAAAGGGTTATTGTCATTTTCTTCATCACAGGCAGAACAACTGGTTTCCAAATTCTTCCCTCAGAAGATTGAAGAGCTGCAGATGTTGTTGAAGGTATGAGAAATGCTGGGGTGCAGGTCTGCCAGGTGTGTCTGGGGGCCATGTGGGTGAAGCAGATGTTGGGTGGGTCCAGTAGTATGCACGGTTTCTCTTATTCAGTATTTAAGTCTTTGTTTTTAAATCTGTCCAGTATATTTCCATATCTGCTGTTATAGTGTTCAGTGAAATTAATTCCTGAGTTAGATATGAATATATTCTGGCTCCACGCACTGTTCCCAAAACTTGATTAAGTCACACATCTGACGTGTGAAAGCATGTCAGTGTCTGAAAAAGGTGTCAGCAGTAACTTGTGTTTTCTGTCAGACATCTTTCAGCTGCGATGACTTGGAGTCCTTGAAGGCTCCACTGGACATCCCGATACCAGACCCGGCTAAGGAGGAGGCCAAACGCAAGAGGAAAGAGGAGGTATGTCTCACACTCAGCAGGTTTGAGGTGATATTGTCTGAAAATTTGACAATGTAACCTCTTTCATTTCATTCAGGTCGTGGTTATCCAAGGAGGGTTGACTCAAGGGCAACTGGACTCAGTTACAGACTCTCGGAACTGTTTCACCTCTCATCCAAGAGGCTCCTTCAGACTCTTTGGGAGTCCCAGGTATTTAACCTTGGTGTGGTTGTTGTCACGGTCGTCGATGCCACTTGGGTAGTCAGTGCTCCTGCCTGTATAATGGCAGTCGTTTGAGTCACTGGGGGTCAGGCATAAACATCAGTCCTTGAAGTTGTCACATGGGGCCAACTGTGAATAGTTGTTAAATTTCCTGGGAAGGGAGGAAAGGACTGCATAGTTTAGATAGGGAGGACAGATGGGTTGAAAGACATAAAAATAGAGAAGCCATCCCTCAAGAGAGGAGGAGGTGTACGACACAACTTATCCCCCACCTACAACACTGTCCTTTCATCCCCTCCCACAGGATTTAACAGCTATTCACTCTTGGTCTCAGGTGACAAAACTGCTGTTACACAGCCAGAAGGACTAACAACCCAAGTGGTATCAGTGACCTTGATAACAGCCCCACTAAGGTTTAATACCTGGGACTCCCCGCCATTTAGTCAGAGCTGAAGAGTCGAGGCTGGATTAGAGGCTGTGTAATTTGTAATGACTGTTTTACAAATTGGCAGAGAGTGGGCCCTCTATTTTGGGGGATCCTTCAACCTTGTTGATATATTTATGGGATGTTTTTTTAAAATGCCATATCAGGAGACATTTCGACATATTAGGAGTAAAATCAGCATTCAGTGCCATGGCTGAGCATTTACACCTTGGAACTTCAGTGAACCAATGACAATCTCAAAAGCACGGTCTCAGGCATCCAGTTTCATACGCCACATACGTAAAGAACCAATCTCATCAACTTGTCGGGTGGTGTTTCCTATGTGACGACGTTATCAAGCCAAAGGCCTCTGTTATCTATTACATTTATGTTTCGAATGTTGCAGAGAGCAGTACATTCAATATATTTCCATAAATATATTTCCTAAAGGAAGGAATAGGGTGTCACGTCAGCAATTTTCAGGTATGAATTTCTTTCTAAATAAGTAATTTTGACGAACAGAGTTGAGTATTTAGGGTTTTAATCACAGCCAGGAGAAGAACTCTAAGGGATGGAAGCATCCTGCAGGTTTTATGCAGCACAAAATCATCATTGACTTTAAAATGAAAGCAGAGAAGTCACTCAAGGATAAGATTCTTTTTTCACACTTCATTCCTTCTCTTATTTATACAGATGTCCCCTCTATTTTAGCAGTTGCTGCCATATTGCTCACATTTATTTAGATGAGGAAAGAGTGCAACGCTGCCAGAGTCACGAGTTTTATGTGAGGAAAAATGGGTTGCAGAATATTTGGGCTCACACAGCAACTCTTGGGAACAATCTTGAGGCTGTTGGAGTTGCATTGAGAAGCTGCGTGCGAGGCGCAGGGACAGCTGGAAGTAGGTTACATTTCTTCTGTAAAGCATAAAAAAAATCCAACATTTGACATCTTCATTTAGCCGTCCATGAAAAAAAAAAGAATCACGTGGGTGAGCTGTCTAAGAGATTAATAGCCAATGAAAACTCTCTGACCTGCTGCCTTCTGTTCTTATGTTGCAGAAGGAAGCAAAGGAGGGGAAGAAAGACAAGGACAGCGATAAAGAGGAGGAAGATTCAGGTAAATGACAAGACAGAGAGGATGGCGACATGTGATGAAGCAAATGGTGATCGAATGTGAAAGAACTACAGTATGAAGATCCCATGCAGTGGCAGTCAAATACTGTACAACACAGCCCCTTTATCAAACAAGGACATGCCTGAGAAATTTTGAATGGAGACTGGGGAACTATGATTATAGTGCACTTGGATTTGGAAGCTGTAGTTATTCTAAAAACATGGAATATTTATTAAAAGCATTTTAAGGACAAAGCAGTCCTTGCCAGACATTGCTTTTCCACCTATTCCCTCACCAGTGATATTAAAATGGAGGAGTCCAACTAGCATGTTGTAAATTAAAATGGAAAGCAGCTCTGGTGAAGCCCAGCTGAAGCAAAATGTTCTGTTAATGTGACTTAAGTAAAACAATGTTTGGATGTGTTTTGTCCACCAGGGCCTCCCTGTGGTCCTATCTTCAGCAACGAGCGAGTGGAGAGCCTCCTGCAGGAGGTCAAGCCTCAGATCCAGACCCTGAAGGAAAAGCTCAACACGGTCAGTCAGTCACTTTTTCAATTAGTCTCTTAGCTTCATTTTTCATTTCATGACAGTGTCACAGTTAGCCTAAGAGTTTCCCAGCTCTTGTACTTCTTATTGTGGGGACATTTCCATCACGTTACTCCACTGTGTTTCCGCTTCCTCGGATGGTGGGAGTAGGTAAAGCTTTTGTGTTGGTTCTTGCAGCCACCAACAGAAAAATTGGCATGGTTGCTCAGAATGCCACCTTCACACCTTCGGCTTTAGAGCGAGGAAAAAATTAGTTGGTGGGTGTAACTCCACTTCTCTGAGTACACACATAGCTTCTACCTGCATGCTAACACAACTGCAGTAAAGCACATTATTTTCAATATGCTAAAACTTATATTGTAGTAATGATATTGCAAAATCCATGTCATGGCATACAGTGAGACCAGTGAAGGTGATGAAACTGGTATACTGCCCACCCTTAGTTATTACCTTTTGTTATCTAGTACACAATACAAAATAAGAAATATGCCTTTAAGTAATAAAGACAGGAGCTCACATGCCATGTTTCAGTAACATAAATAGCTCTAACAAATGATATCCTCCCTTTTTTGAGTGTGTTCAGACTTGTTTAAAATGGGGCTCTGTTCGAACTTAATAACAGCAATAACTGTGAACACTATGACAAGCTCAAGAGATGAATAAATTCAGATTTTCCTGGCAGGTGTCAATGTGGGTGCAACTCCAAATCCCTAAAATTGAAGATGGCAACAACTTTGGAGTGGCTGTACAGGTTGGTAACTGCTGATGGATGGGTGAGGCAGTGTGTTGTGTGTGTTGAGAAAGTGTTTGGACATTTGCCTCATGTAGTGTCAATTCTTGTGCTGAAGTCAGGATTAATATCTTTGTTCTTGTGCAAACAGGAAAAAGTGTTTGAGCTGCTGACCAACACGCGCACCAAGATCGAGGCGTTTCAAACCCAGATTTCAAAGTAAGAGCCCACACCCCTGCAGCTGGTTTGTGGCACTTTTCACAGTCACTCTAAAAAGATGCATCATCTCTGTCATCAAAGCTGATGTAGCTGTTCATTGGCCCTCTCCCCTATCATCCACCCACACAGGCTGATTTTCAGTCAGATGATCCAACAACATGCACAGCTATCATATTATCATATATGTGTTGTTCAGTCTCAGTGACTGTACATACAGAAGAAAGACCAAACAGCTCCTTCATCGCCCCCTGGTGGCTGCTTGTAGTACAGGTCATAAACCCCGCCCCCTCCATTTTAGCAGATGAGACATGGGCCACACTAAAAAAAATCAAAGTATATGTCATATAACTTGAAAATGACACTCAGGAGGAGTTTTGCTCTTATGGCCTCACTTGGTCTGGTATGACCAGTAACTTGCAGTGGCTAATATTAGCTAATGTTAGAGAACTTAGCTAATGTTAGTACAAATTGGCTAAAGTTAGCAAAAAGAAAAAAATTCTGTGTATCAGACATTGCTGAGTTACGAACTTCATTATGCTACAATAGCTTAGCATTTAGCGCTGTCCCTTATCTGTCACCTATAGCTGCGGTGACTGCTGTTCAGAAGTTAGTCTTAGTTAAGATGGTCAGCTAATAATACATTTGGTTGACAAGTGACTTCTCCTTTGTTTTGTTAGATATTACAGCGAGAGAGGTGACGCTGTGGCCAAAGCCGCCAAACAACCCCATGTGGTCAGTATCTCATGTTGTATATCTCCATCAGTGGGGTTCATTGTGCTTTAATGGTCGCACTCTCAAAGAATAAATGAAGATGAAAGATGTGGATGTTCACTGTGTACCACCAGCTGACCGTATGCTCTATGTGTGTGTAAAATCTAAGATATTATGACAGTATGAAGTTCTGCTCTGCACAAATCAGGCACATACTGCATATACCACCTCTGAACTGAATGTTGTGTGCTTTCCACTGCAGGGAGACTACCGGCAGCTGGTTCATGAGTTGGACCAGTATCAGTACTGTGAGCTCCGCCTTGTGGTCCTGGACATCCGCAACACATACGTAAGACACCTAGGCCCTGCTGTTTATTGTTTAGTCGTATTTCATGTATTTATTTGTGTAGAAAAATCTGTCAGTGGATCAAAATCAAATTGTACAAAAAACTGTGAATGCATGTCATCTGAATCTTGTGTCATATTCATATATCATATTGTAACCATGCATTTTATTTTGAATAAAATGACCCACACATCTATAAAATATTCAAGCCGTGTCCTGGCAGCGGGGACAGTGGCTAAATGGAATCATTCCTTCTTAATAGGAGCGTAATTAAAGTAATTGCTGTGCTTGTGTTAAATTGATTGGCGCTCCATCTCTCATCCATTAATCACTGTTTGTCTCCTTCCTCTGGCTATTGTCCTCCTCTGTTTGATGCTGTTAATGAACAAGGCGGTGCAGGTGATGATGAAAGGAGCTGTTTGACACGGATGCAGCTCTGGATTTGGGTGTCTGTCTCTTTTATTGGCGCCTCTAACCTTTCTGTCTCTTTCACATGCTGTCTGTCTTTGTTCTGTCTTTCTCGCACTACATTTCCACTGATGTCTCTGTCTGGATTTCTCTCTTCAGGCTGTGCTGTTTGACATCATTAACAAGAACTATGACAAGATTAAGAAGCCCAGAGGAGACGGGAAAGCTCTCATCTATTGAGACTCACTCAAGCGCACTCACAGGCTTTCTAACAAGATACAACCAGTGTAGTGTGACACTGTTATGAAGTAACAATCCACCAGTTCTGACAGAAATGCCTTCCTCTTCTTACTGTGCATTCATTTTGGTTCAGATTACAAAATAAAGCAACGTGACTCTGATAATTCTGTCTGTGCTTCTTTTGTTCAAAGGGAAATTAAAATCAGGTGTCACTTGCATCGATGATATGTTGAGTTGTGTGGTGTTGTGACAGGTGTGTACTATACCCAACCCCAATGACAAGCTGTGCCCCTGAGCTTTTAAGGTTACAATCACATCCTCGAATCATCATTGGCTGAGGCTTTCAGACTACTGAGGCTGTTTGTCGTTGTCCGTGGTGGTAAAAAGTCCCTCTCCTGGCAAACAGGTACAGCTCCAGCTCACTTTGAGTCTGTACCATCCCTGGTAGAGTCCTCTCCATCCCAGGTATCCCAGAGCTCCCCCCAGCTGCTGGGAGGGGAACTTGGGGAAGTGTGCGAGCAAACTCAGCAGCAGGAACATCCAAACAGCAAGCAGAAGTACACACAGGAGGAAGATGAACCTTAAAGGGCCGCCAGGTGACCTCTGCTGAGGCTTTGTTAGAGCCAGGTGACGAGCAAAGACGGACATTTCCTCCACCAGCAGCAGACAACACAAACAGAGGATGAGGACATCCTGGGATACTTCATAACCTCTCCACACCATGTTGGCTTTGAGGCAGGACGCTTTGGTCTGGTCTTCATGTAAGAGCAGCAGGGGCTGCGCTGAGGAGGCAGCACCTTGGATATCCTGGGCGGGGGTCATAGGTTCATAACAGGTTCCTGCCGCGTCCTCCAGCAGGGTCAGGAGACGCTGACAGCCCCACCACAGCAACCCCACGACTCCTATCCGAGAGAGGTGGCGGAGGGAGAGAGAGAGGGAGCGACGGGCTGAGATGGAGAGAAGAAAGATGAAGGAACCTGTGAAGGTGCAGGTCCAACCCCAAGTGGACCTCAGGAATTTCCTGTGAGACAGTGTTAAAGTAGAAATCAGTTTTTTAAATGCACTCAAATTTATTGTACTGCAAAAGAATGAAGGATGTCTCAGCTAATGACTTCAAGATTTATATAAGATTGAATTAAACAACCTCACAACGAATGTGTGCACTGAGCAGGTGTTTAATGTTTAATGTTGCAGTGGATCAGGTCATAGTGCTAACATTAGCTAGCACTAGCCATCATTAGCTACTGGTCATATGTGACCAAATAAGGTTGCAAACCCCTGAGTGCACTGAATTGAAGGAGGGTGCGTGTTATTGCTCATGGATTTAACTGTCCATTTGTGAGACAAATCATAATAAAGTTTGGCAGAACATAAACATTCAAATGATCCTTCACTCACATCTGATCTTACAATGTGAAGCATGAATAAATTACTTCTATTCATTGTTTACTTTTAGTACAGTGATTATATACGTGCCTGAAACCTGCTTAACTGCAGTATAATTGGTGTGAAAGTGCAATTTTAACTTTTAAGTGTCTTTAATGAACTTTTGACTCATAATGACATTCAGAACAGGCTTTAAAGGAGGAAGTCCAACTGAAAATCATGTTATTCATTTCCAAGAGCAGCTACTTTTAAATCCAAGCTTTGATGATGAACTTTTGATGTTCCAGAGCTCTCACCTGTACAGGTAGTGGTTACTGTTGGCGAAGATGCTGTACTTGGACACCCAAAAACTCAACGCAGGACCGAACAGAACTAAGCCGGACAGCAGCAGGTGGAAGTGTCCTCTGACCAGGCCGCTTCCTAAAAATCTGGCCAGTAAGTTTGTTACCAGCACCAGAGCTGCGTTCAGAAGTCTGAGGATGAGCTTCCCCGGCAGTATCAGCTCTGCAGCCATCTTGTGTAACTTCTCCAAGCTGATCTCTGGCGTGAAGCCTTTCGAGGAGTTTTCAGTCTTCAGATCCATGTTTATCTTCTCTGTTTAGCCTCTTGATGATACCTTTGGCTGTTTCAGATTTAAAGCTGCTTTCCTCCTCTTTTCTCTCCCTGTGGTAGAGTCTGCCTCACTTTCTTTTGTCTTTGAAAGGCACACCAGTTCTGCTCTGGGAGCCTTTCTACTTTATCACTGTCAGCCGTGCCGGAGAGCACATGGTTTATAAAAATACAACCCCTCTGTCCCCTTTCCCCTCAAAAGCCCTCCCCCTCCACAGCACAGGCTCGGAGTGTGGACATGGCTGCAGCTGCAACTGACCCCATTACACTCAAGACAATGTTCCAACACATTGTGAATTTGATCCCATTAGCTGTCAGCTTATGATCCAACTTGAAAATAAGCCTTAAATTGTGCACAATGGCTTAAAACAACAACATTGCAATCAGACTTACCGGTTAATTATATTTGCGTTTAGCATTAAAAATGTCGATTCCTGCAAAAAGAATCAATCTGACATGAAACATCACTTGGCTCCTTCTTTGGTTCTCCTTTAGTCTGTCCATTCTTAGAATCAGCTGTTGGAGCCAAAACTAATTTAAGTTATAAACTGTTGCCAGCCTGCATTTGGCGCCCCGAACAGCTGCGTTTCTCACAGCACTTTCAGTCTTTTTTATTTCCAGGCCCATTCCTCAGGCCAGAGCCTCTTAAACCTCTTCAACTCCCAGAGCCAAATTGAGTAAATTTAGTCTTTCCATGGGATTTATGCTCAATAAAACACACTAAAAGTGTTTTCACAAGCGAGGACATCCAGTCCCGCTACTAATATAGACTCCAAATCCACACTAACAGAAATACTGCTGGAGTCCATATGTGAAAGGCTGGTATGTTTGTTTTGTGTAAGTGACACAGCTCTTACATAATAACATGGAAGCAGAGATGCTTTAACATCATCTGCTCTCACTTTCTTCCATTCGCCTTCTCAGTTATTCAAATGCAAACTCTGTTTTTACTTAAAAGCTGCTAAACACGGTAACAGGACAAGCATTTTTCACAACTTTACTTCCTGGATCCAACTAAGTTTGCCTGAACTGTGAATTCCTCTCACTGAGCTGATTATTTCCACCACTGTGTTGGTGCCTTTTTGTAAGAATCTAATTTGTATTAAGTAGGAACACCAAGTGTAAATGAAACCAGCCATGCCAGAGAATCTGTGCCTAATTTTAGACTGCTTCCTAATGACTTTCAAGCCACTTTGCTATGGTTCCTATAGCAGCTAATTGTCAGTTATGTGCTGCTGCTAAACGCGCACGTTGTGCTGAGCCAAATTCAATTTTCAGGACAAAGAAACTAAATGAAAAGAACAACTTAAAAACTCTCTTCCACTGAGCATCATGTTGACGTTTGTTCAGTGATTAAGTGAAGATGGACATTTCTCTCCATTTAGTTCACCGTTATCAGGCAATGAAAGCACTGCATTGTCTCTGCGCTCCACTTAAAGCCTGACAGAGCCCATTTAAAATTGACTGACGAACGATTCCAGGACTCGACATCAACAGCAGCAAACAGTAAAAAGCTCCAGCTCATGGCGGTACATTTAGAGAGGTTTTATTGTTCCTGTAAAACAACAGTCTGAGAGTGAAATATGGGCTCTGATATAAACACCTGAAAATTGCATATACAGATCAGTGTTTAAGGTTTGATCCACACACACACACACACACACACACGTCTCCAGTACTTTCACCGAGCTGCGACCTCAACGAATTATCACTCACATTCAAATCTTTTTAACAGATCACAGGATTATATCGGCCAACAAACTACTCTACTTTTTTTTTTTAATAATCGATTCAGGGCTTGTGTTTACAGAGTTGAGTGCTGGCCCAGGATCAATAACAAGACCTCAGACTGTCGCTGTGTCTAAATACAACAGATTTGGACTTGAGGTGGCCTTTGAGTGTGACAGTTAAACAAACAGTGCGTCTGGGTCACCTTGGAAATTTCCCACATAGGAAGGTGACCACCAGGAGGCTGCTCCTGACCAGCTGACCGAGCGGTGGAGCAATGGTGAGCTCAGGAAAAGTTGTGTGATAGCCAGGTTTAGGGGTTGTGATTCTGGGTAATTGGCAAATCATGTGCTGTGTTATTAGAATATACTGGGTGCTTAAATGTGGACTTTGAACGTGACAGACCCTCGAAATGGAAGCCACTGTTATTTGTAACAGCAAAGTCAAAAAGTCGAACAGACAGCTATCCAAATACACTCCCTGATCACACACACATACCATTAAAATACTATACATTTATACAGAATTAGCATCCTCAGATTCTCCCTGCAATACCAAACATTGATTCTTATGGAACTAACTTCACATTAAATTTCAATAGCCGATTAAGTTTAAGTGCTTCAGGCCAAATTCAAAAGGTCTGGCCTGTTGACTTTGAGCAAAAGTGTGAGACAAAAACGAAAGGAAACCAGAAGCAGGCCGTCCCACTGTGCCCTAATCTGCACTGAACAGCGTGAGGCTATAGTGCCTTCCAAATGAACACTTCACAACCATGCTGTAGCTGTAATCATTAATATCCAGCATCGAATTTAAAAGGTATCTAAGTCCCTCCCAGTCCTTCTGAGCTTAATGTCTTCCTCTATTAGGGCCAACCTGGCCCCTTTTTTGGTGATGTCACTTCCTCTGACATCTTTTTCCTTTTGTCTGTCTTCTTCTCTCGCGCTCTCAAAGTCTTCCCCTGTCGTCAGTCTCTCTCCCGCTCTCTTTCCTCCTCTAGGGGATGGGTCTGTCTGTGTTCCCACATTCGCACCGCTCCGTCCCACTGTGGACACACAAAGGAGGATGAGGAGAGGGATCAGGGCTGAAATGTCCCGGTTTACTTCTCCTCAACACAAAACCTTTTACAATTTCTGAAAAGTGCTTGCTTTTGATTTAATGCAATATTTATGATCTAAAGCGAGCCTCCACTTGAACAGTTTGCATTAACAACACTCACGGAGCTGCTGATGATGTTGTCCTCGTACGGGTGCCAGCTGACGTCCCTCACGCAAGCGTCATGGCCCGACAGTCTGGAGACTACAGTGCCCGTCAGCACGTCATAAACTGGACAGACGCACAAGGAATTCAATCTTTAGCTCCAAGCAAATCACATGACTTTTCATGTAGAAATGACGCCACAAAGATCATCACATGACCACACGCTGCACACACGCGCAGGCACACGGTGACACTCACTGATGATCTTGCCAGTGGAGCAGCCAGAATAGATGAACCTCTGTCCAGTGCTGAACTCTGGGGAGAAACGGCAGCGGATGAGGGTGTGCAGCACGCCGTGACCACGGTAGGTCATCACAGAGGTGTCGCCTGTCAGCTTGTGCCTCTTCAGCGCTGAAAGGGACAACAGGGGTAAATAGACACAATATTTTCAGAAATGGACAGGTCTAGGAAAGTCAGAATTTTTTTGAGCAGTTTATCAAAAGATGGAGAATTGTGGCTAGACTGTATTTTTTATTTTCTATTATTAGCCCCCCCCCGCTCTCTGCTCCATCTCATTACCTGAGCTCCTATCCTTCACCTCTCCTTTACTCCTTCCCTTCTTTTTGACTCGCAATGGTAATCACTCATTTCTTTATGCATGGTTTTAATACCACCATATCCCCTCACCCTCACCTCACATACACACCCACGTTTCACCTCTCTGTCATTGGCCTCCCCTCTCTTTTTATAACATCATTTCATCTTCATCCCCTCCTCTTTACTTACTCTCCTCCCTCTCGTCCTCTAACTCCTCTCCTCCCTCCTGACTCATTCACTACCACTAGCTCCCTTTCTCCCCTGCCTCCCAGTTTCCTCCCCCTCCTCCTCACCTCTCTGGGGAACCTGCTGCCAGCGGTAATCCCAGTTTTGTTGGGTGACAGCCAGTCGAGAAGCTGCCAGGCCCTCTTTGGGAGAGAACTTCCTGACATCCCAGAGCTTGATGGACTGGTCCTTGGAGTTGCTGATCAGATAGCGTGCGTCGCCCTGGCATCGCCGTGACACAGGTGACCAGATTTTAAAAGGATGACAAAACAAACCTCAGGGTTAGACCATTATACTAAGGATACAGTATACTGGGCTGATAATGGCAGCTAATTAATCAACTTCCATCCAATCATCAGTCAAATCCAACTACCCGTGAGGATTTGGGAGAACTTTCCATTGACAGATAAGATAAAATACCAGCAGCATTCCTCTCCCACCCCCACCTTGCTGTGGATGAAGGTGACGCCGTCTCGATGGCCGGCCAGCTGTCCGACAGGCTGCGGTCTGTCTTCCCGCAGCGTCCGTCTGTCCCACACCTTGCACAGAGCGTCGTCACTGCCAGAGAAGAGCAGCTGGGACGAGCTGTCGGCGAACGCCACCGCATTCACGTCGTCTTCATGGGCATCAATCTGACGAGCAGAGACGCAAAAGAAAGAGAGTCAGTGTTTCTGTGTGTGACTTCCTTTGTGACAGCGTGTAGTTTACATGCTTGTGTGAAAGTGTCTGTCTGTGTGCTTGTGCATGTCTGTGTGTACCTTAAAGTCGTGACAGAAAAAATGCAATAAATATGCTAGCCCAACGTTCCCAGAACTGATCCAGTATATTTCCTTCTTTATTTAAAGGCAGACACATTTTCTGCAATTTAAATATAAAAAGAAAACACTTGCTTACACAAGTAATCTTAACTTTACAGTAGTTTGCAGAAATGTAGTCATTTATTCAATATTCTTAAAGCATAAGGATTGTAAAGGTTTATTTTTTTATTAGCCATGCTAGCAGTGTAGCTCCAGGAAAGGCAATGTTGCTCAGTCCACCACTTTGTTCCAGAATGAAATTTCTGGTGCAGACACTCAAGCCCCTTCAGGATGAATTGTAATCACATTGTTCTCTTACATTTTTATCTAGCAGTCTTTTTTTTCTTTTGTCCAATACTTTGATTAATGATCTGCAAAACTAATGACAGTCCATCAGTCTCAGCTGCACACATTACCGCTAATGTTAAAACATGTTAAAATGAAGATGGTGAATATGGTTAAGTGATTATACTTGCTTGAAACCCGCATATTAACATTGTCATTGTGAGCATGTTTGCATGCATATTAGCATTTGGCTCAAAGCACTGCTGGGGCCTCAGCACAGCCACACAGAGCCACTAGCAAGGCTGTAGACTCTATTAGTCTTCATCTGTTATTGGCAACAAATCCTATGAAAAAACCAAATCCAACAATGAGTTAGTCCCACACTTTATACTAAGACCTCCCCCTATGGCTTTCAGCCCCAAAACCATTTGTCCCGACTGAAAATGTAAATAAAACATAAATAAACCAAACAGGTCAAAAAAATTACCTTTTAAATTTTTAAAAAGGTTCAAAGAAAAGCAAATAGAGCATTTGTTGGGGACTTTTTTCACCCACCAATTTGGTGCTCTAGGAGGATTTACAGCTGCAGAACCACGTACACGGGATCAACTCAAAATAAATTAGAGTTCCACTGTCTACTGAAGTAAAGAAACATGTCGTTCAGACTACCAGAGTGGCTCAGTGGTGAGTTTTTAGTAGTTTTTGGAAGAATAAAAGATAAATCAGGCTTTGGCCACAGGCATTACAAGTTAGTAGTATCAGTTTATTGTTGTTTTGGTCTTTCATGGGCTTTGTTAACTATAAGAAAAATATAGACTGCCACCAGAATTCTCCTTGATATAGAATGGGGAACAGGAACAAGGTCAGAGATAAAGCACAGACACACTGATACAGAGGTAATGGGACGGACAGAATGAAAAAGAGCGTAAGACAGTGATGAAGCAGATGGTGGAGGCCAGCTACTGACTTCTACGCAGAGGGTGGTCGTGGGAGGAGGAGGGAGGAGGGTTTAACCCCCCCCGTCCCACTGCAGGGTGGAGCAGGTCTCTGCTGCTACATTACAGACAACAGGGTGGTGCAAAACCTTGTGTGAGCCGGCACACGTTCAGGTCCGCTAATGTCTGGCTCACCTTGATCGCAGGATGAGGCTCAAGAGGTGGACACAACTCAGGTACGATCAGGCCCACAAGCAAAAGGCTAACAGGAAATGCACACACACACATACACACTAACCTTCAATGTTCGTTTGTTCTGCTCAAGATCAAAAACATAAAGGCAGCCATCGTTTGCTCTGAAAGGAGAAAGGACAGAGAGAGGCCAACACATTGTCATTCAAGGTTTCTTATCGTCTTCGGCTGTCAGGAAAAGATGCTTGAATCTACATTTCTGAGAGAGACGTCAGTCCTGGTCTCAACTCTGTCAGCCACTGCCTTGAAACATGAGAGCAAATAGTACTCACCCTCCCAGGATCTCATTGCCATCTGTGGACGCAGCCAGTGAGAACACACAGAACCTCCTCTCATCTGGACTACAAAGCACAAAAGCACACACACACAAGCAGGTTGACACTACAGCACTGGCATCATTACTGAATCACAACTACACTGTCTACTGCTTGTCATCCCACAGCAAAAAGCTTGATGAAGGCACATATCTCCTCTTAAACGATGCTATTGTTAGGACTGCTGTGAGTTTAATGGCAGCGCTTTGTTGAAATAATGAGCTCTCCAATTAAGAAAGGAACACACACACACAGTGAGTGGATGAATGTTGAGGTGACAAGTTCTGACATATCATTCATCCAGGTGGTAATGAAGGGAGAGGAGGGCTGGCTGGTACGGAATGATAGATTACCTGCTCCGTAATGCTATAAGTTACTATGAGGGAAACACTAACTTGAGGTCCAGGGCGGTGTGGTTTTCACTGTCTCCATCTATACTGCACAAATGAACTGTGGGGAAGACACACATCCAAAGCATAGAAATATTAGTATGAGTCTTTAAACTGGTGGCAGAACACAAGCTCAAATAGCTGTTCTGTCAGGCTACAAGAGAAATGTAGCCAAAGCTAGCAAGAGTTAGCTACCAAAAAAGAGTAGACCATGTATGAAATCACTTCCTCATTCACTACACCGCAGCTGTGAACTGACATTTCAGACACCTATGAATCACCATCATTTGGGTCATTGCTGACAGTTGTAGGGTCACAAAAAAAACACTAAATAGTAGAGAGGGAGTGATTTCAGACTAAGCCTTCAGAAAACAATGTAAAAGGAGTCAATGAGGACTTGGAGTTCAATACTGCCTCATGTCCAAAGATAGTTAGTAATTTGAATTTATGACAACAAATTATCCATTTTGCAGACAGATATTGTCAAAAAGAACACAGACAGATTATTATATAGAGCATGTTTTCTGAATCAGTACAAAAAAGACATATTATAACATACACAGTGCCAATAAAAAGAGAGTGAAACCTTTGGAATTTCTTGCATTTATTTAGGAATTCGTCTGCCGCAAATCTAACTAGGAGTGGCCTCCCAGCCAAGATGACTGTAAGGGGAAAATGAAGAATGCTCCATGAGATAAAAAGACGCCTCAAGTCACAGCCTTAGACATAAAGGAGTTAGTGGAACAGGCTAATGTCTCTGTTCATGAGTCCATGGCAGGACACCGCAGAGGGAGTCATTGCTCACCTGAACTCTGCCAAAGAACATCTGGACACTCCACAGCACTACTGGGACAATGTTTTGTGGAAGGTTGAGAGCGGGGTGGAGTTGTTTGGGAAGAACACACAGGACTACATCTAGCATAAGAAAGGCACGACACACTGTCATAAAAAGGCCTGGACAAATTGCAATCATTGAGGGGAGGATGAATTCGCAACTTTATCTCGACATCTAACAAGACAATGTCAGGGTGCCAGGTGAAGCTCACTAGAGGCTGGGCTATGCAGCAGGACAATGGCCCAAAATACCAAAGTAACTCTACCTGAGAATGGCTCAACAAAAAGGAAATCTACCTTTAGGAGTGGCCCAGTCAAAGTCCAGACCTCAACCCAACAGAAATGCTGTGGACAAACCTCAAGCAAGCCGTTCACAGCAGACATTCAAAGAACTGAAACTGTTTTGAAAGGAGGAATAGTCCCAAATTCCCTGCTGCCAATTGAGGCTAGCCCATATATTTAATCCAATGATTCACTTCCTTTTTCCATCTGCACCATGAATGTCTGTTGGGTGTGTTCAGTAAATACATGAAAAATTACCTTTGTTTCTGTTTTATTAGCTTAAGCCTATTGTTACTCTCTATAGCTGTGAATTTAATGAAGATCAGATGACATTTTATAACCAAATAAAGTAGTTTCCAAAGGGTTCACTCTCATTTTCTTGGCACTGTAGATCAACTAACTGCAACATGCAATGGTTATGTTACAGAGACAAGAGTCAGATTTCTCCACTGCAGCATCGTAAAATTCATTTAAAGGTAACATGGATGGTATTTGGGTGATCACGAGCTGCCCAAGCGTGACTCTTGTAAAAACAATACTAATTAACATTATTGACTGATTGCATCGTATTGTACACAACAGGTCTCCAATCCTTACTGTAGTCGGACCAGCTGGAGTAGAGCACATGATGAGCGTCAGGAGTGAAGCAGACATCCAGCACGCTCCAGCCCACATCACGGGCCTTCACTGTTCGCCGTAGGTGAAAGCGCCCCCTAGTTGTGTCGTACAAGCGGATGTTCTGGTCTGGAAAGAAAAAAAAAAACATCATATCATGGGTAGCTGTGATCAAAGGATGGGGGGGTGGCGGCATCTGGGTGAGACCTACTGTCCCTCGCCTGCATTGTTTGCTTAGAAAACAGAGACTTAATTAAAAAAGGAGCCACATAATTAATCATTAAAGAGTAGTGGATATTAATGAATATGACTTGGAGCTACTAGATTAGGCATTTTCTAAGAAGTGTTTGCTTTACACAAATCTCATGTCTGATAGTTGACAATGCTTATCTGTGACTACCCACATTCTGTATATGATACTACACGAATGGCCCTGGTGACTTGGTGGTCTGAGTAATTTTACACAAATGCTAAGAGTGATTATCTGGTTCAGTTCCTTGGGGTACTAATGTTGGATGTCGGTTATTTACCTTGGCAGGCAGAAAGGAACATGTTGCCATCCTCGCTGTACACTCCACAGAAGGCTTTCTGCTGGTATGTATCCTTGTGGGATACGTAGTTTGGCAGAAAACTGCAAAGGAACAAAGATCAGTATCATTTGACAAACAACAGCACAAGTCCTCTCGTAAACAACACGTCATGTTGCAGATATTCACCGAAAATATACAGCAATCACTCAAATGAAATACAACAAAATGTCTGTATTTCTGAACGAATAGTAACAAATGGTAATTTGTTGAGAACTGTTGGAAATGTGTAGAACTTGGACAACACTTACTGTGTGCGGATACGACTACACTCTCCATGGGAAAAACTGGAGCCTCTACATCTGCCTTGTTCTCTCTAAAAACCAGACAGTTCGTCAGAAAACAAAACATCAAACTGGTCAACAACAACTGGGCATTAACCTGGTTGACACACACAAGTGATTCAAATCATCTGGGATGAAAATAATCTTATTTATTCAACAAATTTGCCAGTTACATTACAGTCTGATCTCCAATACCACTTTTTGGATTTTAGTGTGTATCTCTGTGGTCTGACCTCTGTTAGCATGTGGGTGAAACTTTGTCGGCCTTTCAGGGCAGAGGAGGCGGTGGCCAGCAGGATCTGAGTTCGGATCTCACTCCGATCCACCTCATGTGTGTCAGGCTGCGTGTCCACTGGATAGATAACACACAAAAAAGTCTTGGTATTTATCACCATCTGACATTAAACTTTCAGACCTCATTACATACATTTAACAGAACTGCTGGACTTTTCACAACTGACAGACTATAACAGTAATTACACATTTCTACATGTTTTTCTGGTGATTTCTATATAACTGAGTGGAAGAAACACAGGTCTGACTGCTCACGAAGTAAAAATATGAGTTGTTAGTTGGATTTTAAGAAATTTAAAGAAGATTTGTTGTCCATGCTTAAAATGTAGAAATGTCTATTTAAGGGGGTTTTAAACCACTTACAACACAAAATAACAAATAACATATATTTGAGATGTAACTGAATACAATATCATTATTTGAGTTACATATCTAATTGAAATCCTGCATGCATCATCAATATCTGACAACACAGAATACCAACAGGCAGAAATACACTGTCCCAAAACACTGTTAATCAATACAGCTACTAATTTTTTAAATTCCAGTGTGAGATTGTAAGAGCAGCCACAAAACTGACTTTTTTTTAGATGTTAAACATTGAATACACTGATGAGAAACTTCTCAAGGTGACACTACTCATCACTAGATACACTGCAGATGCACAGCAGCTGACAGAAAGAGGAGATATACGGAAAAATATCAGCTGTTTCTGGGTGAATAATTGTTATTGTTACTCATAAAAGGAAGTATAAAAACCACAAGAATGCTGAGTTTTCAAGTTCCATCAGGATATCATCATTAAGAACACCATCAAGCACATCGTGTTTAGGAAAGTAGTTTGAAAACATGCACACAGAGAGCAACCATTCACTGCATACTGCCATGAGAAACAAGTACAATTAGCTGATAATGAGCCTGATCAGCCACCGTCTGTAATCAATCCAAACACATATTATTAGACTGTAAACCGTCAACAAACCAATAAATAACCAGTCGATAAATATCAACCTTATCATACCTCCTGCTTCTCTGGTGGTGACAAAGTTTAAAAAATATACATACAGTATTTGGATTAAACCTGCACTAAATATGACATATTAACAATTCCTTACATGGCCGCAGAAACACATTACTCTAGCAACATGAGATAAAAGGCATCACATGTTGACAGTCTTCTTGTCAATTCGGCATCAATATAATCCATAAAGATAAACTGTACGAACTTTACAGATTTTGTTGCCCCCCCACTCCCTAACAGTCTCCATTGGTTAGCTACGCCGTTATAATGGAAGACAACCGTGGGAATGAGAACTGAACCTTTCACAAATGAAGATTTCTCATTAAAAAATGGGCCAGTTGGTGAATTACATACACGCCAAATTAAACACTGACTCATAACACTGTTAACTCATCATGTATTATCAGGGGGAAAATGGGGTGCGTCAATAGTGAGTTTACAGTGCAATTGCACATTTTAACACACAGTAAATTGAATATCACTGAATGCCGTACACAGATAAGATGCAAGTCAGATCTCACAGCAAGTTATAAGCTCTTCGTACATTCATTAACACTCTGCAACAACATGCTTTAAAAAACACATATGAATATTTAAACTGTACAGTGTTTTGCTGCTTGTACTTATCACAGCGGGTTAGCTGTGTAATGTTTAAGGAGTGGGATAAATCTTGCACTACTGCTGATGTCCAGTATAATGACAGAGACACTGAGAAACCAGTTTGATTATTTCCTGCGACGCATGTAGTTTTGAAAGACAAAATATGCAACTTTCTTTTAAGGGTACAACAGCCAGTTCAAGACAGGGCATGCCAAACTGGCCATTAGGGGCATTACAGCCAAACCCTGTGGCATCCAGGGCATTCCTGCCCTGCGATAATATCAAGTGAGACGCAATTCAGTTTTCTACCTCCATGCCAGAACAGTGAATAGTGTCAGTAGGATTGGTGGATTACCTGGTGGATTGTAGCGGTCACCCAGCCGACCTTCCCAGGCTCCATCACTGTCCTCATCAGAGTCTGAGTATGACTGGACCAGCTGCAGCCCTGTGGCTCCACTGCCATGGACCAGTCTGACCTGGCCCCTGCACACACAAACACCACATCAGTTCAACAATCAATGAATCCAAGTGATACAAATGATACATAATTAAATGAATATAATTATCTGCTGAAAAGGGTCTTCCTAAAAAGAATTTACGGAATAATGAACTAATGGCTAATCAGCTGCTACAGTTTTTTCACTGAGCAGCTCCACTGTAACATGTGAGGGACCAGAGGCACACTCCAGGGTAGCTGAATGCTAGCTGAAGTGGGAAATGAGACTGCTACTTATTCATTTCAACCCTTCCAGATCCTGATACTTTCTAGCTCTGAGTCCTCTGCTCTGTTATTACTAGAGGCCACAGTTTTTCAGTTGTGGCTGTTAGGAATATTCCAAAATTTTCCCAGCCACTTTAAAAGCATTACAAATTAACCTGGAATAGGGATGGGAAATTCCCAATATCCACTGTAGCAGCACTGGAATGTAATGTGATGTTTCAATTATTTGCTCATTGGCAGAGAGCTAAGAACAGAGTAAGCTTTCCCTGCATTTCGTAGCATTTGAAGAGTGTCTGCTAAACGGTCACCTCCATAGCAGCAATTGTGCGCGTGGCAAGTATTACTTCTTTCTGTCTTCCTCACATGTGAAATATCTACCATAACAATCTCTGTTAAATGTAATCTATTAATGATGATCCGCTGTCCCTAAAAGGACTGGCACTGACATGAACTTATCGTTCATGACAGCCGGATGTTTTTCTCCTATCAGTTACAGCTATGTTGTAACTGAATCACGGTGGCACTATTGACATGAACAATAACAACACACCCAACTGGTGAAGTGCAAAGTGTAATTTTCCATCGTGATAACATCAGTCAGTATTTAGAACTCCCAAGTCACCTCCTCAGTAGGTAAGCCAGCACTTCAGCTAAGTCAACGTCCTCCTCTGAAGCCGGCTGTCTGTCTCCTTGCTGCCTGTCAGCCGTCCTGCGGCCTCGGCTGCTGCTGCTGCTGCTGCTGCTGCTGCTCTGGTTTGGTTCTGCTGTCTCAGACTGCTCAGCTGGGTTGCCACTGGAAGAGCCCCTTCCACCAGACATCCCAGAACTGGACTGAGAGCCCATAGACTGAAGGGGGCCTGGCAGGGACAATCGCTTGTGATTAAATGACGGTTTTAGATTCACATGGAGTACAGCAGGTCAATACAAAAGCAATGCGTGAGAGTGTGTGTTAACTGATAATCAGTGCGGAAAGGGCAAGAGAGAAGTTCGGCAAGTTAACACTGTCTGCAAAGCACAGACATACAGCAGTTAAACTGACATCAAATCAAGTTATCTGCTCAAGCCATTCTACTGCCACTTCTTCAAATGAACACACCCCGTATTCTGCAAAGAAGCCGATCAGGATATCTGTACTGTGCGCTAGGTCATCGCGATTAAGATACAGAGGGTGATTTTGTTGAGCTAACTAGCTTAAAATGCTACATAACGTTAACATTACCGCTTGACAGTCAAACGGTCGTCTTGACAGCTCCCGTCAGTCCAGCTCTTTGTCGCTTTGTTGCGAACTTCACGTTGTGCCCGACGTGTAACGTTAACTTCCGCAAAATCCAAAGTATAACATTTACAACACGAGAAAGCTGAAGGTTTGACAGCTCGGTGTTTGTTCAGTCGGCTAGTAGGGCCAGTCCATGAATCGCCATGTTGTTTACAAAAGTGTGAAAAAACCCTGCGCGTGCCCCTGGCCTTTCGCCGTCACGTGACGAGCACCGCTGTCCCTACGTAGTAACAACTACACCCTAATTATCCACATGTACACGGTGCCAGCCAACAAGTCAGCTAAAACCAAAAAATTTGAAAGAGCATTTTACTAAACAATCATTAAAAACAAACAGACGGAGTCACGTATGTGGACGTATCATACAAATCTAGGATCCAGTGTACAGATGTAACATATTAAGTTGTCAAGCAAAATTTCTAGGTAAAATATGTCGCTGAGCATCCCACAGATGAATCACTTTTGATATCTTTTTCTAAAATTATCTTTGGTCAACGAGCAACTTCTGCCCTGCTCATTGTTTTACTTGATTATGCTTAGAGATGTGCTGATGGTGTCATTTGACTTCATGTACTGCTTACAACAGGGGCACAGGCACAGTGGCCCAAGAGGCCCTGTGAGATAAGACAAGTCAAAGGATTCAGGCAAAGGTCCTTCTGAAACACATATTTACTTTGAAGATGTCACAACTGAGAAACAGTCAGGATAGTCTCATGAAATTGTGTGTCTGGGTATGTGCATGATAGGATGGGGGCGTTTGAATCATCTCTGCTCAGGGGTCCATAATCTCATAATCCATACATGTTTGACATATACCTATACATATTATTTAGCTCCTACATAATGGTCTCATCAGCCAAAGTTTCTCTGACATGCCAGGCTGGATTACCAGGGCCCCGGGGCCTACGCCTCAGACTCACTGTGATTTATTTTGTATGCAGTAATTTACATAACTGTAAATTTAGGTCTCCAAATTTTGGAATATACTCCATCACAGCATAAAATATAACTGAAATGTAGAGGGTTCATGACATGTTCTGCATCATCATGGTGGACTTGCACAGGGGCCATGAATCAAAATCAGAAAAAAATATGCTATTTATTTTTGTGACTGTATACTCTTGTGTATTTTTTATTTTTTGTACTTTTTATCAAAAAGCAATGGATATACAGCACAGCAGACAGAGAGCAGAAGGAGTAGAAGGAACAGGAGGTCTGTGCCCAAAAGCCCCAGGCCCCCAGAGCGGGTTCATCTCGCTCAGTTGACATGCACCTTCCTGAAAAACTCCAATGATTGTATGGTTAAATTCAGTTTGGTTTACTTCTAAAACTATGACAAGCAATTATTGTCTGCCTTTCATGTTTATTTCCAGTGTGGTTACTGAATAATGTTGATGGAACAACGAGCACTGCTCACATCTTTGAAAACCCTCACCACTCAAATTATTAAATGTCAGACCAATAGCATGGATGTATTAATTTTAATAAACTATTAGTAAATTATCACTGTTGGGGGAGGAGTGTCTACAAGCATAGACATAAGTTGGGATGTCTGCATGCAGATATTTGTGACATCACAAAACGTGAAGCCAATCCTGGTTAAATATACAAACACTGTGCGTGCATATTACACGTGTAAGTGAGTGTCAGTGTGGAAATTTGAAACTTCCAGCACACAGTAAAGGTACTTAGGGTGAAAGCAGCATTAGTGAGGCTTTGGTGGAATGGCCACACACTGGAGAATTGGAGAATGTTGTAAATATGTCAGACTGTGCTGTTTTGGGATGCAAACCAGTGTCTGGAGCTTCCATTCACAATTTGCCCAGGGATCCTGTGCTGAAGCAAAAATGGATGGACTTCATTTACACACATCGCTTGAGCAGACCTTCAAACAAAGTGGGAATCCGTATATGCGACGCACATTTCACTAACGACTGTTTCGTGAATTTTTTTCAAAGATCCATGGGTTTTGCCACAAAACTGATTCTTAAGCATGACGCGGTGCCATGCATTCATCCTGGAAACTCAACAGGGCTACAGCATGTAAGTGCTTATTTTCCTGGCCGAAGTTTCTAAAGAAACGCTTTTCTCCATGCAACTCTGACTGAAAGTGGGTTGGCTTTTCAGTGTTAGCTAACAACAGCTAGCAGGCTGCTGGAGTCCTCCACACACAACCCAGAGACATAAAGCATCCCAGCGTTTGTCGCTTGTGGTTTAAATGACAGTGTTTTAGCTCCAACAATTTGCTTCTGTTGTTATTTTGAAGCGAGCTGTGGGTTGTAGGCTGTAGACGCAGGTACTGGAAGCTTCGCCATGCAGAAGGAACGTCGGACGTGCTGCGACGTAAAACCGTTGGCTGTGACGTCATACGTATTCATAAGATTTGGCTGGGTCGCCGGTGAGAGGGTGTATCAATGTAGAAAGACCCGCAACACCCGATGACCTCAGTCAGGAACGTCGCTGTTAATGCGTCCCAGTCGCATATAGGATGTATCCTCGACTCAGAGGCTCCTGCTGCAAGGCACATTAAAAGAAAAATCTATTTTCTTTAACTTTTTATTTCTCTCTCTCTCTCTCTCTCTCTCTCTCTCTCTCTCTCTCTCTCTCTCTCTATATATATATATATATATATATATATATATATATATATGTATATATATATATATTTGCTCTGATGTAATCTATCTATTTGGCCTGTATGTTGTTTCGTAGACATCTGGTTGTTTACCCCGGCTCAAAATGTTAACTGTATGTTCTCTTTGCCAAATAAAAGTTGCTTTGAAAACGCAACAAGCCATATTGAACGGTGAACGCATCCTTTAACAAAATTTGTCTCATTTCTTCTTATCAGACTAATAATTCCTTAAGGTCTGACTGTGTACACACGTACAATAAACTCTACTTCCACTATTCAAATGCTGTGAAACTTCTGCCTTAATTATTTGTAAACAGTGTATCTAGTAATAGTTTTATATGAAAGTTGTACTGTTGCCTGTTGCTTTCAAAGTCAGACATGCTGTGTCCTTTATACAGCAAAAGCTAAAGTAAAGGCAAATTAAATTGGTAAACATAGGCTTGGTTTAAAAGGGTTAAACTATAAATATACTTTCTTCATGACATCTAGGGCGGGAACCACCATTATTTTCATTGTCAATTAATCTGCCGATCATTTTCATCATTAATTGATTAGTTTTTTTCGATCAATTAAAAATTGGTGAAATTGGTGAAAAATGCTCAGCAATATTGCACAGAGCCCAAAGTGACATCTTCAAGTTGTTGTTGTTGTTGTTGTCTTTTTGTCTGACCAACAGCCCCAAACCCAAATAATTCTCATTTATTTTATGATAGCATAGATGACAAACACAGCAAATCAACCAGCAAAATATTTGATATTTTTGCCAGAAAAATTCCTGAAATTCCAGAAAAATCATCAAAATAGTTGCTGATGAATTTTCTTTTAATCGACTAATCAATTAATCAGCTAATCATTGCAGCTCTAGTAACATCTGTATTCATGCATGCTTTCTATTGATTACCTGGAATCTTTTTTTTTAAAGTTCCTGCAAATTCGAACAAACCAAATAATATTGTGTTGTTTTTGTCTTTTATTAAGGAGGCAGCTGTGTTATGTTTAAAAAGAGCAGATGCGGCTTGCCAGTGTAACTCAGTGGTTGTCCATGAAGTCGGCCTCCGGTGTCTTCCTGCAATCAGAACCAGGACTGTGGGGACCCAGCTGTCACAACGAACACTGACATACAGGAGGAGCGTGGGTGTGTCTCTCAAACAACTGATGATTGCTTCTGTGTGAAAATGCTTACCTCTGTATCACATTCTTCTATATTGTATGCAACCTGTTATTGTGTGTGTGTGTGTGTGGGTCACAGGTGTCCAGACAAAGCTGCCAACAACAGGTGTTCGTACAGCAGAGACGAGACCAGAAGACCAATTCAAAGAAGGGCTCATTTCAATCTCTCAGAAACCTCCTCCATCACCCCCGACTGATTGGTCACAGCCTGAAATTGAAGATGAGGACCGATGCGTGACTGTGGTAACTCTTTTGTTACAAGTCTCTCTCATGGAGCATTCAGGTATTGTCACCACAGCACTGCGGGAATATTGGCCCGAAAATAAGCACTGTAAGTTGTAGAGCAGAATGAAGCGTCTGCATACTAATTACAATTGAATGTATCTTGCCTAACAAGGGCGTGCCGCAAAACAGAAGACTTGATCAGTTCATTTAGTGCTTCTGCTTATCCATTACTGCAGTATACCAGTGGCTACACTGCTTTTACCTTCCCTTACTTAGTGGCTTCATAGGAGAGACCACTGCTATACTGTGGAGCCACTTGGTTAACTTTGGGCTGAGGCTTTCACTAAAAATGGCAAACACATTAAAGCTCATACCTTTAAATGGATCTGGAAGTCACAAACTAATGCTACATCTTCGATTACTAACTTGCACCAACAAAGGAGCAGGTCACAATAGGTAAACAGATGCCTGCAAAATGCAAACGCATAAATAAAATATTAGCAGGTTATTTTATGTTGTGCACAAGGCATGGGAAAGGAGCGATTAATGCGTAACGAATTAGACCTCAAGAACAAAGCAGGTGTCGCAATGATGACTGAATGGTTGTAGAGAATGGCTGAAAATCTTCAATTAAAATAGCATAATCAAAATAATGTGGCACTTCTGTTACTTGCAAGGCAAAAGTTACTTTTTATTTTGTGCTGTGAAAGACATTTTAATTCAGTGTAAAACATCTTAATTTATCCTTCACACATTTGGGCATTAACCTCTTGGCTGACCTTTTTTGGATTTCAAACCTAACAATACTGCATAATTCTATGGAGAAGTCCTTCATGTTTTTAACATTATAATATAAAGCTCACATAATAGCCCATCTAAACCCATTTCATAGTGCATATTAGAACCTTGTACTGAGTGGGAGCTGCAAAGAGTAGATCACTCAGGAGGCTTGATAATGACTGGGGCACAGCCATTTTCACTCAGATAAATCAAAACCAGCGGCTGACTTCAGTATAAGAAGCTGGAGTTTCTGACAGAACAAAAGGTGAAACTCTAAGACCTTCATATTGGGCTTGGGGTTAAACACAGTCACCAGCTCTTCATAGGTTATCATCCGCTTTTTTAATGCATCACACTGCAAAACGTTATCATTCATGAAGAATCGACAGCATGGCAACCCATTTATCTCCAGTGTTCACAGTTCCACTCGCACTCTCAGATACAAACATAACTGTTGCAGGTGGCGTACAGGACATGAGAAGTTCAAGTGGAGATGACAGCAGCCACTCAGCAAGTGTACATTTTGAAGGCCTACTGCTGTTTTCTAAAGTTTCAAAATCAGGAGATGTCTTGAGAGGTTCAGGTCTTTACAAGGAGTGAATATGGATACATTTATTTCAAATGGATTTTCAGCTCGGTCTAACCAAATTAAAACAAAAATAAAATGTACATCCTAAAAATGATATTGCTGAACTGTTACAGATGATAAATGATATGTTTTATAGAATACGCTCACTCAGCAGTTTTGCATAGTGCTCTGGGTGATTCCTTTTAAGGTAAACATTCATTTTTCCTTCAACTCGCTGATCTCCAGTCAGACCTGTGAAGCAGAAGAACAATGAATACTTATGGTTTCCAAAGAAAACAAGTCACAAACAGACGTCCTACTTCAGGAGAATATGATAGTGAATGTGTTGTATTTACATAAAGGGATGGGCGGTTTGACAGCTTTGCGCTCACCTAGCTTGCCAGCCATTCTTTCAATCTTCTCCAATGCAGGCTGCACATCCCCTCCCTCTGGAACGAGGACCTCGATCTCTCCCACGTGGTAGCCAAAGTCAGCTTGGTCGAGATCTATCTGCACCCCTTCCTCCTCTAAAGTGAATGACCGCCGCACCGTTGTAAACTCTGCAAAGCATACCAGATTCATTTTGCTCAGCCAAGAGTCGTCATCCTCCTGTGAGGGGCTCGTCTCTTTTTCCTCGCAAACGTCTTTAATGACCTCTTTCACTCTCAGTTGAATTTCAGGTAGACTTGTTATCTCCTTGTAGCGAGAGCACAGTGCTGCCGCTTTGCGTTGTTCTCCGCTCGTCTCTTCTGTCCCATCGACTGTTGTTGGGCACTTGAGCTCAAAGCATCCTTTACGTTTACGCAGCCACACGTCTCTCAAAGTCAGGTCAAACTTGGGGGTGTCAAAGTACTGGTCATGAAACTGGCGCTGACCAACACACACTGAGTATAAGAAGAGGATGAAAAGGGACAGATGATTTCACAAATGGGCAAATAAATATAAAAACACTAATGAGGCTGATACAGATAATTAAACTTCATTATTAGCAAAAGACAGATGGGCAGTATCACTACAGTAACAGTACAAACCACAGCAATTAATGTCATTAAGTGTTGTCCTCTGGTGGCAATTTGTAAGTTGACGTGGATCAAAGCATCAGTTAAATATCTCAAATATAAATGTAAATTATAAATGTGTGAATTAAACACATACCCCCAATCTCCTCCAGTGTTTTCAGAGTGTCAGCACTGCATAAAAACTTTCTTTCCACTTCCACGTTCATCTGAAATGACATACCAAGATCAGCACCAGCAGTAGTGTATGACAGCAAATCCAGCTAAATTCACCTTAACCTCCTTGGACCTGGTGTACACATAGTGGACATCACATTTTGGGTTGTCTAGACCACAGTACTAAATTTTTCTCTACAAGGGCCTGGTGGCCACATACGAGGATATTATACTGCTAATAATAATACAATATATTATACATCATATATAATAATAACATCTAAAAATAAAAATAATATACTGATAATTCTTTGTTCTTACACTCATCAGGTCCCAATCAGCCCAAATAGTGAAAAAGAGAAATTGAAAATGCATGCCATGCAAGAGTTCGGGTCATAGGAGGTTAACCTGCTTTAAGCTGGATATTTACATTTATAGTAAATAACCAGGTGATGTTTTTTTCCATTGGGTGAAAAGACATTGTCATGTCATGAAAACCTGTTCGGTTTATTTTGCTGTTTGACACTTTATTTTTATTTATTTATTTATTTTTAAAAAGTGAGGTCTAGTCAAGATATCAACATGAAGTAATTTAAAGGTCCCATATTATGAAAAACTCACTTTTTCTGGGATTTGGTGTGTTATTGTGGGTCTCTGGTGCTGCCACATGCATACAAATTGTGAAATAAGACTGCCCATGCTTTTTTGAGTGAGATAGGGATTTCTGAAAACACCCTGCCTGCAGTTTCCAGATGAGCCAGTCAAATATGGCGGGGCCAGTGACGTCATTGGCCGGCATATTTGAATATTCCCATCCCCCCTCCCATCAAAGTACATACAGTGTCTCTCCACCCACCAGGTACAGCGCTATGTCTCAGAGATTCACTATTTTGATATTGAAAACACCATTTTAGGAATCACCATGTCGAGGCGCCACACGAAGTATTCTGTTGTTGGCTGTAAAGACCAGCATAAATCACTCCATTGGGTCCCAGCCGCAGAGGACAGAAGAGCGGCATGGATTGAATTCATATTTGAAAGCAACGTCCCAGCTATAGTTGGCAAAAAACTGTTGGTGTGTGCTAACCACTTCGAGAATGACTGTTTCTCCAACCTTGGTCAGTACAAGGCAGGATTAGCCAGGAAACTTTTTCTAAATGAAGGGTCACTTCCAACTTTGTGTGGAATAGCTGCAGACGAGGGACATGTAAGTATACAAAAATAATTAGCTGTGTGTTTCTTTTGTAGATTAGCGCAAACACTTGCGTGTTGTAGCGTGTGTTTTGCCATTGAGAATGATGTTAGGCTAACCGCTAGCTTCTTGTTACTTTTAGGAAGACCTTTTTTGACTAACCATTCAGAAGCGTCCTGCTGAATTCTCTCTGAGTTTCTGTAGTACTATCACCTGTTACCAATGAACCTGCTTTCCTGTGGCAACATTTCACAACTTTCCCAGTCTTTTGTTGCTCTTATCCCAGTTTGTTTGAAACATGTTTCTGCATCAAATTCAGAATAAGCAGATATTTATAAAAATCAAAGAAGATGATGAGGCAAAATATTTAACAAATAGTCTTTGTACTGTTTTTAGTGGAGCATATGTCAAGAAGTATTAGCAAATTATCACATTGTGTTTATTTATCTTTCACATAGAATCCCAACCTCATTGGAATTGGGGTTGTTATATAACCTCCTTGTAAACTTTTTCACTAAAATTTTGAATGCATGACTTGTAAGTATTCTCACATAGTTGTATTACTACTACATAAAAGACACATTTTCTTCTCAGATTTCTAGCTCGGTTGTAAATTTAACCGTTATTCTGTACGGTATTGGTATTAACTGAACTTACTGTTGTTCCAAATATATTATTTTTAAGTAACGCAACAGTAGCTCATGTGACCGTACCTGTGTTATTATTCTGAGTCACTCAACCTAAACTGCAGCTGCTGCAGTCATGCATGAGATACAAGTAAAAATCACCAAACTGAGCCACAGTGTTTAAAAAACCCACATCTACGAAGTGAACTGCATTCTCACACACCTTCACACGTCAAGTCCTTAAATCCAAATAATTCGCATCAAAAAAATAGAGCGACAGATCAAATCCGGACAGTCCAACACGTCAGCCAAGTTTATTTTGCACAGGCGCATTTAGAGACACCTACGAGTGTATTCAGGAGCATCACTTCCTGTCCCAGTAACGCAGGGGCATGCAGATGGTGCAGTTTTAATCCTCTCAGCTTCATAAATATTTATTCCACATACACGACTGTTGATATGCGCCACACCTATCATTTGATTGAAAACATGTCATAATTCGGGCGGATGGTGCTGAGAGCAGCCTCTGCCGTCATATCTCTCTTATTCCGCCTTAATTAACTCGTCACACTCTTTGTGACAATCCAAGTTGGCAGAATGGGGACTCATTTTTTATTCACCTCTTAATGTGAAAACGAGGATGGGTTACATATGAAAGGGGATCCCGCGTAATCTAGGCATCGACATACTTTTTGTTTTGCTTTTTTAGAAAATGATCTGTCGTGTTTTTTTTTCTCCTCTTATCTACATTGCTCAATCACTAATCGGTGTTTCAACATACATTAATAATCTCTAATATCTGCGGGGTTACATAAGGGATTTGATAGCCGTGTCTGTCCCTTCTGAATGTCAGCAATCAGCCTTGGGGGGAGCTGTGGTCTGTTTACTAGAGGGAAGAGGGGAAGGAGAGAGGGATAGGGCGAATGAAGGGAGGGGGAGAACGAGAGAGAGAGAGAGAGAGAGAGAGAGAGAGAGAGAGAGAGAGAGAGAGAGAGAGAGAGAGAGGGAGGGAGGGCAGGCAAGAAAACTTTTCACTTCTGAGGAGCCACGGAGGAAGCGTGTGTGTGTGTGCGTGCTGGAGCGGCGACCATGCAGGTAAAAACGCATTAGCTAATTGCTCCGAACTTAATTAAACGCTATTCGCGATCGGTTAATTGCGCTGATTTGAGCGGCGAGAGTGGCCTGCGACTGATAGAGGATCGAGCAAACGACGGATTGTGCCACATACTAATCGGATCCCTTATAGAAATCCAACATTAAATCCCAAACTTTTTCTGCCTCTCGTCTCTCTCGCTTGCTCTCCCTACACCACCCCCATCGTCGAGGCGACCGCGGCGCACGTACTCCGCTTCAAGTAGCTTTTTTAGCGTTTAATTCTTTCGCCAATTACGGCGCGGAGCTGTTAAAATGATAGTTTAAATGGCCATGTGTTGCACCGTAAGTATTTAAGGTATGGATTTGAGCGCTAGGACGCGTCAAAAGGGGGTCTGCTGGGCGGCGAGGGAGGAGGGGGTGCGAGTGTTTTCTAACACATCTGTAAACGGAGCCCACGTTCATTAATTAAATGGCTTTAGTCCGGCTAGGCCTCAATTTGCGCTGTTGAGCAGCAGGCGGCGGGCGGTGCAACACTAGATGCCCGATTGGCAGCCCACAATCAGAGGGGTAAGGAAATAACTCGAGGCCGAGGTCTTCGATCGAAAGCCTTGTGAGTGTGCTTTCTATCCTGGCTGAACTCAGTCGGTGTACTGAAGCCACACTTCCCACCTGGAGCAGGCAGAGTTTGCGGGGAGTGGAGGCGAGCCAGTTGGAGACAGTTTGAGGAGCGGTTAATTATCTGTGCCTGCTAACAGGCTAGCTAGCAAAGTGACACGACTGTTATTAGCTCAGCCCCTTTTTGTTTATTAATTTAATGAGCGGCCAGCCGTAACGGAGAGCCAGTGGCGAGGTAATGCTGACGCCTGCCCTGTCTTTTGCAGTTTGAGAGAAGTGAGTAGCTATCACTGCGGGGTTATTTTCAGCAAACTAACAGCTAACCAGCATTTCCAGAAACACGACTGTAATGCGACGTTACGGCGGCGGGGAGGGGGGGGGGGGGGGGGGGGGGCTTCTCAACCTAGCTTGCTAGCTAATTGATTCATCTATGGTCGGCATAGCTAATTAGACTGCTCATTAATTAGCCAACTATGAAGAGAGAGACGTCAATCGAGTTATAGCATGGCTTTTAATTACGAAACTCGTGAGGGGTTTTTTTTTTTTTAAATGGTAGTCTGCAGATACAGACTTGTCGAAATCTTATCTGGTTATAACCCCGCTAGCTTGCTAATTGGCATGACGAGGAAGTGAGGATTGGGGCTGTTTTGGTATTTATGCTCATCGGCATGGATTGCTGTCTTGGTCGCATGTTGGATTATGAATCCTTGCTGACTGCGGGGTAAATAAAATCCGGGCTAGTGTTCTGTTTTGACTTCTTTTAAACACGAGAGTAACATTTATTGGATCATTCGTGTCAAGCAAATGCAGTAACGTAATGATCGCAGATCATATTTAATATGTTGGCCACAAGCTCCATCTAATGGTCTAAACATGGGGGATTAGTGGTTCAAGAGACAGTATACCCGCTGTAAACTCTTAAGTAGTGCATGTTATAATTTGTGGTGTGTTCCTCCAGTATATTCTGCTTTAAATACCTTTCATGTGCGCATGTGGTGGCAGATTAGTTTGATGAAAGTTATGGGATGCAAAACGGTATGGAACAATGGATCCTTTATGAGGAACCCATTTGGAGAGTCCAGAATAAAATCTAATGAAAGCAGTAGAAAGACACTTCTTTACATTAAAAAGGATCGTTTAAACAACCAAGTTATTGTGTAGTTTGATATGTGGACAAAATGTCAGGCACTTGGTCGATGTTGAGATGAAGTTATTGCACTTCAAAGACGCATAAGAATGAGATACTGATCTGGGATTAGTTCTTCTGTTAAAAAGGACATGACCTGTGATGACTGGGTTCAAATTGTTAAACACAGGTATATCACAGCAGTGTAGTGCTAGCTAAGGTGTGTAAGTAGCCAGTAATAGTATGCTTTTATATTGGTGGATGCATCTGTTCATATGAACATACTTCCTTATGTCACATTTCCCTAACCCGTTTCTCTTCTCTGTGAAGTGCTTCATACAGCCTCTGTGATACAAAACGACTCCAGAAAGAGCACAATTCTCTAATATCCAATTTATTTTGTCAGGAGGAGTCAGGAGAGACTGTGAGCAGTGAAAGCAATGGGGTGGCAGAGTGGCTGTGCCCCCTGTGCCAAAAAGGACAGGCTGACAGATCCTCCCTGTCTCTGCATCTCACTGAGCAACACAGCGTACTTCCATCTTGTGTTGACAAACTGCTGGACATTGTAAGTATGGCTGTTCAGTATGGACAAAATATATGATATGAACGTCAGTGTCATAATCTGTTTTAGTTCACGAAGGCTTAAATGTGACTACTCTGGGTAGTATTTCAGTTATGTACATGCTGAATGGGCCCACTTGTTGCTGGCTGATGTACAGAGGTTAGACTAAATGTCTAACACTTTGCAATGTTGTTGTTGTTGTTGTTTTGGTGACTCTAAGATGTTGGTTCAACTTGATTGTTATATTTGAGGCGGTCAAGGTGAAGTGGGTCTGAGAGTTTATGCCTGAACTTCTTTAAGTATTGGTAGCAAAAATAAGCGATGTGGCAAGTTCACAACTGCATTAGCAAAGAGGAACAGTGGTCACAAGTAGCACTTATGTTTAAAATGAGTCTTAAAAACATGTTTGAGCTTCACCAAATCAGTATTCACTGCTGGGCCAATGTATTATCATTTGTTTCTGTTGCTTTGACCACTCTCTACCATGTATATTTATTTATAATGGTATATGAGAAATGATTCCTTAGACGGAAGCTTTATTAATCCCCTGGTTTTGTCACTCATACACACTAGGTAAGACATGTTACAGATATGCATTTGGAAGTTTTATTAAACAAAAATGTTAATCTGTTACTGTTCCTATATGTAAATACTGGTTAATAACACATGGCAATAATGTTATTACTATGTAATAACCAAAGTAAGTGCCCATCTCATCTTAGTGTTTTATTCGGCTATTGATTTTCATCTAAACATAATTTACCTAATACATGTCTTGATAAAGTAATAATTATTTGCTCGTACTGGGCTCATATGCACTGATTTCTGTTGAATCTGTTGATACATTAGTAATTAGTGCTTTGAATGATGTGTTGACTGTTAAGGGTGTTGTTGTCTGTTTTCAGGACTTCTTTGTGGAAATCCACTTTTGGCAGTCAGCACTGTAGTGTTAGTGTTCATTATTTTGAGAGTTTGAATAGTAAATTGTTTGAATTTAGCAGTTAACCAAATATGAAAGTATTTGCTGAGTAGCCTTCAAATGTGAAAGGAAAAGTGAGGACCTCGTTGAACATACCATTTGTAATGTGCCCATGACAATTTAGTATGTAAAGTGTTAAGAAAGAGGGAATTTTATTGGTGGACGATTGATCAAAGACAGTGTAATTTATGCCTTCAGGGTAATTTGCAAATTAAAGGCTTGCCAGGGTCGCTATGTGTAATATAACCACACATGTGTCACGCCCAAATGTAGTGCTGCTCAAAAGCGACATAGCACTGAGCTCATCTCAAACCAGCCGTTGCAGAGTTAAGTTTGCTCTGGGAATTCTGCTCACTCTCTCCTTTCATTTTCTTTTACCAGGCTGTTCTCAAACAGGCTGCCAGTGGTGGAGAAGAAGACAAAGGTGCTCAAAAGTCTGCAGGTGAGTATGAAAAATACTTTCTTTTTTTTTTTAATTAATTAAATTAGGAACAGGAAATACAACACTCTAATAACACACATGCTTGCTTTTCTTTGTTCTTATAATAACATTGATTGGTGTATAATTACTTTTTTTTTTTTCAAGCTGGCCAAACCTGATTTACTCCATAAATGGATTATTATAACATTGATCTTTTATGGACTAAAGTGGTGTTGCGCATATTTTAAAGCAATATAAAGGAAAAACTGATTTTGATGGGGAATCAAAGACATGCATTTAGTTGCCCCGAAAGTAGGTTGGGTAGTTGCAGATGGATAAGCAGGCTGACCTGGGCCAATTAAACTGTTAAATTCAGTATGCAAATGTGCACTGCTGTTATCAGTTAGTACTCCATTTATTAGAACCTAAAAGTTAAACATGTGTATTCATTTTATCAGATGCTGAATCTTCACAACTGAAGCACGCTGAAGACGTCAGTTCAGACCCCTGCCAATCTAGTGAGAGTTCAGACGCTACCCAGACGCTTGGAGACAAAGAGATGGAGGAAGAGAGAATAATGGAACAGGAGGGAGGTGAAGCTGAGCCAGAGCCAGAAGAGGAGGGAAATCAACTCACAGGAGCCAAACAGCAAAATGCAACTGAAAACACAGAAATCCCAGATGCCAGTGAAAAGTCAGTTGGTAGAAATGGTGGGACAGCTGAAAATAACACCCGGTCGTTCAAATGCAATGCCTGCCTGGAAACTTTTCCCAGCAGAACTGCCTTGAGCGTTCATTACAACTCTGCATCCCACATTCAGCGTATGACAACAGGCTCTGGAAAACAAGTCGGGGAAAGTGATCCCCAAACTTCCTCAGTTCCTGTCCTGTCTCGGCCATATATATCCAACAAACCCTACCAGTGTGCTATATGTCGAGTCTCTTACAATCACGCCATCACCCTTGAGAGCCATATGAAATCTGTCTTGCACCAGTCCCGGAGCAGAAATGCTGCAAACAGCGCAGTAGCCACTGCTAGTTTGGAAGGTGGCACCACCACTGCTCCAAACACTGTAGTGACCACATCTGGGAGTGGGACCAGTCAGTTAGTTACCACCACCAACTGTGCTGCTCCTGGGACATTGATGGTGACTACTACAAAAGATGGAGAGCAGATTCAAACTTCACCAGTGGCTCCCTCCCTCCTCACCTCCCCTGTGGCCTCAGCTCAGGCAGTCTCAGCCTTTCTCACCCTCCTCACATCTAGTCCCAGCACCCTCTCACAGACCATCCTCCCCTCCCTATTCACGGCAGGTGCTGCTCCTGGTGCTGCCGTGCCTCAGCTCGTGCCTCAGCCTCAAATGGTCATGCCCTTGATCTTGAATGGGCTTCAAGCCCAAACCCAGCAGCACCAAGAGAACCAGCAAGGCCAGCTCCTTACCCAGTGTGTGCCATTCGTAGGTCTCAGCACAGCCCAGCAAGCCCTCCTAACCCAAAGACTAAACAGCTTACAGAACCAGTGGCCCTCTGCAGGAGTCCCAGCAAGCATACAGCCCTGCCTGGAAGAGCAAAAACAGACTATAGAGTGTAAGAGAGAACAAGAAAGGCAGGACAGTGAAGAGACAGTTAAAGAGAAGGTTTCAGATCAAATCAAGGACAGGAATAACTGGACTACAGAGAACATTAAAACAGAGAAGCTTAAGGAAGAGGACAGTAAAGAATTTGCACTTAGTCCTAATATAGAAAGCAAAGTGAAGGTTGAGAATAATGAAGACAATGGGAAGGCACTTAGAGATAGCACAACAGATGGAGACAGCTCGACTAATCAGTTGGACCTGGAAGGTGATAAAGCAGCTAGCCTCAATCTCTCCCCAGCGGGCACAGAGAAGAGCCTCCGCAATAAGAACCTCTCGCCTTCTGCATCTGTTCCCAGCAACTCCAGCCTCAGTCCTGTAAATTTAAACCTTACCCTTAGCCCTGATTCTACTCCTCAAAAATCACAATCGGGCACTAGCCCTTGTGGCTCTCTTGGTACCCCAAAATCCAGCCCGAGTACAAATGCCTTAAATAAGAACCAAACTCGACCCCATTGTGCTGTAATGGGATCTGTTTACCCAGACCTTCCAGTGCTGTCAGAGTTCCAGTCAGAGGTTCTCTGGGCATTCTTTGAGTCACGTAGTGAGGCTGATGCTGCAAGTCCTCCCCATGAGGACTGCGAGGCTCTGGGCAGAGAGGTGGGGCTTTCTGAGGAAGAGGTACGTAGGTGGTTGAGCCAAGCCCGACATGCAAAACAGAGGCAGAGGGCGACAGAGTTAGAACACCTGCAAGGTGTGGTAGGATTTACAAGGCATATCCAAAGTTCTGATAACGACTATGATGACGAGGAAAGCTCACTGATCATAGCAGAAGGTGAGGATGATGCCGAAGCATCAGGTAGTCAGGCAATAGATTTGTCCAGTGCAAGAGGGAAACTCAGACAGAGAGACTTGGGAAAGGAGGGTCAGGGAGATTCCTGTCTAACTTCTGACTCAGAAAATGAGGTGTACACCTCCGTCATTGTGTCTGATGAAGAAAGTCAGAATGGGTCTTTGAGGGAGGGTCCTGAGAGCCCTGCTAAAGATGAAGCACAGTGGGAGGGCCATGGTGATAAAGGGTCTGTTGGAGGAAAGGTCTTGCGCTCCACAACTGTGTTTCTCTCTGATGCAGAGGAAGAGTATGAAGATGAGGAGGATGGAGGGGGTCAGAGGACCAAGAGGAAAAAACAAAAGGGGGAGTTTGAGCGTGATGAGGTGAAGAAGGAGAGACAGGACCCAGATGTGGATCTAGAGTTGGAGGCCCAAGGGGATCCTCCAATTTCACTGTCCCATGCTATCGACCACCCTGAGATGTCCAGTGGTGCCCTCCACTCACTTCCCCTGTCTCTCGCTCCCTTTTCTACTCAGTTCCTCAGCCCATATGTCCTTTCCCTTACTCCTTCAGTGATTGGAGATGGGAGCAAGGTACCAGTCTTTCCTAACCCACCAACTATCACACGCTTCTCCAACTCTCTTCTCTCGCAGTCTCTCTCCTCCCACAACCAGACTTCTCACTACCTGTCCAATGGTGGTGACTGTGAGGCCGCTCTAGACCTCAGCATGGGGAAAAACAACTCAAAATCTGCTTCTTCCTCATCATCTCTGGCTGATAAAATTGCTGCCCAGAAGGGACAGTTGCTCGACGGGCTTGGCCTCAGGCCCACATCTAAAGGTCTGGTAGTTGTCCAGGTGAAGCCAGAATCTGTAACTGCTATGCCCTCTACCAACAGCAGTATGAGTCTGGTCAACTGCAATAACATGACAAAGTCTAGTATTTACATGAGAGCAGCAGAGAAAATGAATGCCACACTATTGGAAAGGGAGCGAGAAAAGGAGAGAGAGAAGGAAAAGGAGCAGGAGCAGCAGCAGCAGAGGAAGTCCAAAGGAAAAAGGTATCGGGACATGCGGCGTTCAAGGACCATCATTCAAGCTGAACAACTTGACATTCTGTATGGCTGCTATTTCAAAGACCCAAATCCTGGGAAACATGAATTTGAACAGATTTCAGAGTGGGTCCACCTTCCAAAGAAGGTTGTTCAGATTTGGTTCCAGAACATGAGGGCGAGGGAGCGGAAGGGTGAGGTCCGATTCATTAGTGACGGGACCCTGGCAGCGGTTGGCAAACCTCTCATCAAGTTTACCTGGCCTCTTTCCAAACCCATATTTTCCAACAAGCCTCCTCCAAATAATACTGGGTGCATCACAACTACTCCAATTGTGCGCACCCTCATGAAGACAGAGAGAGAGCCTGTGAAGGAGCTGGGCAAACTTGCTGTGGTGAAAAAAATAACCCCAGTTCCTATCAAGCCTAAGGAGATTGCTTCCTCTACCACAGTCTCTTCTGTGAGCAGCAGTGCTTCTGCAGTGCCAAAGACCAAGCTCGAAACCACCAGCAACATCACTATGGTCAAAGTTGCACCCAAAGTCAACACCCCAGTTCTTTTACCACCCAAGGATCCGATCCCCATTGCCCCAAGACCAGCCCAGAAACGAAAGCTAGAAGAGGAGAGTGAGGAAGAAAAGACTGATGAGGAGAAAGACAATGAAAATGAGATGGGTCCTGGACCAGGGTCCATTAACCGCATGGTGCCCAAGGTGCCCACAACTCCCATCAACAACAGGCCTCCTGCAGCATCAGTGGTGCCACAAAAACAGAATGGGCTCAACTACTGGACTCCCAAAGTCCCCATTAAGATCAACACTCTATCAAGAGAACAGCTGGCTCTTCCCACACACACGCCTCCTCGTACCATTCCCCCTCCTCCCACCCCCAGCATTGCGCCAGTCAGCCCGAATACCCCCAGCTCTGCCAAAGTGGCCAGCCCCTCCACCCCGGTCGTAGCTAAATCAAGCCCAACAGAAAGCAGCTTTCTGCCCCACTCATCCAGCCGCAGGCCACGCACGCACTTGTCCTGCTTACAGCTGTCCATTCTGCAGTCCTGTTACGAGACCTGTGCACACCCAAACGCCATGGAGTGCGAAGCAATCGGCACCGAGCTTAACCTGCCGCTCAAGGTGGTGCAGATCTGGTTCCAAAACACCAGAGCTAAGGAGAAGCGCTGGAGACTGCAGCAAGAGAAAATGGTAAGCTGACAAGTAGTGTATGACAAGTATAAGTCTTAGATACAAAATCACAATATTGTATACAGTAAGTAAGAGTGGTATCATTCACAGCAAGGCAGGTCACAGAGAAGAGGAAATGTCTTTCTTTTTTTTTGTTATTTGTTGGCATCACCTTCCTGCTTCGTGCCTTTATTGTAAGACTGGGCAATAATTTGATGTATGCTGAGCATCAGTGGAATCACAGTGTGATGGACTTATTGTTTTACAAAATTTAAATTAAATTAGTGACTTCAAGCTAATTGTAATTGTCACTTTTCTGATGTAATGCGCAACTGCTTTGTGTGCATTTAATATTTAGATGCAGTTTTGCATATATATTTACCATATCGTGATAAAAATCTGTCAAACTTATGCTTGTTAATATTGTGAAATTGCTTTGAACTCTAGTGCTCAGTGCTGCTGTATTCAAGTTATTCTTTTTCCTCTGAAAACAAAGCGTGTCTGAGCCAGGAATACACTGCAGTTGACATTTTGCTATTTTACCATAGTTTGTGATTTTACTGTAACAAAAGTATATAGTAATTATGTGGAGTACTAGTATTACTTAGTTGTTTTTGGTACTCAAGAACATGTTTTGCTATCAATAAAAATAAGTATATCAGAACTAAATATCACTGTCAAAAAGACAGAATTGCTCAATTGTGTTTTTAACAATTATATGGAGAGCTTGAATATTAGTGTGATGATTCACTCAAACCTGTAGCAAAATTTACACTTTAAATGATATGACATTACACGTATTCCCTCTTTCCCTCTCTGGCCCTGTCTGTCCACCCCACCTTCCCATACCCAGTCTCCTCTGTCAGGTGGGAAGGTGGACGTGAGTTCAGGAAGCTACCTGCAGTACAACGCTCTCAAAGCCAATCGTCCCATCCTGCCCAAACCTGTTCAACTGACAGTTACTGAATCTCCAGCACCCCCAGTGGCCGGCCAGCCAATGCCAAAGGAGACCCTGACCGGCCGCTGTGATGCCTGCAATGTCTCCTTTGAATCCCGGGCTGCAGCGAGGGCCCACGTCTTCTCCCCACGTCATCTGGCAACCCTGAGAACCACTAACTTTGGCCAGCCGACAACGCTTGTCAACAAGAATGGCACCGGTAATGGTGGACCTGGCAGTGTTGTGCCAGTCTCACAGGTCTCTCATTCCACTCCAGTAACCAGTTCTGGTGCTGGTTCTGGAGGGGAGATGGTCATTGAGTCACCACCAATGGCGACCAGCAACAGTTAAAAACTCAGATCAGGATTGGTCTGTACACTGACGATTCTTGGACCCATTTGGGCTCCTCAGATTTTAATAAACAAATTTGAGCACTAATCCTCAAAAACTAATATTCTTTAGTTTTTGAAGTTTGCTCCCCCTGCACCCGCTATCCCTTGCTCAACTTTCACTGACTCAAAATCCGTTAACCTATGGAGTTCACCTGGATTCCAGTACAATAGCAGACTATTTCCATGCTGCTTCACACTTAATCAGTTGCTGTTTGATAAGTGATGAACACATCTCAAGTTTCCCTCGATCCTCACACACTTTATCCAAACATTTTTGGTCCTAAGCCTGTGGTTATATATGACCTTACTGCAGTGACCTTCCTATAATTTGTAAAGGCACTCAACTTGCCATGCTTGAACTATCCTTCCCTAAAGACTGATGCAAAAGTGTTCCCTCTTTGGAAGTGGCCATTTGACGGTAGGCCCGGAAACACTTTTTGGGATAATGACATGAAAAATTCACATCAGTTACTCCCAGTTTGCTCCTGTGGAATTGTTTTTCTCATGCCTACTTTCACTTTTAGAGCAAAGACGGTTTGGATATAATATGACTGGACTGGATCATTGGGAGAGGAAGAACTGTATTGACTGTCACCTTTTTATTTGCTACAGGAGTGTGATCTGAAGAGTGTTGTGTCCACTCATTTGGGATATAAAAAGAGGTACTTTAGAGAGAATAGGGCTGTTGAATTGTCCCCATTTACATGTTCATAGTTTTCATGACAATCCAAATAAACAGGGCAAAAAGTGAGGCTGGGGAAAGTAGAATCTTGGCATACCGCACTTTGACACATTTTACATTGTTTGAAATGTTTTTAAGCATTCTAATGCAAGTGTCTTTTTATGGAAAGATACATTGATGCATGTTGGATGCCTTAATATAAATCACATGAAATAAATTGATTTTTGCTAGTGGAATGGAACATGCTTTAGGTGTGAGCATAATATTGTGCAAGAAGCAGACCTGGGTATATAAATGAAGAAGAGCTATGTTCCAAAATGTTTTTATGTCCATCTTTGGGGGAAATCTCTGAATGTCATACTCTGTATCTAGAACATAGCAAATCCTGCCTGTAATGTTGTCAGCATTCTCTTGGCCAAGGACTATAATTACCAACTATCTTGTTTTTACAACACATTTATTTGATCCTGTGGATTTCACTTTCCCTCCAAACGGTGTATGTCTCATTTTGAAATGCAGCTCTTCAAACTTGCTGGGGGAGGGGTGGGATAAATGTTTTCACCTACTGTAGGTGTGTAAGAAATATGACCGCCTTAAGAAGAAGCACCACCAGGTATATAAATTCAAGCCCAGGTGATCCCCGTGTAATGTTTCGGAATTTCTTTCATCCTCACCTGGCACAGAGGGTCAGACCGTTTTTGTAAATTTATGGTTTCCTTTGCCATGAATACTGTGCATAAGACAGGAAAATTAAGTACTCATTTTATTTACTTCAGTATTTATACAAATGACAATAGAAGCAATTAAAAACTGGTGTAACAGATTTTTATTTAGGTCAAAAGCCAAGCCTCTAGAAATGTTAAGAGAACAGGGCTTAAAATGAGCTGTTTGCCAGACCTTGTTTTTTTCCCCCTTGTTTTGTTCAGTTTTGATACAGAGTTACTAATTCTGATAATGTTTGAGCTGTGAAATGAGATCTATTATCTGGAAACCATGACAAGGGAGAAAGTTGGGTATACTAGTATCCCTAAGGGACTAACGGATACTCAAATCAAGGAAGCAAATTGGGAAACATTAAATGTGTTGACTGAGAGCTAATAAGATGGTGCTGTGTTGAAGGACACATAACATACTAAAGATGTTTTCCTTCAATTTAAGTTGTATATTAATGTTACTATTGATAGTTTTAACAAAATGCAAAACTAAAACGTGAACTTTTGTAAAGAAATATATTAAAAATAACTGATATTCCAAAGTAATCCTCCCTTTGCTTTCTGTCATTCAAAAACCAAAAAGCAATCTTGAGGTCGACAGAGAGCAGGAGAGGTGTTCGTAAATGCAAACTGTAAAGGACATCCCACGGCTTGACACTTGCACTAGTCCACAATTTTTGCACAAGCTACAGACATTTCAAATGAACACAGCCATTAACACAACATTAGGAGTCACTTGGTGTGGTTTTTGAAACAAGGAGGGTTACAATGTCCTTTTCATGAGTAATAATTTGTACTCCTGTTGGAAGCTGTATCTTGTGTGTAAAGCAAGGACTTGAGTGCTTTAACTTCGAGACTGGGATTACACACACGCACACACACAGACACGGTGTTGCACTGTCCAAACTAGATAGGTTTTTATGGAGATCTGCTTTTTATTCCCCTTTCTTTCATTGTCACTTTGATTATCACTATTGTTATAACTGTACTACTACTTATACGATTTATCATTACTACTCATCACTGTTTTTGATTATTATTGATCCATAATGGTTTTAAATGCCACCTCTCTGCTCAAAAACAGTATGGTATTCCTATGAATATTGAACAATAATAGTGGCAGTGTTGTTAAGAATTGTTAGATTTTTGATTAAGCTTATTTTTTCCTCCTCACTTGTACCTGCCTTTTTGTGTTTGGTCTCCATTATGCTTTCTTTGATATACAGAAAAAAGAAATAAAATCAGTTGAACAACAAAGTATATCTCTCTGATTATAGTGCTGTTGGGCCATTTTGTTCTATGTGTGTGACACGGGTTTAAATTATTATTATAAACATCGTATAATCTGAGGTGTCATGAGTGGCGTTCTCAAACAAAGGTCACACTGGGGAGATAATTTATATGGCACATTCAAATGCGCCTGGAATTAATTTGCTGAACAATTGGCTTTGCCACTCTTCTTACGACTGACAGAGATATGATCGACAGAAACGAAATCCAATTAAAGCCAGGAATGCGATTTGGGAACCGGAAAGCTCTGCGCGATCATCCAATAGGAACGTCGCAGACACCGAAGAGGTTTGTGTAGAACCATCCGTTGACGAATAGGATTGAGAGTTTTACGCCCGCAGTAATACATGACTCCGCCCCCGGCTTCCATTTCTGAACTGAAGGGACGCCGCCGCTCTCGCGTAGAGTCCTCGCCTTTTTATATACACATTTAAGTAAATAAACCAGATTCTCTGACGTAAATTAGCACCATTTTGTAAAGGCAGCGAGTGAACAGCAGTCCTTGTTAATCGTGGTATGCTGTTTGAGTGGTGGCTGGGACTCTAGCTAGCATTTTATTCCCCATTTTAACTTTACTAAGCGGCGTTTTCCGCCGTTTTTTTCTTTTCGCCGCCCCGCTCACTCTACCCCCTTGTGTGTGAGTAGGGGCCTGCAACGTTGGTTTGGCCACGAGGCGCGTTGGAACAGTTGGAACAAGGCGATGGCGGAGTTCGGTAACGGACTGGCGGAGGAATCTCTATTAGATTCAGACCCCGGACATCCCGAGTTGGAAGACCCGGGTGTCGGTGACGAAGAACCGGGGTTAGAAGAGGGAGAGGCCGCTATTGAAGACCCGGTAAGTGAAGGGCATTGTTTCAGCTGTGAGAGCCCACATGAATACCGGGATACACTGTGGCCAAATCGGAGTTGTTATTGAACGCAGGCAACCGATTTAATGTGGTAGTTTTCCACGAATCTTGGGTCACATGTCGTGTGTGTTACTGCTATCGCTAGGTCGATATTAACCGCCATTGTGGTTCACGCAGTGCAGTAGAAATGGGTGGTGACATGCGTGGTGTCGGCAGCCATCTTGGCGCAACAGCGGCGCCAGTTTCTCTGCGCCAGGGAGCAGCTCGAGTCGTTGGGGGTGAATCCTCGTCGCAAAAATATGCGAGACGGAGATGCATGAGACAGTCAGGGGCGAGGGTAGGACAGGCCGCCGCCATTAGCCGCCGCTGTGCGAGTCTACCCGCTTTAGAAGGCGACCTGATTACGGTAATGACATTTTTTTATTCCATTTACCTTCACCGCTACGCTGGCTGCGGCTGCATTTCAAGCACCGGTGTGTGCACATGCAAATGACCGAGCGTCACCAGGCTAATATTAACGTTAGCTTGTAGCAAGCGCCAGCGTTAAGTGATGCAGCTAAGATGACCAGAGGACCTGTCAACCGCAATGGCTTGTCACGAGATGAAATGCGGACTCTGTGTTTTACGCTGGCAGGGCCAACTGCTATTAGCCTGCTAGCTAGATTTACAACAATGCGATAACACGATTCTGAGTGGCTAACAAGCTAGCTGATTTTAACAAAGCTAGGGTGGAGATAGCAGACATGCACCTGCTCATCTTTGTCACTTATTTGGGACGATGGTTGCAATCGCGCGCAGCTAACTGTATGTCGATTTGCTGTGCTCTGTCAAGATGTGCAATCGGCGTCAGTCGGCCTAATTTCGTTTCCCAACACCACCTGCACACACAAGTGCATTTTCCCCGGTAACATCTATGCAGCATGTCCAGGTGGTTTTTGAGGTTGTAGTACTGTCTGTCGGGCAGTGAGAGCGCAGCATACAACGCAGAAGCAGGGGGTTGCGGTATTTGAGGGGCTGGGTTTGCATCCTTCAGTGTTTTGCCAGGGCAAGGAGAATGAGAGAAGGGAGGGGAGTGAAAGAGCTTGCACTGAATATGCGACAAAAAAAATAGGCGCTACAACGTGTCAGTGTCGGGTGGCCTATTGTAACAGTGTTGCTGTGAATGTGGATCACTGTCTCACATCGACGTGCACTATGATGCATGTAGCTTAGGGTTGTTGTCATTTTGATGTGTCTGATTATCAGACACATGGATACCGTGGGGCTAAGAGAAATGATGGTGCCATTATCGTCGCGGCTGGTATGTCACGGTGCAATTTTATTTTCTTCTCATGAGAAGATCTGAATTTAGTATGATCTGTCTGTGTCAGTGCACCCAGTTGTACAAAGAGCCTTTACGTTGCAAATCTTGTCAGCACAGGCAACAGCCCTGGATGGAGCTGGAATGACTCCCACTGTGCTGCAGTGCACCATTGTCAGACAGGAGGGTCCGCTCCCACGTGAGGACACAGCCATCTCTGTGCTCACCATAAGATTATTTATATATATAATATATATATATATATATGATTGTTGTCACTACCCCCAATATATTTCAGATTGTGTCTCCAAAATGGCTCTTTTCGATTCCATTTGCTGCTGCAAAGCAATTTTCTTATTGGTAGATATACAGTTGATTTGACATGTACCATGTCAAAATAAAATATGCCTATCATCAAGTGCATGAGCTCAAGGTGATGTCAGCCAGAAGTTGTATTTATACCAGAGAAAAATAAGCACATGTTCTCACCATGGGTGTGTATTTTTACATGGTAAACAAGTTGAACAATAAATGTTGGGTTTAAATTTGCATGATTACTCATGTATTTACAAACGTATTTATTCTTCATTTTAATTCTGTGTGCTGTCTTTTAAATTCTGTGTCCCAACATTGACTTTTACTCATTACAAAGTGACAGGAAATGTAAAAATGAAGCTTCTTTTTTTCCAAAATGCCTTAAAGGTAAGCTTTCAAGTTGTATGCGGCAGCTACTGCCAAATGTAGGTTGTAAAACACTAAATGTGGGGGTGAGAGGCAGTGAAACTAGAGTGAAGGTGAAGGACCAGTCAGACAGTACATTTTAGATGGAAGTAGTCCCATTGTGTGTATTTTTTGACACACAGACAGCTGAACTCTTATGTCAGCACCATCGCTTACGCAGGTTCGGCATCTCCTTGCTACTGTACCATCTTGCCAGGGTTCAGTTGTCAGTGAGGCTGTCAAAGGGGTGTTATGGCAACATTTGTTAATGATGCCATTTTCCTGACAAGATTGTGTAGTTGGTCAGCTTTTGTTGGCGGTGCATAGCAGTCATCCACACTGTGTTATTAATGTTTCAGTGAGTTGTATTATGCTTATGATGGACTGACAGCTCTAATGGAATTTGTCTCTGTGTTTCAGGAGCTGGAGGCAATCAAAGCACGAGTGAGAGAGATGGAGGAAGAGGCAGAGAAGCTGAAGGAGCTACAGAACGAGGTGGAGAAACAGATGAATCTCAGCCCCCCACCAGGTTTGTTTGTGTGTGTTTTTTGTGAGGCAGAGACCTCTTCTTTCTTCCAGTCTGTCTGTTCTCTCTCTCTTATTATGAAGGAAGAATACCATAACAGTCTTAAAATAACCAGATCCTCTGCCTTTTCCTTTCTTAAAAAATAATCTTGCACATCAAAGTAACTCCATCAACCATTGCCAGTCAGTGATTTGTTAAACTTTAAAACATACATTAAAATAGGAGTTCAGGTTAGTTATTGCTTATAGGCATAGTTCATGGAATTATGAGAAAACCATCCACATGTCTGTGTGCTCCTGTGCCAAGAATAGAGAGTTGCTAGAGAGTTGAAGTTAGAGAAAGTCATGGAAGTCTATAGTTGGTGCATGAGTTAGTTTAATAATGTAATTTTTGTTTTTTGTTATGGTTGCACACTTAATTTAACAGGATGACAATAGAGTAATAGCATAGCTGTCGGTGACCCCAGTCTCACACACTCACCCATTTGTAATTTCAATGTTGCCTTCAGGCTAGGGTTGGGCGGTATACCAGTTCACACCCAATACTGACGTATATTTTTGTTAAGATATGAATTTTTGATATACCGCCACACCGGTGTATGTGATTACACAACGTTCGGAATGCTGTGCCGCGTGAGACTGTTTCAGACAGGACTGTTTTCAGTGTTGCGCTTCTAAACGCACATGGTGCGTGTCGTAGTGCTCTGGTGTTACATTACGGTGAAGATGGATGGGATAGACATTGAAAGTTCTGAAATCGAAGCTGCAGAACTGATAGAACATGACGACACAGAAGAGGAGCCGTGCCTGTTGTTTTTTTGGTTTAAAAAAAATAAAATAAAATAAAAAGAGCAAGTGTTGTTGGGAAGTTGTCACCGGAGGCAGCAACACAAGCAATTTGCTCCACCACCTTAGCCGCAAGCATGTCTTGGAATACAAGAATGTATGAAGCTAAGATCAGCATCCTCCACATCAGCAGGTAACACAGGAAAAGCAAAAGAAAAATCAAGCCAAATGTCACTTCAAGGCGCATTTGCTGGAGGGACTCCCTGCAAGAGAAAAAGCAAACAATGGCTCGAGATTACAAACTCTATCATTATCCACGTAGTCAAAGACATGATCCTGCTTAACACTGTAAAATAAGAAGGCTTCAGGCAGATGATCAAGACAGTGGATCCCAGGTATGAAACACTGAGCAGAAAATACTTCAGCCAAGTTGCAATCCCAAACTTGTACCAACCTGTTCAACACGAGCACCGCCTGTACAGGGGGCAGTGTGAGATGCTTGCAGTTCAGATGATCAATGCTCATGCTTGGAAGCACCAGTCCTAGCTCAGCTAAAAGCCTCAACCAAGCATTACCACGCATGTAACAAAAAGCCGAAAATAGCGTTGTCCATTTTAGTGTGTCTGCTGATTTTACCACTTCAAGCAAACTGTGCACGCCTGGTATCATACGAAAGCAGAGCCTGCTGGCAGACATCAGACTCCTGACTGTGCGACGGAAACTCGGTGAGCTAGCAGCCACAGAGTAGCAGAAAAAAAAACTTTGCTAAATCATACAGTATGTCTTACCTTTGCTGTTTTGTAGTCAAAAGTTATATTGCAGCTTGAAAAAACGCTGTTGGTGTCTCCTCCTATGACTCTGCGTTAGTTTGAGATCAATCACAAAGGTCCTGGTTGTTTACATAAAGAGGAGGGGGTTTCTAGAGCGCTCTTCATGCGATATACTATCTCTGGGGTTACTTCCTTCTGGATTGTCATTGGTGTTACTATGGTGAATTTGGGCGCTGCCCCTTGAATCTCTTGACTCTGACTGGTTGATAGAGGTGTCGATCATCAAAATTGGCCAATGGGTTGCTGAGCTAACTGCGCAGTTTGTTTCACTGCTCCGTTTCATTTACACCTGAATAGACAGTGCTCACAGAGGACTCTGCTGATCAGCCCGAAGTGTTATTTTACTGTTATATTTGCATTTTGGCCTTCTATGAGATAAGAACTATAGCAAGCAGAAAAAAAGGATGGAAAAAGTGTTTTCAACAGAGGAGTTTCTCCGTATGCTTGGACGAGACAACGGTACTCTGCCCAGATGCACCCAAATGAGCGCCTGGACATACCTGTGTTAAATCACCTGTCTTCCAGATGAAAGAAAAAAATACTGCCATATATCGTGACACCGTTAGAATTTTGAAAAATACAGTGATATACATTTTTGGTCATACCGCCCAGCACTACTTCAGGCCTACAATTGATAAACCACTCTTCCTTTCTACATAATTTAATGGAGTTGCTGCTTGGAGATACACTTAAATTCACAACATGTAGTTTGACATACAACCGGTTTGAGTGTTTTGCTTTTAATTGAAAAATTTTGTTGATTAGTTTTTTTTTTCCCTCTCCCCTGTGCAGTCGGCCCCGTCATCATGTCCATCGAGGAAAAGATGGAAGCAGATGGCAGATCGATTTATGTTGGAAATGTGAGTAACTGTCTCTTCCTTGTCTCATTCAGAGATGCAGTTTTAGCCACATTTTCTTGATTCCTGTTGCGACTTTTGAGATGATGTCAAAAAGAAAAAGTGACTATAAAAACGTTGGACTGTTGCAAGGTTTTATTGTTTTCAAGAGTTTGAGTTTATTCTTTTTTAAGTCTGTTGATTGGTCTCAGTTTGTAGTATGTAGTATCAGTTTTGTTCATCTGGGCACTGAAGTTTTCCCCCATTTTCTTCTTTGCAAAACTACTGACGCTCTGAACTAACATGGTGACTGTGAGTGAAAAGTAATTTTCAAATCCTGCAACAAATGCTTGCTGGGATTTAGGTCGTGGTCACTCCAGGACTTTCTTATTGTTTTTTTTTTTTTTTAAGTGTTTTGAGCACCTTTCAAGATACCCTAAAGGTGCTTTACATTCCCATGACATTGTAGCTTTCCTATTGCGTTTGGGTTGGGGTCTTCTGGGAAAACGCATCATTTTGGTTATGCCACACACGGTGTTTAATATGATGACCGCAGCTTAAGTTTCATTTTGTAACAACGTGGACCAGCCTTCAACATTCAAAGTCTCATGCATCCTCTAGCAAATGATGGCTTACCCATTGTTATTCTGAAATAAAGCTGCAGCTTCTAAAGCACCTGGAAAACAGCTGTTTTATGGACAGTCCCCAGTCTCAGTCCTGGAGCCTGTTGCTTTTTCAGAGTTGACTTTTGGTGGCTCCCTACACTCATGCCCTCAGTTTTTTTTTTTTTGGTCAACCTGCTACAGACAAAACAAAATGAGCCATATTCCTTTTTTAACAAATATAGAAGAATTAAGAAAATTGACAGATCAGTAGTTTTACTGTACAGCTGCAGGCATAATACACCTAAAATCGCTTTTCCCACTGTGAGTGCCCAAAGGCGATCTCATTCTAATTTAGTCCATTATAACTGAAACATCTGACTTTGATTCTTGGTCCAGGATGCTGGATGTGCCTCATAGACACACATCAGAAAGTAAGTGTTAAAGTGTAAGCTGATGAAAAACTTGTCAGGTCTAACCTTTATGCTGTCTCTCTTCAGGTGGACTACGGTGCCACGGCAGAAGAGCTTGAGGCACATTTTCATGGCTGTGGTTCAGTAAACAGAGTCACCATCCTATGTGACAAATACACAGGGCATCCCAAGGGGTAAAACACCATCACTATACTGTACCTTTTCACTTTGCTGTGGATGAATCAGTGGAGGAGTGGTTACTGCAGTTGTGTGTGTGGCAGATATAAGTCACGCTGCTGGCAGAGGAATAAGACAGTCACACTGTGGGTGGACAGAGTTTTATGAAGCATCAATACAAATGCTGAAGTTTGACTAGAGCTGCGTGCTTGAATGTGCTTTTGTTAAACAAAAAGCCAGGGCTGAACAGTAAAAGTTGCTTTGGACCAAAACTAGACCACTGTCAAACATTTTTTCTGTCCTGGTTGCAGTCCTCTTGAAAATAAGCAAATAAAAAAGCTTGTATCCATTGCCACTGACATACAGTCTTCTGTATAGGCAAATAAGTCACATTAAATCTCACCCGAAATGGCTTTTAACTTCACACAAGCTGTTTTTCACCTTTTAACAGGACTAGATCTCCTTGACCATTTAGATGCTTGTCATCCTCTTGAAATACATCAGTGGTTTGTCTATAATAATACTGCTTCTGTTATATTGCTGCTTTTTGTTTGCATTTGAGGACTTCAGTGTCTGACTGATATTTTGTTTTTCCTTATTCTTCAGGTTTGCCTATATTGAGTTTGCAGACAAAGAGTCTGTTAGGACAGCCATGGCTTTGGACGAGTCCCTTTTCAGAGGAAGGCAGATAAAGGTAAGCGCTTTTCACATTTCAGCTTTTGAACTTTCACCTGCGATTTCAGCAGTCATATGAATAATCATAGTGACTACCATAACAACACAGTTACAGCCACTTGTGGCTAAATTTAGCTGATGCTGATGAGTGACAGTGGCAAAAACTACTTGATCGCTGTGATATTTTTGGGAAGGTTTGGTGGGTTTGTCCAGATTGGCTGAGAGGGTGTGGTCTTCATTGTGCTTATAGACTTCTACTCAATACTGGAAAAATAAAAAAATCAAAAACTCTTGTCTCCAGTAGTCAATTGGACACAAAAAGAAAACAATGGAATATAGGGCCCATAGTGGATTATTTGTGACAGGAATTCCTTTGTTTGTGCAAGAAATTGAAGTCTTCTGGGATGTGTGGACCTGTGCAACTGCACACACAATGTCACTGTCCTTGATTTAAAATCTAAAGTAGATTGCGCTGAAACAAGCACACAGTTCAGCAATGTGGTTTTGGACATTATTTAATTTATTTTGTAATGTTTAGGTATGTTGTAGGTTAGGTTCATATAGGTTTATGTTGATATAATATACAAGTAGTATGTTTCTCATATTGGTTTCCTTTTTTAAGGAATATTCTAATGTCAGCCCTATTATAGACATATGGTTAGAAGGTCCTTACCTTGAGCTTGCTTTACACTAAGAGTAGCACAGATTTGCAGTCCAACCAGGCTCTATAGTTGCTCATCTAGTCATCATTTGTTCTCCGGCTCACGTTTTCCTTGGCTTTGAATGGAAAGAATTTATGTGCTTTTGTCACTGTGACGCATGATTGACACAGAGTCATCCGTAGAATCTATGATTTTATCTGAAAACGCAAAAGTCAGTGCCACAAGAGTGGATGTTAGTTTAATGATCCCATCCTTGCTTCTGTCCCCTCAGGTGGGCGCTAAGAGAACAAACAGACCAGGCATCAGCACCACAGACCGCGGCTTTCCACGGGCTCGGTTCCGGTCACGGGGAGGAAGCTTCTCATCGCGTGCACGCTATTACAGCGGCTACACACCACCCAGAGGCAGAGGACGGGCCTTCAGGTGAGCTGACGCTGTGGCGCCTCACTTTTGACACCATGGGAGAACACTGCACCTGCATACACCATACATCACTCACTGTTTACACTGAAAGGAAAGGAAAGGACAAACAAGACTGCCATTACCAACCAGAAGTAGCAGCTGGTGTTAAAGATTGACATAGACCTGAAATTATGATCAGTTGTGTTGATATTTGTTGTGTGGACAAGGGATTTGGCAAAGGAGAAAACAAGGATTGGACTGTAACAAACTGTTGAACAGCAGATTAGCATGTTGCCTGTTTTGGCCCTCAGCTGTAGCCAGGGCTAACACTGTCCTCGCCTCACACAAGAAGAACAGGACAAGGAAGCTGATGTCCCATTGGAGGCATCTTTGTTTGATACGCTTGAAAAAAATATGTATTTGGCAGTTGTGCTTTAGATATTTTATCTCTAGGACTAGCATAGTTACATTCTACCGTTCATAAAACAATAGGCCCTCCCTTTGGAGGAAATATGTGCATGCGTGCCACATGCTGCTGGTCATAACAAGCCTGTGTGAGACAGTGATTAGTTGGAAAAACATGTTGATTTTTAGCTGACAAAGTGACAGAGGAGAGGCATGGAAGTTATCCAGTGGATGACATTTGTCGCCGTTCTTGTTGCACAGCGTTGTCTGAATGAATAGTATGGTTTAAGAAAGATGGGGGGGGTTTGTGTGATCACATTGACTGAGCAAGAAAATAAGTTTAGAGTGGAGATGTGGAAGAACAAAATTCCTTTGTGATTGGGTAGAATAGAGAAGGTAAGTACAGAGAGGCCAGGGAAGCAATCTGAGCATTGTCGATGTCTTTTAGGTCTGAATTTAGTGTGTAGTGCATAAATATTACAGGCATATAAAAAGGTGTCTATGATTTGTGAGAACTTAAACCATATGTCATCATGGCATTGACTTAATCGAACAATACACTGTATTAGACGCTGTAATAGAAAGGCAGGAGCACAAAGCTCTGGTGTCGTCAGGTTAGAAACCACATCTCATCAGTTGTGAGACAGAGAGGCTCATTGCATGCCACATCACATATAACAATTTCAAGGGCAAACAGACTTGGTGCACATCAGTTTGTTCTTCCCAGGCTGTTCATACACCATGTTTGGGTAAATGCCAGTGCAATCTCCTGCAACTTAATGATAACAGAAAGTTACTGGTGCAAAGCTCCAGTGGCTCCACTTAGTTTTTCTTTTGGAAAGATTAGGATGTCGTTGGTAATTGTACCATTTATGGCAGGAGAGAGTGCAAAACATTTGCTTAACTGAGAGGTTTGGGCTGTGTGACGAGCAGTACAGTGACCTGTAGCATTGCTTCACTCTACTTGTGGCAATTGTGTTTGATGCTCCATCTCATCAGGATTGTATTCAAGACCTGTCATAGCTGGAAGGCACAGTGCTTGTGCTGTGTTTGTTTTGTTTTTTTTATAGACCCGTTAAAAGGTCATTACTGTGATCTATATTGAACAACAGAAGAAGCCTGGTGTTGATCAGACTGCTGTGCACTGGGATTCTGATGGTTTTCTACCTGCAGCGTTTGGGTCAGCTTCACTTCAGAGCTGTGTAGTGGGGTCCTGTGAGTCTTTGTAGTCTAGTTTCTAATGCAGAGCCACGTGGGGTTTGTCACTGTGTAAGTGTTTCCAACATGTGATCAAAACACTTTGCAGCTAACTTGAGCTGCAGTTTCTATAAATGAGACGATGCATAAATAATCTGAGAGGTTGTCATGAGCATCACAACCTGCTGCCCCTTTATGTAGGCAGTGAGAAATCAAGGCTACAGAGAATCTCACTGGAAACTATATAAGCCCCGTGGAGCATTATCTGTGGAGCCATCTTGGTTTGTTTTTTTGTTTTTTTTCTGTTGAGACTGAGAAAGGAGGTGTGGTGCCAGATACATTGATCAGCATGCCAATTTCCCCACACATGCACTGAGCTTTGAGACAGAGAGATTCTGATTTGATCATCCCTGAAAAGCATCTGGAGCCTTCAAGCCTTGGCTGTTGCTTATTTCTCATGTTCAACAAAGAACAATTTCCAGAAGAAAGATACTGCAGCAGTTATTTTGGAAAGGGCCTAAAATCCTTCATGCAGAGGTCTTTATTTCAGCCATTTAACGGTTTGCCAAATTCTTCAGACAAGCCCCTGTTAAGTCCATTTTATCTTGTGTGTTTTTCTTGTTTCATATTTGCCCTTGATTCTACTATTTATGCAGTGGCTTCCCATTCTGGAGAGGCTGCCTTTAAATAACCTCAAGAAAGGGTTACATCTCAGTTCATTCCTTTGTGTGAGAAAGTGTCTGAAATTCAAGGTCAGAATCTCTCTAATCACTCTGTGTACTTACTCCAGCCACTCCCACACATACCAAGAACCCCTAACTCTGCCAGTTTACTCACTGGGATTTGGCCCGAGCTGCAGGACAAGGCATACACTGACATCGGGAGAAACCGAGGGGGTTTTAATACAAAATCAAGTCTGATATTAAAGGCTAGTTAATTAGCAGGACTGTAACCATTACTTGCATTTGATCTTCAAGTCTTCAAGCTAACTTGTTGGTTAGTATGTATGTGTAAGACATATTGTGGTCATCGAACTTCAGAGTTCTTTCTGGCTGACTTGCAGTTGTGTGAAGATAATGAAAGTAAGATTTGACACTCCGAAGTGCATTAGCCTCAGAAGGCTGGCCTAAAACATGCCACAAACTAACAGTTAAAGTTTTGAATGTTGTTTGCAGTCAGTCAGATTGAACTTGGCAGTTCCAAGGTCATGAAATACTTTCTGTATTTGCCAGTAGAGCTTTGACTGTAAAGACTGTTCTCCTAACCACAGAATAGATGAATAGTGATAAGTGCATTGTGTATCTTCCCATTATCTCACAGCATTGGTTAATATGTAATAATCACTCACAGAGAATAGCTTGCAGAGTTGTTCCACTTGAAGTGGCCTTGATCACTTCTTGCAGAGGAGAGCAGAAGGGCTGTTTGGTCGCTGCATCAGGAATTCATCACTAGTCTACTTAAGGCCGTGCTGTAGTTGAACAGAATGAGGCTCAGATCTGAACCACATAACACTTTTTTTTCCATTGGTGCCTTGTCTTGTTGTGGGAACATATCCATGGTGAAGAAAAACACATGGTGAGTTCAGAATCTTTACATTGACCCATTGTGTGCTTGGGGAGATTTCACAGTGCCTGGCTATGGTCCTGCAATCACAGTGCAAGAGATATGTTTCATTTAAGTATCTTCAGTGTTGATTGGCTGCATTCATAAGAAGTCTAGATGGAACAAGGCCACAGCAAGTGCTGTCTGTCCAGGCTAAAGTCGAGCCTCATCTGCCAGAATGTAATGGTATTAAAGTATAACAGCCAAATATTGGCATTTGTCTAACACCTCAAGTGCTTGCACCCTGACTGAAAGGCAGTGAACAAACAGAATCATTCATGTTTACAACCACTTAAGAAATTGGCCCCTGGTTGCGAAAAGTATTTTCTGACACTTCATCCATTAATACTTTGTTCTCACCTTCCCAAGCTGGCATTGGCGAAAGGCAAAGATTTTGATGTGAGCCAGAAGACGAACATACTGTACTCGTGATCTGGAGGAACCTTGTTGGTTTTTCTGTGCCTGTCCAGTGTATGATCTTGCATGTCCAGGAACCCCCCCACACACACACACACGCACACACACACTCCAAGCCAGATTCACCTTTGACAGCGTTCACTCCCAGAAACGAGGGTTCATTACTGCAGCCTGACCTCAGCATCTAGCCTAACAACCACTGGTCTCAGTCCCAGTGTGACCTTTTTGTGTTTTGTTGCCACTGAATAGTGTGTGTGTGTGTGTGTGTGTGTGTATTTGTGGGAGACAGAAGAGAGGACGTGTTGAAAGTTTGCTGCTGTCTGGATTTTGTGTATGTGCCGGACAGTATTTCAGTGTGTAATAACGATGTAGTTGTGAGTCCTGTCCCTGAAATTGTCGTGTGTGTGTGTGTGTGTGTGTGTGTGTGTGTGTGTGTGTGTGTGTGTGTGTGTGTGTGTGTGTGTGTGTGTGTGTGTGTGTGTGTGTGTGTGTGTGTGTGTGTGTGTGTGTGTGTGTGTGTGTGTGTGTGCGTGCGTGTGCGCGTGCGCGTGCGCGTGTGTGTGTGTGTACACACGTATGTGCACTGTCTCTTGCTGGGGGTATATGTGTGGTGCTGTTTGTCCTCCAGGTCTTTCCCCACAGTGACCCCAGAGGCGGCTCTCGCAGAGAGAGACACAGAGAGAGAGAGAGAAAGAGGGAGAGAGAGTGCCTTTGCTGTCCCCTCACACCCACACACTAATCATTATTCTACTATCTGGAAATTACACACTTTTCCTCTCTTAACAAAGCTGCTTTCAGCTTCTTTCAGCACCTGTAGTCTATTCTTCCAGATTGATTTGCTGTAACACAGACACCTCGTAAGATCAAAGGCACAATACCGTTAAGATGGTATGTCTATTTAGTGATTTGTGAACACTGTCCTAAACATTCTGTCATTCAATAAATATATTCTTTCCCCCTTCAGTTTACTTCTTGGACTGAAATTTTCAGCAGACCCTTTCTGTGCCTGCAATCACACACACACATATCTATTATTATCACACCAGGAAATTGGTGTCCGTCTTCTTAAGCCAACCAGAAAAAAACTCACCCTCTTTTTCTCTCTCTTTTCCAGGGGCCGAGGGCGAACAACATCGTGGTATTCCCCTTACTAAACACCCCCCCCAACACTCCCTTACTATCAACCCTCTCCCCCTCTCTGTTCCCATTAAAAAACAACAAAAACAAAAAAAAAACCACACACAATGAAAAAAGTCCTCCCCTTCCCCTACAATAAAAGAAGAGAACCCCAGAAGAGAGAAAAAAAGACAAAAAAGGAAAAAAAAAACACTTCTTCTGGACAGAGAGACTGACTGGCCGCAGTGTGCGATTGTGTGTGAGCGTGCGTGTGCGGAGGTTGATGCGGTCGCCCCCTGGTAAGGTATAAGTTGGCCATTGGGGAAGGAATACGGTGACAGATCTCTTTCCTTGTATTTCTGTTGCTTTTTGAGGGGTGGGATGGCAGGGTGGGGGAAGAGAGAAGATGATGGTATCTCAGGCTGCAGATGTGTCTCCTTTGGTCTGGCTGTGACCCTCCTGCTTTCACACCATCACCAACACAGGCCACCTACTCACCCTCCACCACCAGCAAAACAAGAAAAAAAAACGTGGGGGGAAACAGCAGCAAGAAAAGATACTGTATTCATTTTTTTAATGTACCGTACATATGTGAAACATTCAGTAGCCAGAGTATTTGTGTTTTAAGTTTGTGGTTTGGAGTATATCATTACTTCCCCACCCCTCCTCAACCCTCTTTGTGTCTGCCGCTCTCTGCCCCCCCCCCCCCCCCCCCCCCCATTCCCTCCCTGCATTTTATGCTTTTTCTTCCCCCTCCTCCTCTTCGGCTCATCACACCATTGATTGTGTTCTTCTGTCGCTGCTCTCTGGGCAGTTATGGACCTTCGTTGTTCACTGGGATTATACATGCATAGATTTTTTTTTTTCTCCCCCTCCTTCCTCGTCGTGCTGCCACACCCCCACTGCTCGTCCATACCTGTCAGCTCCAACTCAGGCATGGCCAAGGCTCCTCTATTCTTTTAACAGGCATCAGTGTTTTTATTTTGTGCAACCCCTGCACCCCCCACCCCCCCACCCCCTTTTTCCCCACCCTCCCCCTCTGTGCTCCCTGTCCCATCTCTCCCCTCTTCCCCCCTCCCCTACCCCCTCCTCTCTCTGTATATTAGACCACTTCTTGTCGTTTCAGGTTTCAGGACCAGTGGAGGCTGACGACCCCTCCCCAGGTGGCGCCGGCCCCCCCCACTGTCTCCGCAGCGTCTCTCTCTCTCTCTGCTCCCGCTATGCACACTCACCCCATCCTGTCCGTGTGGGGGGGCGGGGGAGGGGGGCAGGGTGACCACAGGCCCGCCGCAGGGGGCATTTACTACAACAGCAAACGCTGATGATGCTTTTAGTCCCTTTCACACGTCAACTCACTCACACACACACCAACACACACACCTGTTCAACATACACCACAGCACACTGCAGTACAGGCAGCACTTAACAGGCAGCCAACCCAACACATGATTTATATACAGAGAGTGGAAGCCAACATAGCTGAGTGGCAGGCAGGCAAGTTTGCGTGAGAGTGAGGAAGGCAGGACCAGAGACAAGGGTGTTTTTCGGGGTGTACAGAGTGGACCTTAAGGCGCCCCCTTTCTCTGACTACGCGCAGTGCAGTCACGGCTTGTCTGAGGAAGGCTGACGAGCTAACGGCATTGATTATTAATTTAATAAATGGAGTGGGCCAGAGCTGTTATTTTAGGGCGGGGGAAAGTCAGGGGTGGGGTTTGTGTGGAGACTTATTTCTTTTTTTCTTTTTCATTTTTGAAAAGGGGGAGTGGGTTTGAACAAATGTTTTTGCTTTTTTTATTTTTATTTTTAACCCATGAGTCTGTAATTAGGGAAAAAAAAAAAAATAAAGACATTGTGTAAAAATGAGACTGCGTCTGTGTGAGTTTGTTCTGATGTTTCTGCCTGGACTCTGCTGCTCTGGTGGATTGATCATTGGTACCCTGACACGTGATATCAAGTGGTTGGGGTTTATCATTTCAGATATGCTGAATGATTGTATCAGGAAAGCAGTCAATTACTGAGAAGCATATTGATTATCATAATGGAATTGCTGCTCTGGAGCAAACCGTATTGATCTGGAAGGTGGGCCTAATCTGAGAGGTAATCTGTAAATGTTTGACATGATGGCACATAATGACAAACTGAGCTAACTACATACACAAAGTGACTGTATTAAAAATAAAATGTCTTATGAAGCAGAATTTTAACTCTGGGCAGTGACTTCGGGTTTGAGCTCCTAAATGAGCCTTTCACACAGCAGACAAAGCACTAGTGTTTTAATAACAGCACTGATACTGCTGGCTCGGTTCTATTGAAGTGTCCCAGGAAGACATGACAGATGTGCACAACAGCAGGACTGACACCCGAACCACAAAGTAAAATTCAGCCATTAATCTTCCTTGTTTTTCCTATCGTAACAATGTCTTCAAGGATCAAGGCCTGAGGGAATGCATGAACAAATGACACAAACAGGCTGAACATATGTGTTGTACCGAATCTAACCCAATGACACGTGTACTGAAACATTTATCTGTCTTGCGGCCTGTTGGCTGGTGCGCCTGCTGCACCAGGTTGTGATTAGGCTTTGCATCAGCATCTGGCTGCTTCTCAAGCAACTGGAGATCACACTGGACTGGACTGGTTTCACTGCAAGTCCACCAATACTTCTCAGTGTCAGATTTGCCAAATAAATGTGTCCTAAAATGTCCAGTTTGAAGAAAAAAGGAAAGCAATCCTGAAATTCACTCAATGTTCCACTGCTTTTGCTCTAATTGATGGTCTGTTTGTTACCTCTGATGAGGAGATGACTGCCCTCTAAAGGAGATGAACAAAACAACATACAAATGCAAGACTTAACAGGAAATGTTTATTCCACAAACTGGATGAAAAAGTCACACTTAATACAGAGGCGGTGAGGAGTTTATCACCTAAGTCCCACTTACTTTCTGGTAATAATATCCTTTACACTCTGAAGAGTAAATTAAAACGATAATTGCTGCTGGTAAGAAATCTTCACATTGGTCTTCCTACGTCAGTGAACATCTCGTTTCAGGTCTATCTGTGCTTCTTAAAAGCTGCAGAGAAAAACAAACAGGATTAGTAAAGCATCAACCCTTGACTGCTGCTGTGAAGAGTAAATTAAAAGTTCGAAATTGTACGACGTTAGTTTGTACTGTCTTGTGTATTTAAATATCTTCACCTTTTCTTTTGGTTTTCTTCTTCATGACTTTCCTCTTCTTCTTTTGCCGAGGGTTATCCCCGTCCTGCACCAACAAACGCAGTGTTAGAACCAACGCTACTGCATTAAGAATGGCATCTAAACAAAAACAGGCCACAATGCTCCCATTCATACTGCACAGAGATGAGCCTATTAGCAACATCCTTTTGTGGCTTCTCATGTTCGGCATAAAATCTAAACATAGCATGTGGATTTTCCAAGTCCTCCTGAAAACATTTAGCTGAATGAGTTTTCCACGTCTGCAGGCAGTGGAACAGACAATCAGCATGAGGTTGGCCGGGCATTAATGTAACTCATTAGTACTTTTTATGACATCAGATGGTGAATTGAGACAGAAAAAGGTTCAGAGAAGGATTGCATGCCAAACCTGTGGAGGCACAGAGTGGAGATGATGCCAACAGCTCTGCAAGCACAGCACCAGACAACTGAGTCACCAAGATACACAAATATATGACTTCAAAACACACAACAGACGTGTGTCTGTGCTGGTGGCAGCCCAAGTTGCTTAACAGTCAAGTAGAAATAATCTGGCCCGTCCTGTTCAGTCCAGACTCAGGACAGATCAGCCTGTCGCCTGCTTGAGTAGTTCCTGCTCTACTTGAGCCAAACTCCCAGTAAATTCCTCCACACTCACACTGACGGGTTAAACTGCATTTTTTATACACCTTGACCAAAAGTTCAAATTATCAACAACTTAGTTTAAACGTAGATCAGTGAGTCAAATACGACTCCTTGCTGTCACGTTAGTAATGTCACCACAAGCTCACCTGCCCGCCCTCGCCGCCCGTCAGGGCTGTGATGTCACCGAAGTGCGTTATACCGCTCAGCTGGCCTGACATGGACATCATGCCTCTCTTTCTGCTGTTCTTCTGATGTTTGGGCATGTTGAGACGCACCATCATCGACTCCTCATATTTTTTCCTGTGAAGGAAGAAAGTTTTTGTAGATGGAAACTTATATCAGTAACACGTATCCCTGACAGCCTGCTATGTTATCTTAAAGTCGTGGCTCTAATCCCACTGTCTTGTACTACACCCAATACCTGCACCCTTTACGACTTCATAACCCTTCCATCAGTCTTCATATCTGCTCAAATTAAGTAAACAAGTAATCACCTGTGTAGGTCCTCGCGGCTCTCCCGCTCGCTCTGGAAGTCTTGTCTCTCCCTGATCTCCTCTGGAGCGTCACTGTACTGCTGTCGCAGCTCCTGGATCACAGAGCTTCTGAGGGCAGCCCGCCGCTGGCGCTCTGCCTGAGCCTGCTTCCTGTCCGCTTCGGTCATGTCCCCGTCTGGAGGAAACAGGTTGAGGTTAGAATTTGTTGGAGGGCTTTTTTTTTATGCATAGCAACAACAGGGGAAACAGCACGGCTAAGTACTTCTTAAATTACCAGAAGAAGCACAGCGCCGAAGCGTTGGGCCATTTGCTTCATTCCAAACAATCAGTGGGTTTCCATCCAAACATATTGCAACTTTTAACTGAGTTTCAAGAAAATCAGCAAAGAAAATGTGAACGAACGCTTGTTTCCAACCACCGTGGATATGCGATTATTACAGGACAGTTCATGCAAATAAACAGTAGGTGGCGTCAATTCCCTAGTCAGATAAAGGGTGCAACAAAGTGATGTAAACTGCAAAAAAATAAATAAAAAAGAAATAATGATTAAATAAACAGCTATTTCATCTCCTGTTAACAACATCAACTCTTTTGTGAAAGAGAGGGAAAGAAAACACCTCAAGTGAAAGAATGAGGAAGTTTCTCTTGAATTTTTCCATCAACCTTTTCTAATGTGACACTTCAACATGTGCATGAATGTGTGTTGATGGAAACACGGCTGATGTGATTAATTCCACAGAAACACTCAACCAAAGAAGAAGCATCTATCCTCTTTAATCAAAAGACTAAAGGCAGGATTGTAACTTGAACTACACTTTTTAAAACAAGCAGAGAAATAAAACCCTGTTTAAAGACACAAATGATTTTACCGTAATGCACAGCAGCAATTTTTGGTGGAACATATTTCCTGCCACTAGAGTGGGCCGCTTTCTTCTCGGTCTTGTGTTCAGCTTCATCTCCAGACTCCTCAGATTCACTCAGCTGGTTGATGAAGCAAATAAGGAACATCAGTTAGACAGATACAATCCTGTACATACAGTGTATACAAGGGTTTTTTTTTCTGATCCTGAGGCAATTATATACAAGAAACAAGTACTACAGTTTGTTACTACATACAATAAACTAAATTTACAGTAAACTGTACCACCCAAATTAAAAGCAGGATTAGAATGACCATGATGTTCAGCTCTTACTTTGCTGACGAGATTTTCTGGATTAGGACGCAGCTGCAGGGGGTCATTTTCAGCTGAAATTAACAAAACATGACACACTGTTATACTGAAGCCTGCGAGACCAAAAGGTGGGAAATCTAACCCAAGTCTGATATGTCCTGTAGATCATATCTTTCATGCTAAAGCAAGCAAACAACACCAAGTCAGTCTTACCTAAACTGCCGGTGACAGCTGTGCGCACCAGTTTATCAATCTGGTACTTGAGTTTGTGGTCTAGCGGTCGCATCTTCTCCAGAACCTTAAAACCAGGAGGTAAAGCAATAAGCTGCTGTGTCAGCTGCACAGATAAGACTATTTTATTCTTAGTGGTCGGTTTCTACAATGAATTTCACCGTTCTGATTGTGACCACTCTGTTCAAGGCTTCGCTGTCTTTTATTTTGCCTCCTTCTGTCTTGACGCTGATCAGGTGAGTGAGGTCTTGGAGGTAGAAGAGCAGCAGGTGATACCGAAGGTCCAGAAAAGACAGACCCTGCATGGAGAGAAGACAGACAGGTCAGATAAACATAAGTTCATTAGATTTGTGATTAATCTCAACATAAAAAGCTGCAGACATGCAGTGAACCTGGGCCTTTTGGCCTGCTTGGCTCAGCTGCTCACCTTTGATGTCTTGAATGCTCCAGCTTTGATTTGTGTCAGCAGCTGACGGACATGACTCGTAACTGAGGCCACCTAATGAGAAACACAGTGTTTCAGCTGTGGTGAAGATGAAAGTGGCCATGATAAAATTCACCATGGTGACAGGGCCACACCATCACTTGATGATCAGTCAACAAAAGTGCATCATACAACAAGATCATAGAACGACTATTACTCTGTAATACCTCACCATATCTCTATTAATAAACATTATTATTACAATAAGATTACAGACACCCACTTCTTACCTGTTCTGTGAGACTATTCAGCAGCTGTACAGCTTTGGGCAGATCACTTTCAATCAAATCCTGTTACAAAGTAAAATTACATGTCAAAAATTACACTGCAAAAACTGTTATCACTGCTATCTACAGTAAAACGTGTATAATGTAGCAGAACGGCTCCTAAAAAGTTAGCTAGCGGCTAGCGGACGTCATTGAAAACAAACATTTGTCATTGGCTTTTATCTATCTCAAGTATCAAAAACAGTTTCACAATAATACATATTACATCGTCACAATGGTCTATGATGTTAACACACATTGTACAAATAAAAAAAATACACGTTTTATTAACTGGCAGCTAGCTAAACTATACTCACGTTGTCCACAAGAGCAGCCATTTTGATTTCAATGCATTCTACGGGGGCCACAGTAGGACAATAGCCATACAGTGTTTGGTTTGCGCGTTACAGCTTTTCAGTGTTCAAGTACCAGAATTCATACTGTGCTGCTCGTGTTGCAATTAAACGAGTAAGTGACAACAAAATAAGACAAAGAACGGTAAAGTATTATATCATAATAAACGAATAAATAGTGGATTACATGTGATCTGCCGCTGAAAGCAGCTGAATTTCTTTGGCCCAAAATGAGTAGAGAGAGAGAGAGAGAGAGAGAGAGAGAGAGAGAGAGAGAGAGAGAGAGAGAGAGAGAGAGAGAGAGAGAGAGGAAGTGATGATGAGATAATGGCAGGGGTACCTGTCTCTCTGTCTCTCTGTCTGTCTCCTGTCTTTCAGACCATTTTCAGTCAAACTGTCCAAGGAACCTGAAGAATATTCAGAGTTTGTGGAGATGGTAAGTCAGATCAAATCTTTATTACTCTGTGGAGAAATTAATTCAGATATTAAGCAAACAGTATTCTACCACTGAGCTTTGAATATGCATCTGTATTTAACAAAAATAAATAAATAAATAAATAAATAAATAAATAAATAAATAAATAAATAAATAAAAATAGGAGAATTAAAAGTACAGGTGGTTTTTCTTATCTTAAAATTTTTTTATTTTACTGGAGCCAGTCACTAAGTTTCGAGCTCTCCAAACAGAGAGCAGTGAAACAAATTAAGGAGTTATTTGGAGGTTTTTAAAATACATGTAATATTATTTATTTTATTTATTTAAAGCTTAGAGTAAAGAGGGAATAATCATTAATAATCACTGCTGCCAAATGACACAAGAACATTCAAAAGAATTCATATTTTGATAGTCTGCAGTTTAGTTTTTACTTTGCTGTTCATTATATGTTTTGTGTTAATGTTGGGCTGCATCCAACAATTACTTTAGAGTCGATGAATCATCTGATTATTTTCCTACTTAACTTTTAGAGTCAATTAATCTGCTGATTATTTTTTTTAGTTAACTGATTACTCGTCTGGTCTAAATGTCAGCAAAGAATGAAAAAATGCTACAATAGATAGATAGATAGATAGATAGATAGATAGATAGATAGATAGATAGATAGATAGATAGATAGATAGATAGATAGATAGATACTTCATTCATCCCCCAGGGAAATTCACAATATTTATTATTACCAGTCCTCAACCTAAAGACACAGAGTATACAATCATAGACGACTGAGAAAATCAGCAAAGATTCACATTTATGAGGCTGGAACCGGCGAATTTGTCAATAAAATGACTTACATTATTAATTATCAGTATTGTTGATGATGAATTTTCTGTCAATTGACCAATTAAATAATTCAATAATTGTTTCAGCTATATGTTGTTACTGTACTCTTTACTTGCAAATTGTCAACAGTTATTTACTACATTGTTCCATCTGACGTTTATATCATTACATTTTGTAAAAAAAAATTTTAATGAAAAATAATCAAGCTAAATCATATTTGTGGAAATCAATCATGCATCCTCCCACAGACGTCTGATTTAACTGTCTTCATCTTAAAAGATAAGAAGTATTAAGTAGAAGTATTAAGATCCTTTGCTTAAGTGAAAGAAGATATTACATTGTAAAAGTACTCCATTGTGAGTGAAAGTCCTGCATTCTTACCTGAGTAAAAATACAGGGATGTACTTAAAGTATCAAAAGTAAAAGTACAAAACATACAGCAGAATGAAGCTTTTCGGGGAGTTGAATTAGGGCACATTAGTTTTGATCACTATTACCTGGCCAATAACATATGAGCAGCCTTTTACTGGGGTGTTTGGTTGAATTGGAGCTAAATAAATTACATTATATGTTGTTGTTTCATACAATGCATCATGTTTTATGTAAAATCTTAAAGTGCAAAGTAACTACTATAGTAAAAAGTGCTATATTTATCACCCAAGTGTAGCAAAATAAATAGATAAATAAATAAAAGACAGACAAAAAAATCTTAATCCCTCTCTGCTTTTGAACCACTCCAGATGTCTGATTCCAGGGTGTCATCTGTCATCCAGGAGTGGGCATACCAGAGCCAGGCCCACAACCAGGGCCTCAACCCCACCACTTCCAACCACGCTGGATCCACCAATCAGCTGGCTCAGATGGACATGCTACCATACAGCCAGCATCAGGGTCTGATGAGAGGGAGTACTGATGACAGAGTGGCGGAGCAGATGATGGGACTGCCTTACCTGCCGTACACCTCTTCCTGTCTCAGCAACACCTCGAGCGCGGGGAGCACAAACCACCACCAGAGCCACGCCAACACTCAGCAGGTGTGTGTTTGTGATTGCTTTGTGGTTGATAGATTTAAAGAAGTGATTCCAATTCATTTTCATTTGTGAAAAGCATCAAACACCATTCTCCCCCTGCTTCCCCACAAAACAAGACGAGTTTGTGTTTCTGACCTCCAGGACTTCTCTTCCTTCCTCCTGCCAACTCTGCGGGCCCCAGTAAACAAGAGGAGCATCAGCAAGGACAGTGCAGAGTACCGCCTGCGACGCGAGAGGAACAACATTGCTGTGAGAAAGAGCCGGGACAAGGCCCGCAGGAGGATCATGCTGACCCAGCAGAGGGCCCAGCAGCTGCAGGAGGAAAACCAGAAGCTGCAGATGAGGATAGGGCAGCTGACACAGGAGCTGGACACACTCAAACACATCCTGTCACAGAGGCACCTGCATGGAGCTGAGGATGGGGCCCCAGGGGAATCCAATATCTAGACCCACATTTGCACCTGGTATTAATGTCTAAAAGTAGGCATCAGATCCACTATTAGCATCTAGGCAGGCCCCAGTGACTTCAAGTCAAATGCCTCCTTGTTGAAGTTTCACCAAAGGACAACCATTTGTGAGAAAGTCACATATAAAAGAAATAGATTTGAAAATGAAGCATTTCATTTGGATATAAAAGTGTAAAAAGTTGCTGAGTTGAGCTCCTGAGTTGTAGTTTGTAAAATTGTGAAGAGAGAAGGCAGAACACAGTGACAGGGCTGTAACTACCATTGAGGACACTGAGTTCAATGTCCCTTGTCTTTTTTCTGGACATTTTTGGGTGTTTTAGCAAACTTTCTACAATCGACTTTGGCTAAGCACTGTAAGCTGTTGTTACTCGTTTAGCTCTCTGTGCTTGCGTAGTACATATTGTTTGCAATGATCACAATGGCAGATTTAGCACTCAAAAATTGCTCTATTTCTTTTCTTCTTTTTTTTAAACAGTGGGTTAACAAAAGTTAATGATTTATTGTCAGTTATTTATAATTTCATTTATGCAAGATAACTGTCGTGTTTATTAGCTGCAGCTAGCTAGTGTGATGTGATGTAATGCTACAACTAAAACCAGCTTTTTATAAACAAACAAATAGATGTTCCAGTCCTTGACAGATGATTTTTGTAATAAAATCTGTAATGTCACTAAATAATTTAGCTAACCCCCTGCCTTTCAAAATATTGCAAGGTTTCTGCTGCTGGTTGAAAGCTAGTTGCTTTCACATGCTAATGTTAGTGGCTTAGGCTATGCTCTTGTGTTTATGGTTTTATAAAGACTAATAAAAACACAACACCCTCCAAACTCTTAATATATGTGTGCAGTGTACCGCTGTCAAAACATATGCACATAAATTCAACGTGCCGAAGCTTGACAGGCCCGCCATACGCAGTTTTGTTGCTTATCTGTTGGACACCTGTCTGAAGCAGGGGGGTTGGCGTGGCCATTGCAATGGTCAATCAAATTGCTGGAGTGGATTAGGTTATAAAACAGCATTTCATGGTGGGAAGTAAAATGTACAGACAATATACAGAAATGGTTAACTGAATAAAAAAAATGTTAAAAAAAAAAAATCCAAATAATTGAAAATCTGTATCTGGTCAGACTTTTCTGGGTGAGGCGTACTACCTCAGTATGTCTGAAATTGTGGCTACAGTCCTGCACACTGGAGCTTTGAATAGGTGAATTAAACACCTCAACATTTTGAAAAAGGGACCTTGAAGTCTAAAGTGGGAAGACGTGTGCTGGGTTTGAATGTAGATGCTCTTCAGTGCATGAAGAGACTGGAACGTGCACAGAAACTTTATTCAGAATTGTAAAACAGCTACATAGGATGGAGGAAGGTTGACGTACAGTACTGTAAATCCAAAAATCCAAGCTACTGCACAAATGGGTCCAGAAAGAAAAAATCCACAAGGTCTAAACCTGCAGATACTTAAATTTAACAAATTCCAAATTAATTTTCCTGAAAGTCCATGATGACTCCATCTTTACATACATGCATAATCCTCACAGACGCTACGAAAAGAAGACCCCTCCATGCATTAGACAGATTTGTTATATGATTTGATTTGACTAACGTTGCCTAATCATCTACCTGACACTTCTTGTCATTGTCAGAGATGATTGTAAGTGTTGTTGCCCAACAAGGTTACACCACGACCTGTGGTTTGTAGGGGATTGTGGGGGAAATCTAAATGTCTCTCTCTGTATAATACTTTATCTTTTGTCACTAAATGTGTGTGGGATTACTTGAAATAATGTTGATATAAGATCTGATTTTTAATGTTGTTGAATGTGTTTTATTATTTTATAGCAATATGTTTTTAAAGCATAATTTTGTCAAAGATTTTCTTAAATAAACAAATAATTGCTTGTGCTTGGATGAAACAGTCGTCTTTTATATCTGCAAATTTAAGATTTCTCACAAGTGGTTCTAATTTGACACACACAAAAAAAACAGAATTTAAACACGTCTCACCGTCCTCAAATAGCCTTTACAGATGCAAAACTCCAAGCTTTGATTATGGTTCACTGCACCTTTAAACAACATGCCTTTCTCATAGAAAATGGTGTGACATATATGTATGTACATATAAGCATCATATTTTCATTCATTCTCCACTGCATCCATCATCATTGAACATGGCATGCACCTGCCACATTATTTACCATAAGCTGTCTACCCACAGAAACGGACGTCATGCCATGGACGGTTGTGCACCAGCGGTTTCCCTTTGTGGGATGGGCAAGATTTCGACACAGCGGAGGACAGAGATGAGGAGCGCAGAGATAGTATCAGTGTTTCGGGCTGCCAGGGCCTTCCTGTGGCTGTGATGGTAGTGAGGAGACATAGAGATAGGAGACAGAGAGGAGGGGTGGGGGCTAGAAACCAGACATTTTTTTCTTCTGTTTAATCTTTGCCCCCAGCAATCGTTACAACAGTTGTTAATTATTGTGGTAACAATGGTAAAATACTTTCAGCGCTATTAGATCACCAGCAGTACAGGATTCAATGCATCCGGCTCCCAAGATCAAGGATCACATGACTTATCACACAGTATCATATTCAAAATAGAGAAAGCACACATTCAGTTTTCTTTCTATGTCTAATTTCTGTGTTGATTATAATGTTAAAAGTGTTAAGTTCTTTGGGAAGCTAATCCAAGCTTCATTTTATTGCACGAATGGCAGCAAAGAGCAAATGAGGCAACGGATACAGATGTTCAGTTGTCTATTATACAAATGTTAAACTGTTTTACACTATAAAAGCATTTACCATCATTATTACCATTTCATTATTGATCCAAACTCAATACTGGCTGGATTCATTAGATGCATGAAAACAAAATGACATTAACATCATTTTAGGGTGATCCAGGTTGTAAAATCATGTTAGTTTGCAATTTTACAACTCACTAAACCGAACCAATGTATGACATATGGTTTGTGCATTGTACAAATACATGTATGAGCCTGGGCAGTACCTTGATTGGACGAATACATCACATTGATATACATAGATAACTGGAATACAAGAATAATGGAAAAACCACTACATGTCAATAATAATCTGTGGAATTGAACATATGAGCCCTATATATTCAATAAATGAGATATGTAAAAAGCAAAATCAATCATCTGTGCAAACAAACTAGAATTCCTTTGTGTCCTCTTTTCATGATTATAAGATCTACAAGCGCTGACCTTATCATCCATATTTATAGAAGCTTTGTGTCATTTTAGTAACAAACACCTCATTTATAAAAGGAGAGTGAAAGTGTGAGAGGGCTCCTTGCAGCCTGTCATGTATTGAGCAGCACATAATGACTTCTTGTGTCTGTTGAAATGTCCCGCAGCGTCGTGTGGGGCAATCTGTGGTCCCAGGACTGCAACATCTCTGTAGAATGAAGAAAGACCGTATTTCACCTAATCCCTACCAAGTTACTCAACAACAGCAGACCAAATGAACCCCCACTGACTTGACTGAGGCTGCTCCAATCTCACGGCTCCTGTTGACACGTTTTTTTTTTATGGCAGTAATTGAGCAACTAGTTTGATGTTTTTTTGTCTCTAGAATATAATGATTGAATATTTCAACATACAAAGAGAACAGGATTTAGTCCAAACATGGGAAACATAAACTTTATACCTCTATTTCAGCCCCTTGTCCAGTTACTCTAGTTAAATGTACAACTCTGTGGTGAAAGGCTTGGCTTTCTTTGCTTCAGTTTCCCACCACACCTTCCAAAAACGTTGACAGTATCAAGATAGTCAAAAAGGAAGAGTCCTACAGTGATAAAGTTAATACAGAGGTGTGACATCATTCTTTTCTTTTTCTTGTTTCGTTTTACAGATTGTAATCATAAGGATCCAACTTTCTGATCTCAAAAGATAATTTACCACAGCTGCTCATTATCTGTAATGTAAAGATAATAACTTGGTATTTACAGAGGAAGTGGCAGCCATTATGGTCATGCTGTGTGGGTGACACAAACACACTCTCATGACAGAAGTCAATGACTTGAAATGCAGAATGTGAACTGTTGTTAAAAGCCAATGTCACTGCTGATATCAGGATGAAAGCGCACAGTAATTTGGGGTTAATGTGTAAAGAACTATCAGCATTCAAAATTACAGCAATGTCTGTGCTGCACAGTGGAGACTAACTCCTCCACTCCATCCTGCTGCAACAGCAGTGGAACAAACTGTGTTAGTGCCCTCAAGTGTAGCTTAGCATGCATTACCAAATGTTAAGGTGAAACTCAATGATCTTTGTTGGTGATAAAGCGTGTGTAAGCGTCCTTCTCTGGTTTTCTCTCCAGGTTATGAGTAATTTAATGATGAAAAATTGAAAAGGTAACACAAAAACATGGTGCGTATAGCTCCTATAGGTTTGTTTTCAACCCTTATACAGGATTCATTTACCCCACATCTTTGATTTGTCAAATCTTTCACTATACTCCACCTAGAATGCTGGACTTGGCAAGCTGTATGAGGGTACGTCAGCCTGTTGGTCATAATGAATGGATTAATTGAAACAGACAATGACAAGGCATCTGCAATACTGCTTGATTTCGCTGCAGCATGTCGTAGAGTAATAAGTCTGACTAAAGATAAATGAGGAAACAGTGATGTTTTCCAAGCAGATAATATGTAACAAACATATCATTATTATAGATGAGAAATTACATATTCATGAGCAAAACAAGCCTACATCAGCCTGAGCTGTAGAGGTATAGAGCTGTGGTGGTGGCCTGTGATTTATGGCTCCACCATGCGGCAGAGAGCTACAAGTAGGCCTTCTGTAAAGATGGAAGACAGAGAAGGGACGTCTCACTCTACCACTGATTCCGTGTACTTCCTCTGGTGTCCAGATACCATCACTGTGTAGTTGTAATGTAGTTGCTGTGTAGTGTTCTATCACCAGGACTCATTCATAACTTTTATCTGCTATAACCACCATATATCAGCTCTGCTGTCTTAACAAGTTCACTGACAACTTCAGTCTTTTACTGCTGGACATGTTCAGTTCAGTCACCTCCCTGTCCACTACAAATACTAGACCAAAGCTGTCACCACTTTCTATCACATCGCATACAAAGTTATATTGTTCTCTTTTGGTTCAAATCATATTTATCTAACAGATGTCACTTTGTCGTTTTACACAACAACTGTTAATCAGACCGCAAGAAGGTCAGTTATGGTCTGCCACAGGGATCTGTGCTCGGTCCTGTTGCTTTCTCTATTTATGTATCTACATTAATCGATAGCTGCAAACTTGGTTCCCGTATTCTGTGCAAATGATACTCGTTTTTTTCATCTTAATTAAGCCTGATACCTGTCATCATTTGCGAATCTGGAAGAGTGCATATCAGAAATCAATTAATTGATGTCATCTAACTGAAATACTAATTCTCAGTCCAAAGCAGATTAGAAATAAATTCTACAATGATTCCACAATTTCACAACCCTGTGTATTAGAAATCTCGTTTTTTTCTTATTCAATCCTAATCCTAATCCTAAATCCTTTGAAGAAAATATAAGCGACATTACGACTACGTATTTCCACTTATGAAACATCACAAAGATTTGTCCCATTCTTTCCATGGCTGATGCTGAAACACTTCCATGCATTTGTCTCATGTAGGTTTGACTACTGTGATAAAAATAATAAAAATAAAAACACATCTTTTCGCAACAGCCTTCAGTCTCACTCAGTCTGCCCTAAATACTAAACTACAGTTATCCAACTTAAACTCAGTAAATGGGCACATGATTATGTAGATGTGCTGTATGTTACACTTTTCTGTATGTGTATATGTTTTTGTATATCATGCTTATTACTGTTTTATTGTACATTTTTCATCGTATATGTTGAATACTTCCAGTCGTTGAAAAGCTCAATAAAGAAGTTAATAAAGGAAGTAGCAGTATTCGCTTTGTATCTTTTTTCTCTTATCTTGTTTATTGTTGAGTGACATATCTTCCCACCATACGCGATCTTTGACAGCAGTGAGACGAGGGGACGTCTCTTTGACGATCTTAGCCGACTTTTCCCGAAGCGTGCCGCCGCCGGTGGAGCAGGTCGCCCCTATAAACAGGCTTCTCTCATTGCAGCTTTCCAGCCGCTCTTTGTCCTCGGCCGGCCGACTGACGACGCGTTTCCCTTTAAGATGATGTCGGACGCGCACACGCCTTATTTTATCATTCTCTGTATTGTCGGCAGGCAGAAACTTGGACCGAGCAATAACGTTAAAAGCCGGCGACGGTAGGCGGGGAGTCCAGCATCCGCGGCGGGCATCACCTCTTCTGGAAGTGGTGGAGTGTTAGCTGTGAACGGGGCTAACGCGTGTCCGGTGTCCTTGCTTGTGTCCCAGGCAGCGCTGGTGTTTATCCGAGGCTCCAACACTTGCCCGGGACAGACATGTCTCTCCACGCAGCAGACAAAGCAGACTGGCACCGAGGCGCAGAGGAGATACGGTGAATGCGGTGAAACTACTATCTCGTCCCCTCTCACCCCGCGATGTTGTGGATGTTTGACGACGGACAGTAGACATACGACTCACATTTAGCAGCGTTTTAAAGGGGTAAGTAACAGCAGCTTGTACATGTGGTTTTGAAGCCGGGCAGACGGCTGAACAGCAGCCGTGTGTTTAACCAGTCTGTCGCGGCAGGTGAGTCTTGTCAGGCCCCCCCCCCCCCCCTCTATTCTGTCATTTTATCTCCCCCTAATGCTCTTTATGTCAGTGTTAGCACATCTTCCACAGTGGCCAGTCAGCCCCCCGTTTGTTACATTCCCTCCACGTCCTTTCCCCCCTCCTCGTGTACCACCTCTTATGTAACCCTGTGGGACTCCTTTTTTCTAAGACTTCCTGGCCCTTCAGAAGGAAAACACAGCAGCACTGGCTGCTAGAGGAGCACCATGTGCACCGACAGAGGAGGCAGCCGAGGGGAGCACAGGCTGTTCACATTCCAGCCCTCAGCTGGGAGCACGGAGAGGGAAGGCAGGGCCCCCATCATTGCGCTGTTTTATGTCAGCTTTTTTAGACTAATCTGTCTACATATGTACCCGTAAAGGCTGCTGACACCTGCATGCTGCATAAAAACCTTCAGTCTTTTGTGTGAGAACTTGAAAAACATGTTAAGTAACGAATATTGGGTCAAAGATCATTGGTTTGAATTATGGCCACGACTAACAGTCATCTTAACCGATGTCAGAAAAAGGTGAAAAGGACCATCAGAGTTTTCTAAAGCGTCAGGTGATGTCATCTGAACAACAGTCAAAGATGTTCAGTTTACACTCATGTAAGGCAAAGAAAAGCAGCCAATCCTCACATTTGAGAGGCTGAAACCAGGGAGGGTTTGGTATTTTTGCTTGCTGAACAGCTGCTGATCATCACAGCCTATCGACTACCTGTTAAAATTCTTTCTCTCGCCTGAATTGAGACACATTTTCCATTGGATCCACACTGAAGTGTAGGTTTTATCTTATAATCCGCATACTAAATTTACTCTCAGAGTTGCTGCACTTCCACGAAACTCTTCTGTTCCAGTTTGGTGTAGATGGACAGAATTAGATTGTGTAAATATTGTGCTCCTGTGGGGTTCAGCGTCCAGGAGGTGCTTCTGCACAGATTTTCACTCTGTGTTTAAAATCCTGTGGTCTCACTGTGTAATGACCCACTGACAAAGGGCAATGTTAGTGGGAACTTTCATATGAGTGCCAATTACACGTGACTTGTGGTCCTGCAGGCAGGAACCACACGGCTGGTACATGTGGTGAACACACATGAGCCGCTGAGCTCCACCTTAATGAAGCTGAAGCTACAGTCAGAAGTGAACACTGGAAAAGTACAGTCACAGCGGATGATAGATGATAATGTTATTACATATATTTGAGCATTTAAGGACCCTGAAACTGATGCAGCTAAATTGAATTCAGCCATTATTTTATTGTTGTCCTCTTCTGAGAGGTCGAAAAAAAGCTCATTCTTGAACCTTTCCCGCTCTGTTTACGTCAGTCCTGCGTTTAAGCTGTAAAGTAATGCTGTGTAATTCTTGTCTCCCACAGAGCTCTCCCACATCTCCAACCATCTACAACCTCCCCACACCTCCACCTTTCACCCCTCCAAATGATGACATCCCCGGACTCTCCCCCACTTGTCTCCCCCTCCCCGTGCCCTGCTCCCCCTCCGTCCCTCCCCTCCTCACCTGTGCCCTCCTCCCCGGCCCCTTCCTCCTCCTCCCTCCCCGCCCCGCCCTCGCTGCCTCCCACTGGGGAGGTGATGGTGCTGGCTCTTGGCAGGAAGAAGCAGAGGGTGCTGATCGCTCTCTCCATCCTGCCCAACCTCTTCCTGGCCTTCCTGCTCTCGTCCGACCCCCTCATCACCCTCTCCCCGCCCCACCACTGCCACCTGCCGGGACCCTTGCCATCGCCCGAGGTGCTGAACGCTTCCCTGCCCTGGGAGAAGGGGGAGAGGCCCTGGGACAGCGGGGGCCTGTCCCAGTGTAAGCAGTACGTCAACGGCAGCCAGACAGTTGCAGAGGAGTGCGAGGCCGGCTGGGACTACAACGTGACGGAGGGGCTGAGGAATAACATCGTTACAGAGGTAAACCTCCGGCCTGGGATCCTCCTCAGCTCTCTAATTATGGTCCCGACCTAGTTCATTGTTTTGGCTTTCTGTGGGAAGGCTTTCTTGTTTATGTATGGATTTAGGGTCTTAAAATGCTGAAAAGTTTCTTTCTTTTTTTATCCTGCGCTCATCCATAGGAGGTTCTCGCTGAGCATGCACCCTTCGTTTCTGCAGTGCCTGCTAAACTTTAATAAAACTGCACATATTTGTAACCATGAGGTGCACAAAAAGTCATCTCCTGGGGGCTTGTGGCACCCTGGATCTCACTGGGCATGTTTTTAAGTTAAGTGTTGTTGTGATTGCGTGGGGACGGGAGTTGTTGTGAAAACTCTTTCTTGTTGGTGTTTTCAAGAAAACTCCAACGTCAGAGATTTGGGAGACCCCTGACACAATTCTCTGACACCAGCCTGCTGTTTGATGAGGATAATGAATGAATGTGCACAGTACCGATGTTCCTGATAACCACAGAAATACTGAGAGTTGTCTGTTTTCTCCTCTAGCTAGCTGGTTGTAGGTTGCACGTGAGTATTTTTTCATCGAAGTGGAAATGCTGTTTCACTTTTCCTCAGATGTGCCAGCAATGTTCAGGGTTGTGATGGATGGAGGGTAAGGTGATGCACACGCACCCATTCAGAAATGGAGCTGCACATCTGGTTTTTTTTTTACACATCAAAGTCTGTTCACAGGTCTGTGGAGTACTACTGCGTATGTGAAAGAGTTGTATAAAGCCTTTTGTGGCTCCAGAGGGAGCTGCACAAAGTCTGACAAACTGCCTCCAGCCTGGTTGTGGCTGTACTTGTAAAAAATGAAAAAAAATCTGGCTTTTGGAAAAGAAGTGAGTTCATCAGACCTCTGTAGCCTGCTCCACAGCTCTGCTTGAGGCTAGAGGCTACATTAGCTGCTACTAGCAGGTTGTCCAATGTGGGTAATGTAGGCGTAAGTCTTTGAGAAGGAAGAACACGTATCTCCGTGTCTGCTGCAACACTTTTAAAAATACAAACATTCAAAAAGCAGCTTGTCAGCCACGACAGGAGGGCGGTGGAGCAAGGTCGGATAATGCCCGGTGACTCATTCTGAAATGTGTGTTTAACCTACGTCACTGTGCCAAACTGAACGGGCCACGGGAGAGATTTTAGAGATATCTCAGACATGTTTCAAAGGTCAAAGTTTCCTTGAATATGTCACTAAGGAAGAACAATCCTCGCTCACAACCAGATTCCCACTGCCCTACAAAGAGAGACAGTGTCCTTAAATGAATGGACGCCAGGGTACAAAATATCTTCGCCTTTGAATGCTTTGGTCACGGGAAGCTCGTTAGCTATATCCTGCTTTACTCCTGGCCACAGCTTAGCTTCTCCAACCTTTCAACTTTTACATACTTCCTGCCTTGATGCCTTTGTAAAAAGGAACATCGTCGGGTTTGAGAAATAAACCTTTGTCATCAATTTGAGGTAGTTTCTTTTCCTCTAATGCTCATGACCACACAGTCATTGTTCTTAGAACGTGGCACGAGATGAGGGACAGCTCATCAGGTTGCTTGTGGTTCTCAGTGAAGTTGCAGATTTAGGTCTGATTCTCACATTTCTGGCTGTACCTGCTTCTGTCTGTACATATTAGAGTGATTAATGCTGACAGATAAATGCCTTGTTTGTGCATTAATGTGTCACTTGACCAGTGTTGAAGATCATTTCCTTTCACAGCTGAATTTCATAGTAAAAGCACTGAACTGCTCTTGTTAATGTCTTTGACGGAGCCTCATCAGCTGCTTGCCGTTCTCCACTCAGGCTCTCTGGTCTGTGTGTCTGTTTGCTTTTTTGCTTTCTCTGCCTACTGATGTGGGAACCACACCCAGCCCTCTGGTCTGTGGTATTAGGGCAGTTCGCCGGTAATCCACCCACACCACTGCAGCGAGCTGAGGATACATAAAGGCTGCCAAGGGAGGCATTTAGCGGGCACATGCTTGCAAATTCATTCTTCCACAGCTAGCAGCTATATATGCCTTCAGTGTCCTCCGTCCTTCATTCACTTTACGCACTGAGAGTGGCATGGACAGATAAAGAGGCTGACATTTGTGGGCTCTTAAGTCAGATTTAGCTCAGAAAGTATTTTTTGCTGTCACGATGATGTCTCTCCAGTGCCGCTTTGCTTTGCTGAGCTGGCAGTCTGATGAGCAGGAAGCAGGACGGCCTGCGATCAGCTTCTCCTCTGCCACTGATCAATAAATACTGTGTCACTTCATTAGAGGAAAGCTCCTCTCAACATATCTCTGCTACAGTCAACGGCATAATGCACAGACTGGTTTGTTTCTTCCTGACGTCATTAGGGTTCGTCAGTAGGACGATAATATATCATCTCTCAAAAATGTTGTCCTGTTTTATACGGGTGGAGCTAGACCAGACGCATCTGAGTGGATGAGGCCCTTGAGGGCTGTATTGCACATCCATAAGCAGGACTGCTTTATGGAGATAGTCTACTTTTACATGTTATTTGAATCAATATAACACAGTGTATTGATTTGTCAGATAATTAATATACTAGTTTAGCCAAAACACCTTGTTTATCAATAGTTTCTCAAATGCTTTTTCCAATACATTTCCTTCATCACTACATGTATTGACATCGCTCTGCAGAGATGTAAGGAAATGATTGGAGTCAGAGATGTAAAAGGGGGAGGGCTGCACGGTGGGGGAGGGCTGCACGGTGGGGGAGGGCTGCACGGTGGGGGAGGGCTGCACGGTGGGGGAGGGCTGCACGGTGGGGGAGCAGGTAGTGCGTGTGGCTCACAGCAAGAAGGTCGCCGGTTCAATTCCCGGGTCGGGCCTTTCTGTGTGAAGTTTGTATGTTCTTCCCGTGCATGCGGGAACACCTGGCTGACACCTGGTGGGCTCTCCCCGGGTACCCTGGCCTCCTCCCACAGACCAAAAACATGCTCATTAGGTGTTGATTGGTGACTCTAAATTGCCCCTAGGTGTGAGTGTGAATGGTTGTGTGTTTGTGCCCTGCGATCGGCTGGTGACCGGTCCAGGGTGTACCCCGCCGACAGCCGAGATAGGCTCCCGCGACCCCGAAAGGGATAAGTGGCATAGAAAATGGATGGAAAAGGGGGAAATGGATGCAGGTTTCAGTCCCTCCCAGAGTCGCACACTGTGCCTGAGCCTCATTCTCAAAACCAGTCAGGGGAGTTCACAGACTGGTTTGTGTTCATTTTCTCTCCTCCTGTTGTCTAAAGCATTCCACCCGCATGAGTGCGATGGGTTGCTATGCTGCCCTTTCCCCGACTAGTGTGCACTGTTACGGCTCTGTGCCTCAGCGACAGGACAGCTGATATTATGTGACAGGCTTTTATGTTTCCGTGCACGGGCTCCAATTATGCAAGGCCTTTTTATCGCCGGCCCTCTGCTCTCTCTCCCTCTCTAGATCATTAAAATCATTTTGCTTTCAGCGGGCCGGCAGACAGCGACATTCGCAGAGCTCAGCTGTTAATGCAAATCAGTGGGTCGGCTTAATGTGATTAAAACTCAGACCTGAGAGCAGATATCTGTCGTTATTTTTCTGTAGTTTTTTTTTTTTTTGTGACAGACATGCTGACTTTTCGTGTGCATGCCCCGTTATGTACAATCACACAGGCATTTGTTTTGAATGCACTCAGTACATGCACATGACCAGACAGTCCTTTTGGTGTATAACTACTATTACTGCTACAGCTGCCAGTACTACTAATAATATCACTAATAATACACCCACTGTCCTCTGGCTATCACAACCACATACACTTTAACATTATGAGGTCACATCTTCCAGGGTTTGTATTATGACTCTGATGGATCCTGAAGGGTTTCTGCTGTCTCATTCCGCCTAAGACACCTCACTATTTATCAATGATCAGAAATCATCCACGTCCACAAAAGCTCTCTTTGTTAGCGAACGCTTGTCTTTGTTCTGTCTTCAAGACCAGACAGGTGGATCTGAAAAAAGTCAGCCAGGTGTAAATTAGGTGTGTTTTCCACTTTCCTCCCTGTACGCTAGTGTCCTTAATGAGTTTGCTGTTAATCAACCAGTTTGCCATTGTTTGTCTTGTCTTGTTTGTCTTTGTCTTGCCTTATGTGTGCATATACAGAACAGGTGTCACACATCATTCAGTATAGTTGCTTAGAATATGAATAAAACGTTACGAACAGCTCCTGATGTGCGTCTGCTGCTGTCGACCCGGTGGCTGCCTGTTCGCTGACATGCACGTTGCTCTACTGACCTGAGCAGATAATAACTGACAGACCTCTCCCCCTCCCTCTTGTGTGTGTGTGCTGTCCAGTGGGATCTGGTGTGTGGTCAGTACTGGCTGGTCCCAGTGGAGGAGGTGTGTTTCATCCTGGGCGTCCTGACTGGCTGTCTGGGCCTGGGCTATGCCGCTGACAGGTAATACATACACTAACCCTAACTAAGCCTTAACCCTTTATTTTAATGATTTATGCAATGGGGACTTGCTTTTTGTCCCCAGAATGTGACTGTGTTAACAGATTTATGAGTATTACATGAACACACACACACACACGTTTTAGTACAACTCAGTCCATCTGTCCTCAGACGTCTGTGCTGTTAAAGCACGTTGTTCCTTGTTTTGTCCTCACTTTGCAGTTTCACTACTGCACAACCCTTCATACAACACACAGACCTGAACACACACACACACACACACATACACACACACACACACACACACACACACACACACACACACACACACACACACACACACACACACACACACACACACACACAACACAAGTAGTCTGAATGTTGATGTGGACATGAAAGGAGCTTTAGATTTCCTCCTCTATCTGGTGGCCTCCAGCTGAAAGTGAGAGAGATTTAATATCAAGCAGCCCAAACGCCGTTTTATTGTGCTTTTATCACAGTATGAGATGTGTTTGTGCAGGAAATACAGTTGCACTTGCTGTAATACTTTGCAACAGATAAACCAAAGAATATAGCACAGAGAAAGTATCACACATAAACAACGCGTGGCATACATGTTAATGTTAGAGGCTTTATTTAGCTGGATCTGAGGACCTCATGCTCAGCACTGTGCATTAGGCACCTCAGATAATTACATGGACCCAGCCTGTGTCTGAAAATCACACGGGGGAAGCCGTAGTTTTGGGGGGATTGCGAGGGAGATGACTCAAATTTAATCAGCCAACAGCCTTCATTAATTTGTTGACCAATGGAGCACAGCATCTGTTTGTTAAGACTACTGAATCGATGCCGCCTCCTGGGAACGTGCAGAGAGGAAGAGGGAACGGTGCTAGTCTGCAAGTTGGAAACAAAACTGCTGCACATGCATGCAGCTGAAAATTGGCCAATCATCACGTTTAGTGATCAGTTAGTGCTTCACAGTTGATCTGCCTCCAAGATGCGTTTTCAGGGCTGGAGACTGCGAGCATTCAGTGGCACTTTGTGACCATTTTTGGAAACAACGCGACAAGATTTTTTAACTCAGAGGACCAGTTTGACTCACAAAGCTTAGAAAGTTTGTGCATCACATCTATACTTCTGTTCATACCCGCATGCTCCCCCTCTCTCATCCACATGAGCACATTCCATCTCTCTCTCTGGAGTACACTACATTTAATCATCATTAATAAATACTCTGCCAAAGCCTCCATATTTGAGAGCAAGCTTTCATTGCCAGCTCTATTTTATTAGCAAGAGCTATAACCAAATCATTTTCACTGCACTGCACTACTCCATTGCACTGCTCCATTATTTATGTTATCACATGCTAATATCCATTGTGCAAATGATCCCGTGCTATATATGTGTGTGCAGAAACACTGTATTTTTATTATTTTACCGTGAAACTGAGCTATTCTTCACAAGTTGATATTTTTTTAACTTATTTGTATATCATGTACACAGCCTCTGTAGTTTTAATTTGGATCTTTTTTATTGTATATTTGTTCCATTGTTCTGTTTTCCACCTCTCCTTTTTAGTGTGCTATCGTAAAAAGAGAATTTCCCCAGTGTGGGATCAATAAAGTCTTGTCTTATCTTATGTCATCTCTTAAATCACACATCCACATTCACATACAAATTGCCCACAAGTGTCACAGTACACGGCAGTAATAACAGTGTTACTGCTGCACAGCGTGAACTCTCTTCAGGAGTTTGGATTCAGTGGGACTCTGAGTAAGTTGACGGAGTTGAAAGTGAAAGTGTGAGCGCTTTTCTTGTCTGTATCTCTGCAGGCTGGGCAGATCCAAGACTCTGCTGACCTCCCTGACCCTGTCGGTGGTGTTTGGGGTGCTGGTGTGTGTCTCTCCGTACCCCTCCATCTTCATCGTCATGCGCTTCTGTCTGGCAGCAGCCAGTGCGGGAGTCTACCTCACTCTGTACATCACTCGTGAGTAGTCTGACATTTGAAGGACTGATGTTTGAAGCTTGTTTAGCTGGAAGAAAATTCATGTCAATCCATCAAAGAGTTGGGTAACACTTAACTTGAAGGTACCGTCATAAGAGTGACGTGACACAGTCATAAACATGTCATAAACATTATGTCAGTGTCATTAAACGTTTATGACTGTTGTCATTAAGTGTCATTCGATTTGGTAATGACAAGTTGACATTATTTTGGTTGTCTTCATTATGACAACTTGACATTAATCAAGGTGACATAACCAGAATTTGTCTTTGTCATGACAACTTGACATTAAATTTGTTTGTGATGTCATTATTATGACAACGTGACATTATTCAAAGTGACATTACTAGAAAATAGAAAAATGCTGTGCAAGGTTAAAGACCAATTCTAGCACTTGGTCATTGATGTTTGACAGAATAACAAAAACTGACTGTCATGACAGTCAGTTTATCCATCATGCTATGATAATGACAGATCACAAAATGCTACCACTTTACTTTAAGTCAAAGAATTTCTTCATTACATTGTCATAATGATGTCATGACAGTCAGTTTATCCTTCATGATATTTCGTTAATGTCAGGTTGTCGTGACAGAGACATTTTCTAGTAATGTCACTTTGAATAATGCCATGTTGTCAAAATAATGACATCACAAACAAATTTAATGTCAACTTGTCATGACAAAGACAAATTCTGGTTATGTCACCTTGATTAATGTCAAGTTGTCATAATGAAGACAACCAAAATAATGTCAACTTGTCATTACCAAATCGAATGACACTTAATGACAACAGTCATAAACGTTTAATGACATTCACATAATGTTTATGACATGTTTATGACTGTGTCATGTCACTCTTATGACAATGTCATGTCACTCTTATGATGGTACCTTCAAGTAAAGTGTTACCAAGAGTTGTTGTGCTAAAAACTACAAGTAAAGGAGCATAGAGTTGAGATGAGGGGCAGCTGAGGAAATTCAGTTGCTTTGCCCCTGTCGCTTGCTTCTTTATGCAGTGATTCATGGTGGTCAGCGTGGATTTGCTGATGCTGTGTTTGTCTGCCAGGTCTGGAGCTGTGTGAGCCATCTCTGAGGCTGCTGGGGACCATGCTGGCTGGCCTGATGACTGTAGCCGGGGAGCTGCTGCTGCTGGCCGTCGCCCTGGGCTGCCAGTCCTGGAGGGGCCTGCTGGGAGCCGGCGCCGCCCCGCTAACACTCTTCCTCAGTTACGGGTACGAGTATTTGTTTGCATGCCCACGTGTGAGCATTTTCTTTTCATATTTAGATAACTGAACATTAGATATATTAGATTTCTTTCCTGTGTCAGTATGCACGTGTGTTTATTTTTCTGAGAGACATGAGAATGAAGAAACCTGATAGTCTTTTGATAAAGTGCCTTGATGCCAGCTGATTTGCTGAAAGCTTTGTTGAATTGTATTGATCTCAATCCCCTTGTCGCACTGAGCCTTTTAGCTCATGTCAGAATGCATTAGGGCTACTTTGTTTAAGGTTGCCCGTTCCTTTCAGACCTGTTACAAGATAAGCTTTCATTGCAGTTTCCAAACCAAATTAATAGAGATTAGCAGATGATTACTGGCAGTGAATTGCAGGTTTTTAATAAGAGTGGAGAAAAAGATGGATTAAGAAATAAAAAATTCTGCTACTCTGTGACCTACATTGGATATTTTCCATGCAGAAGGAGCAAATCTGGTTTACAGCAACAAAATCTGAATGCATCTGAGGTGTTTTGGGCGTTAATAAAGGTCAGCAAAGATCAAAGAGTGGATTTAGAATTTGTCTTTGCTCTCCTGCAGCATTCCTGGGGTATTTCCAGAGTCTCCTCGCTGGCTCCTTCTGTCAGAGAGATGTGCTGACATGAACTCCTTCAGCGAGAGACGAAACTCCAACAGAGATGTGAGGGACGATGAGAGCTTCACAGGTGTGTGTGTACACACAGGTTTCCCTTCTTATTCGCGCCTTTCCATCACTGCTGCGTTGAATGGACTTTCAGTTAATGAAGCCCGTTTTACTAATGGCTTATTTATTTCAGTGCATTTCAAAACATGAGTACCTATCACACACCGCTACCAAGAGCAGGTAATGATGCTCAGTTATCGTTCATGATTTATTAAACACACATGCTTCCTGCATGAAAATGGAATAATAATGGAGGATAATGACCTCCAGCTTCAAATGTGAACTGGATGTTTGCTGGACTCAGGAAGGAGGGATATTGCTGTATGTATGAAAATAACAGTAATAATTGGAAAATCAACCATTTCTTCCCTCTTCTTCTGATATTATTAAAACCCGTCATGTAAAAAAGTATTAAAGTCGGAAACCAAATAAATATTTCATGTCTCAAGGGTTATGGATGAACAAGTAGATCTTCACAGACTTGTTTGGGATTTTAGGGGTTAACACCAATCATAGATACAAAGCATATTGATATGCATTATATTTAATCATGTCTCACAGGACTAATGTGATATTTTCTGTGGTGGATGTCTGAAATATCAGTTCATCAGACGAATTTACATTTTCTCTACTTAAAATTCAACCCTCATTTAGAATTTGATGCCAGCAACACGTTTCAAAAAAGTTCATGTTTAGCACTGTTGCATCACCTCTTCTTTTACCATCGCTCGTCTGGGCACTGAGGAGACCGACTGCTGCAATTTTCAAAGGGGAACATTTTCTCATTCTTGCTGGATGAACGATTTCAGCTGCTCGACAGTTCGGGGTCTCCCGTGTCATATTTTATGTTTCACCAAACATTTTAACGTGATTTCCAAAGAACTGTGAGAAGACGTTCCACCAGGTGTTTCTTTCTGAAACATGTTGCTGGCATCAAATTCTAAATGAGGATGGAATTGTCAAAAAACAGTGAAATTTATGCTTGTGCTATTATCAGTTAAAGATGGGGTTTCAGTGTTTTGCAAATCATCACATTCTGTCTCTCCATTATTTACGTTTTACACACCTTCCCAACTTTTTTGGAAACAGGCTTTTATGTCTAAATGTTACAATGTGTTCTAAATCAATTATTGATTATTTGTTACTAAATTATTTAAATCTGACACAGCTCAAGTACTGTAAATGGTTAATAAACTACCTGTATTTGACCGGTAAGACCTGTAACACATTGATTTAGCTTGTGTCCTCCAGTCTCTCTTCAGATGAAATAAATTGACAATGAGCTATTGATTGAAAGAGAAAGTGCGTCAGGCCCCCCATCGTTGAACTTGACTTGAAAAGACGATGCCTGTTTGGTCTTTGTCTGCTTGCTGCAGAGCTGGATTCAGAGCCGGCCCCCTCCTCACACCCCCACCTGTCCTTCCCCGAGCTCTTCCACAGCAGGAACATCTGGAAGAACATGTGCGTGCTCGGCTTCACCTCGTAAGTCATCCCACGCTCTTGACTTTAATTCAGCAATGCTGCACCTTCGAGACGGTCCTTTCCGTCGGCGTAGCACTTTTTTCACGGAGCCGGTTGCAGCTGCGGTCTCAGATTTCATCATGCTTCTTATAATGTTCTTCCTCTCTGGACCGCTGTTCTATTTAAAACCTGTTTGGAAACATATGACTGCTTACTCTTTGTTTTTCTGCCCTTCCTCTCTCAGATTCATCTCTCATGGCATTAGTCACTGTTACAGCTCTTTCCGAGGTGACGTCAGAGGCACGGCCCCCAGCTTCTATTGGACATATCTGCTGTCTGTGTGTGCGGGGGGCGGCGCCTGGCTGTTGCTCTGGGTGACAGTAGACAGGTGCGGTCGCCGTGGCATCCTGCTCCTCTCCATGACAATGACGGGGCTGGCCTCTTTGATCCTCCTGGGACTCATGGAGTGTAAGCAGGCTTTAGTTGACAGCAGGATATTTGCTTTCTCAAATAAATCTAGAGTCCGATAAAGAAAGCTATTAATAGTCTTTGCCAACCCCCCTGTTGTTGGCAAATCATTATGTGAGGCTTGTATTAGGATTAAAGGCCTTGCTTTCTCAAATCCAAACTGGAATGAAGGTAAAAGTTTGATTATTTGATGTTAAGCTGAGATTTGTGGTCACATTAGATCATCTGTACACCACTGACTTCATGTGGAGCCTCATGCATTATGAAAGGAAAACCAGTCAGCTTTGTGCATGGAAAAGTATGTCTAAGGCGTCTTTGTCTCTCCACAACATGGTGTGGAAACACACTGACCATTGCCTCAGTCTCAGTCCCCCTCTTGTGGCTGAAAATGAGAATGACAGTCAGTTTATGTAGGACACTGCAGTGGCAGCAAAGTCAAAGCTGTGTCAGGTGCTGTGCTTTAATCAGGCATCAAAAGCTGAGGGGGCAGGAGCACTGACCTCCTCTGAGAGGCTACTCACTGCTCGCTCTGTCTGCTGTCAGTGATAGAAGTTTCAGGGAAAGGATGAGGTAGACTGATTCAGTGTTCTGAATCAGAAATCAGTTCAGATCAACAGGGCATCATCATGTCACGTCAGAGAGCGAGAAACAGAAAAGCTGCACCTCATCAAGGTAATCCATAAGTGCTGATATTTGTCCCTCCTCCTCCTCCCCCTAGACCTCAGTGAGACGGCCATCACAGTCTTCTCAGTGCTGGGTCTCTTCTCCTCCCAGGCCACCGCCTCCCTCTGCATCCTCTTCACTGCAGAGATCATGCCCACCATCATCAGGTAACAGCAGCACTCTGCAGTCGAAAAACTGATCTCAAATGTCAAATTAGTCTCTCCTCTTCTTTTAGCTCAGTGAAAATGTACTCAGACGTAGACATGTTAATGTTTTTTTCAGTCAGAAAGAGCCTGTTCAGTCCACGTGTGCGGCTGAAATGAATCAGGACATGAAAAATTCAGTAAATCGTGAGGGAGGAGAGGGCAAATTTCTGTCGATATCTTTTAGTAATGAAGAGAAGTTTTCTGACATCTGAAGAAACTGCATGACCATTGGAGATGAAGGATTAAAATGTCTCACGATGAGGGAATTTCACCTCATTTATAGTGCTGCCTATCAGCTGCTATTTCTCAAATTCATGCTAATTCAAATGAAAGTGACATTTTTGGAAATATGTGTAATCACTTTCCTGCCGAGCGTTTGATAAGAAGATCAATACTGCTCTCAACCAATCTGTGCTAAATATGAAGCTACAGCAAACTACTACAGCTACAGCTGCTACAGCTACTTAGCATAAAGTCAGGAAACAGGAGGAAAGCAGCTAGCCTGGCTCTGGACCAAGGTTAAAAAAATCTGCTGTTTTCACTCTGTTTTTTTTTTTTTTTACAGATCAAACAAACAAGAAATGACATGTTAATTAGTGATTTTACGGACCATCATGAAAGCGATGTCAGATTTTTCATTTAACTCGCGGCTAAAAAGTCAATAAGCGTATTTCTCAAAATGTTGATCTATTCCTTTAAAGAAATACATATAGCAGATGTAGGCAAAGCAGCAGCAGCTTAAACATTTGTACACATTCTACATCAATTAAATAAGATAGCAATAAGAAGTGCACAGATGTTATTTCACTTGTAATCAAAGGTTAGGAGTTTTGCCTTTGAGGCAGGGGGTGCTGAATTTAAAAATCCCAGCATATATGTCTTTAGATCTGAAGTCATGGTGTGTCTACAGGGGCAGCGGTGTGGGCACAGTGCTCGCCCTCGGCTGCGTGGGCCGCCTCAGCTCCCCGCTCATGGACCTGAGGAACCACTACGGTTACTTCCTGCACCACGTGGTCTACTCCTCTCTGGCCCTGCTGGCCGTGCTGTCCATCCTGCTGCTGCCCGAAAGCAAGAGGAAGCCGCTGCCCCAGACGCTGGCCGACGGGGAGCAGTACAGACGCCCCCCGCTGGGCAGGAGGAGGAGGGACAATGTGCCGCTGCTGGCCACGCCCAACCCAGAGACCTAAGAGACTCCTGAGGAGAGTGGACTGTGCTCAAATCATTCACTTTGCAGCCACAACATTTCCATCTGCCATGTCCATGCAGAGCAGGAGAAAGACAGAACGTAGAGACGTAAAGGTGACGGTGATCAGACACTAAGCTTCCTAACATATCATCCTCCATTCATTCCAAATGCAGGCGGTTGGGTTGAGTCATCATTCTGCATTTCCTGCCATTCAGACGTGCGTCGATCTCACGCACACATGTATGGAAGTCTTCATCTTTCATCTGTCCCTGGCCAGACGGTGGGCGGCCCCCCCACCATGTGGCACACCAGCATACACTGCTGCACGCGGTCGTCCAGTGTGTCTGTCGTAGAGATGTTAGCTGCTTACTACTGACACTCCAGACCAGACGTGGCGTCGGAGAGTAGTTTATTCCTAGCATTTCTCTTAACCTGCATAGAACGTTCGTTGTCGTGTTTGCTGTGTACGACAACGCAAGTGCTCGGAGGTGTGCAAAGTCAAAGCAAAGTATACACTTCCCGTGACACTTGTGGTAAAACTCTCCCACTTGGCCCTCCAAACAGGGATGGACCGCAGTTCTCAGACATACATTATGAGGCTGGATGGAGCTGTGGGTGTTACATGCCTTGTAAATACTCTAGACTTAGTTTCTTTAACTTCTAGGGGCATCTGAGTTTTGCTAAAGCAGAGCCTGTGGCTGGAAACTGTACAGTACGCTATGCAGTGGAGAAGCGGTGCAGAGCACTTTGAACCATTCTTTTTAAAGATGATGGTGGTTAATTTGACCAAAGTCTTCAAATTTAAGGGACAGGTTTATGAACATAAATCAGCTATTATCAATATTGGCATCAGAGGCTAAAAACAGCAAAGAGAGGCCTTCAAGCAGAACTGTGTTTATGTTCAATCTGTGTGAATCCAGTTACTGAATCTGGCCTGGAGCCAGCTATATTTATGTCTTATTTATGTCGTTATTGAGCATAATCAGTAAATTATCCAGAGGCCTAGTATTTTTAAATATTAAGCTAAATATTCTGAAATTGGGTTGGCATGGAATAAACTGTCCATTTTCTGATGTCTCTGATCAAGTAACAGGAAGCTGTTAGCTGTCACAACATTCCTGCATGTTTGGAAGCACTGAAGGGCTTGTTTTTTCTCTATTTCCTCAGAAGCTTATAGTTACTCAATACCTCTCTAGATGACCAGTCTCAGCTGTAAGAGAATGGACGGGTACGAACAAACGACAGTAGAAGCTGTATAACCAGGCACATACATGTTTTTGTCAGGACTTTAATGTGGAGGTTTTGAAAGAGGTCATCTGTTGTTTTGCCTGAATGTGTATTGATGCTGGAAAAAGGGCCTGATGACTATGTTCCATAAGGTTTGAATGGGAGCTGAAGAGGGCCCCAGAGCTCCAAATGAACCCCCGACTCCTCCGGCACACACCAAGGAAACGTTTTGCTTCGTAGCTTCCTTGTTTTGAGTGTGCTGGCTGATGCCATGTTGCGTTTGGCACAAGGTAAATCGTGATAGAGAATTACCAAAGCATGTCGGTTTCAGTGCTTGAAAACATTCTGGTGTATGTCAGTTTGCTCGGGTAATTCCTTTTCTCAAGTGTTTGGGGGTGCGTGACATTGAGAGGAAGCGGGAGTTGTTTAATTTGGACTCTGATGTTGAAGAGTCTTTAAAAGAATTCTGAAGGGCACAAACCTTCGCTGATGGCTACTTCCTCCGTCAGCCTTTGGTAGATTATTCCTCTGTATGTTGCACTTATACACTGATGATTATTATCACAATGATTAACTTGACTCGAGTAGAATTATGTCTGACAACACTGATGATCTGTTCAATGATGAGTGTGATGCAGTTAACTCTATAGCCTGATTTAATGTAAAATAAAGCTGGTTAAATAAACAAGATGTGGGCATTTCTTAAAGGAGTTGTTCCAGTGTGAATCTTGAACTGTTGCAGCTGTATGAAAATCAAAGCAAGAATAAGCCTCAGTGTAACTGACACAGTGGAGTAATACACCTGAAAAATCATGGTTTACGCTTCACCAAATGATGATGATGAGTATTTTTTGATTAATTATTTTAGGATTTGGATTGCACAAGAATTACATTTTTAATCCAGAGTAAATCTCTACCTCTGAAACCACAGATAACTTTATCTACATGCAGTGGTGAAAAGCTGACTAAGAACATTTCCTCAGCTACTGTACATAAAGGTCCAGTGTGCAAGAGGTTGCAGCTTTCAACCAACTGAATAACCCTCGGATGGTGGCACGGTGGAAACACTGTCCCCTCATAGCTAGAAGGTCCCGGGTTCGATCCCTGCTGTGGGCTCCAGGGACACGTCCTCCACCATGCCTTCGGTGCCTGCTGCTCGAGGAAAAGGGGCCTTTCTGTACCCCGTGTTCACCTGGGGTATCCTCCTTAAAAAAAGAAAAGAAAAAAGAAACACTAAAAACATGCAAGATCACCACCTGACCAATGGTGTCAAAGGAAACTGGGTCCCCTGCAGCCCACTGCTCGTGGTCCGTCGCAGAGGAAGGACGACCAGGATGGGTTAAACACGGAGGACAAATTTCACCAATTGCACAGCGTGTTCGCGTGTATGTTGTGTGACAAATAAAGGGGATTGTCCCTCTGATTCTTCTTCTTCTCACCCCTCCTTCAACAAGAATGAAGGAGAGCCTATGGTGGCTGCAAAACTTCTGAAAAATCTGATAGGAGCGTTTGGTTTGTCTGTTGTGGGTTACCGTGGAAACATGAGCAGAACAGAAGACCTGCTCCCTCTGTAGATATAAAGAGCTCATTCTAACGTAACGATTCATATTTTCAGGTAATGATAGACTAATGCAAACATAACAATGATCATATTCCATTTCTGCCAATAGAGGCCCCTAAATCCTACACACTGCTCCATTAAGTATAATTTTGAGGTACATAAAATAAGACATTATTGATCCCACAGTGGGGAAATTCATTAAGTCGTTACAGGCAGCAAGTATTAAAAAAAGCAAAAAACTGTGGCACAGAAGGGTCAGGAAAAAAGTATACAGAATAGAAAAACAACTATGTACATTATGTACAGATTATAAAAATAGGAAATGCCATAAAAATCCTCCTGCCATAGAAAGTAGTATTGCCAGGATTCTTATGAGAAAAACTACTAATGTCATATGTTGTATTGCACTTGAGAAAATATTGTTGCATAGAAAGGACATTGAAGTCTATGTAAATGCACAATATATACAGTTTATAAAAATACTGTTACCAATATGGATAATAAAAAGTGTTATTAAACAGTTGAGGAGAAAAATACACATCTTAAAAACTGCACAGGATGAAATGGATAATGTGATCATATATTAGCATTGATAACAGTCATGCAAAATAAAGTGGGTTTAAGATGTAGAATTAAGAAAGACAGCTTCAACACAGAGCTACATTACATGATGCTGGAGTTAAACAGTCTGACAGCTGTTGGGATGAAGGACCTGTGGCAGTTTCTTTCTTGCACACTGGATGCAGCAGTCTGTTTCTGAAGGAGCTGCTTCAGCCCCCCGCTGCCTCATACAGGGGGTGGGATGGGTTGTCCATCGTCCTCTCACCCACCCCTTCGATGGTGTGCAGAGGGCAGTCCAGGACAGAGCCAGCTCTCCTGACCCCAGCAGACCACTGTGTAAAAAAAAAAAAAAACAATGCAGACGCCACCACAGAGTCATAAAATGTTTTTACAGTGTGCTACATACTGCAAAGGAGCAGTTGCAGATGACTTTGGCCCTTCCTGTGCAGGTCACCTGTGTTTGTCCAGTCCAGTTTGTTGTTGAGGTGAACACCCAAGTATTTGTACTTTATTTGAGTATTTCCAATTTGTGCTTCTTTGTACTTCTACTCTTTTCAGAAGGAAATATTGTACTTTTTACTCCACTGCATCATCTGATACAGATTACAGATTATATATATATATATGGGACTTTGCCACTGCATACCCCTCGGTGTGTAGCTGCCTGATCACCACCCAAAACCTGATCTGTTCCACATGTCTTCACCACCGGCTTCTCTTACAAACAGAAAATTATACTTCATTTGACTCTCTCAGTTGTATTCCCTCCTTATTGTAGTTACTATTTTCAAAGGTTATTTGTACAACTACCACAGAAACAGTATAAATATTTAATACATAGCCTATATGCAATTTTCGTTTTACACATGCAGAGTACAGGCAGAGCATGTGTTTAACCCACAGATCCAAAAGTACCTCTCTGTGCAGCTAAATCAAACAAGCAGCACTTGGTGTTAATGTCAACAAGATATCTTTGTCCTCAAGGACAAAAGGAAAGGAGACAATGGCTAGCAAGAAAGATGGGTCGAGTTACACCTCATTGTCACGCTGAAGGATGGCGACAGCTACATTCCTCTCAACACTTCTGGACAGGATCAACCCCTTTGCACTGCACATCAAGGTCAAGTTCATCTGTCATTCCAGCTGCTAAAAATATGACTGATATCAAATCAAGTTTCATTACAAGGATGTAAGGACAGACAAAAGACAAACATATAAAGTGTATTTCATGTTTAAGTGAGAAATCTTGTGTAAATCTAGTGCTGTGAGACCGAAAAAAGACACATTATAAGCACAATGTATTTACACTGAAATAATAAATTCATCTAAGGGGCCCCTCTGCAAGATTGGGCCTTGATTAGGCAATTCATGAAATTACCAGAGACTAATTGTTGCATGGTGAGCATGGAGTGAAACCTTTAGGTCGCCTGGTTCAGCATGGCTAACCACAACTAGGCTAGCAAGCAAAATCTTTAGCTGCTAAGCTAACTAAGCAGCTGCAGGTTGTAGCTTTATTTGATGGACAGCTATAAGACCAAAATCATTCCTCTCACAACAACAGCACAAAAACACCATAATCCGATCAGATTTTAACTTTTGACATTTAGAATGTAAATCACCTTAAGTGAAGACGTTCTTTCAAATGTTTGATCATGGAGAGGTCAGGATATCATGCTAATGTTTATCATTCATGTGCATAAAAAAAGCTCTCCCACAGACAGTTGTCCTGTCTTGTTATGTGTAAGACTTAGTGTAGAGACCAGCAGACAGCTGAGACCTGGACCTGAGACATCATCGGAACTTGACCTGCTATAACGGCTAAACCAGAGGCGTAAATTTGTGACATCTCAAGAGGTTCTCAAGTGGCGCGTTAAGGTCCCGCAAAGGAATGAAAACTCCTGTTAATCACAACCCTGTTAGCACCTTGGGACTTGTCACTTTCCTTGGACAGTAAAACCCGACAATTATCTTAACCCTCAAGGAAGGTGACACTGGAAAGGTTAAGAAGGTCAAAACCTCTTCACTTGACACTTTGTCAGACCTCTGAGCTTTGATGGATCTGTTTCAGTCTCATTAGCTTTACACTCCTTTTATCATGATTATCATTCAGTTACTCAGAAATTTGTGTTTTGTATTCCTGATTGTCACTCTGAGCTCTATTTGTCTTTAAAAACCATGATCCTAATAGCTACTGATTAGTATTGATGATCCACAGTAAATATTTTATGTGTAATAACCATCTTTCAACCATATTTTATCAAAAATAAGCAAACACTTGGTTGGCACCAGCTCATAACACTATCGTCATAGGTTAGCAGCTCCTCCATGTATGGTTGCTGGTGTTTATTTATGTCCACAAAGACCTATACAAGTATACAGCACCTGCCACAGAACAATGAGAGCACGAGGTCTGGCAGTCAAAACAACCTCACAAGTGTCAGAAAGAATCCAATAAGTATTTCACAGGTTTATCTTTGTTCTCAACGATGAAGAGAAGGAACAGATGACAAGACAGGCCAGAGGTTGAGTAGCTGTTACTCTCCCTGGTGACAAAGGAGCATTGTGACCTTCCCTCTGTCAGCAGGAGACAGGTGGATGTGCTCAAGTAACATGAATGAACTGAGCGATGAACGCATATGTTTTCCAGGAATGCAGTCAACAACAAGGATGTTTAATGCTGTCACTTAAGTTTTGGTGCAAATGAATCCGAATGGATAATTACTTAAACAATGTCCCCAAGAATAGGAAGGGGTGGGCTAAAAGCAGGTTGTCCTTATTGGACACGTGAGAACAAATGGTTACGAGCCTTATAAGTCAAAGAGTTCAACACCTAAATAGATCATCTGATGGAAGATCTGAATAATTAATTTCTCTGCCTTTTATGATTGGACAGCACCCTTTATAAAGAAGACTGGAGGCAAGAGGCAAGTAACCAGATAGCCTGAGGGTGAGTATGGCAGAAGAGATTTTAAATAGTGGATTATTTTCTTCGTGACATGTTTTTGGTTTAACAGTTTCTAAATTGTATTTCTTGTGTATAATTTGCGACAGATATAAAAATCATCTTACCAAAGAGGTGAAAACACAGGTAAGATGACACTAAAAGCCAATATGATCGAAATCTGCATTATCATTTAAATGACAGGACTAAAAATTAATTGTAGAATTTGTTTCAGTGCTCATATAGACAAATATTTAGTGAATAAATCTTATTTAGTACACATGTCAAGTCTATATGAAGTCATCATTTGTACTGAACAGGTTCCAAGATGAGCAGCGACTCCATCATGGCGGAGTTCGGGTCTGCTGCCACCTTCCTGAGAAAGTCAGACAAGGAGCGTCTGGAGGCCCAAACTCGCCCCTTTGACATAAAGAGGCAGTGTTTTGTGCCCGACCCTGAGGTGGAGTACGTTAAAGCCACAGTCACCAGCAGAGATGGCGACAAAGTCACCGTTGAAACTGAGGAGGGAAAAGTAAGTATGTGAGATATTTACACTGACTGGCAGAAGTGGAAAAGTACTCAATTTAATTTAAACTGACATATTCTGTGTGATACATCATTTCAGACTGTAACCCATAAGGAGGCTGATATACACCCTCAGAACCCGCCAAAGTTTGATAAAATTGAGGACATGGCGATGTTCACCTTCCTCCATGAACCTGCTGTGCTGTTTAACCTCAAAGAGCGTTACGCAGCATGGATGATCTACGTGAGTAAAGACCACAAATCTACTAATCTTCCCAATGTGTGAAATCTACAGTCCCATAAAAAATGTTTTTTGTGTTTCATGCATCTTCGTCAACAGACCTACTCAGGGCTGTTCTGTGTCACTGTCAACCCCTACAAGTGGCTGCCAGTGTACGATCAGTCGGTGGTCAAGGCCTATAGAGGAAAGAAGAGGAGTGAAGCTCCTCCTCACATCTACTCCATTTCTGACAATGCCTACCAGTACATGCTGTCAGGTATGTTCAGTTCTTTGTAAACTTTGACACCATCCAATATATTTAAAGAAAAACGTCCTGACACTCAACATTGTCTTAAATCTAACAGACAGGGAAAACCAGTCTATTCTTATCACGTAAGTAATTCATCAAAGTTTAATCTGAATCAATTTGAGGAGCAGAGTTTAAGGTTTGTCTTCATGACGTGTTCAGATCACATGCTTGTTTTTGTTTGTAGCGGAGAATCTGGTGCAGGAAAGACTGTGAACACTAAGAGAGTCATCCAGTACTTTGCCAGCATCGCAGCTGTTTCTGGCAAGAAGGATGCTGCTCAGGAGAAAAAGGTTGGTTTTAAACTTTTTTTTAAATGAGTGTATTATGGGAAACATTCTAAGTTTTTGACCTTTGTGGCCTAAATGTTGGCATGCATTGAACCTACAGGGCACCCTGGAGGATCAAATCATCCAGGCCAATCCTGCCCTGGAGGCCTTTGGAAATGCCAAGACCATCAGAAATGACAACTCCTCCAGATTTGTAAGTTTGGTCATTTCAGAGATTATGTGCAGATATGACACTGTCACTCTGACAACATCTAAACAACCTTTTCTCATGACAGGGTAAATTCATTCGAATCCATTTTGGAGTGAGTGGGAAACTGGCTTCAGCTGATATTGAAACATGTAAGTACACAGTGCATACATCACTTAAAGGTATGGAAATAGTTCTCAGGTCAACAATAAACCTTGATACCAATATCAAATGTTCTCAGATCTGCTGGAGAAATCCCGTGTCACCTATCAGCTCAAGGCTGAGAGAGACTACCACATCTTCTACCAGATTCTGTCCCAACAGAAACCAGAACTGCTGGGTGAGTGCTGGATGAAACATAAGATATATATGGGTGTCAAGAAATACCATACATACAAACTTAAACTTTTCTTTCTTTGACAGAAATGCTGCTTATCACCAACAACCCCTATGACTATGCCTTCATCTCCCAAGGGGAGATCACTGTCACATCAATTAATGATTCTGAGGAGCTGATGGCAACTGATGTAAGGAATCTACAGTACAGTGCTATATTTATCAAACATTTAGGCAACCTACCATGATGTCTTGAATTAAACTTCTATTTTTGATGTACAATTTTATTTTGTTAAAGGAAGCTTTCGATGTCCTGGGCTTCACCCAAGAGGAGAAGAACAGCATTTACAAGCTGACTGGTGCCATTATGCATTATGGAAACATGAAGTTCAAACAGAAGCAGAGAGAAGAGCAAGCAGAGCCTGATGGCACAGAGGGTAAAGCATTATCAGGACAATCAACAGCTTACTTCTATTCTCTTAAAACAAGTGTACAACTACTAATTTGTGCGTTTTATACACAAAACAGCATAATCAATGCTTCTCCTACACAAAATCCATTTGCAGATGTGGACAAGGTTGCATATCTGATGGGCTTGAATTCTGCTGACCTCATCAAGGGCCTGTGTCACCCAAGAGTCAAAGTAGGCAATGAATGGGTCACCAAAGGTCAGAATGTGCAGCAAGTAAGTTGAAAATGGAGGCACTGCACTGAAATCCATTGGGGAATAAAGCGACTTTCACTATTAATGTCATTAAATTATGCAATTTTCTAGGTGTATTACTCGATTGGTGCACTGTCCAAGTCAGTGTACGAGAAAATGTTCTTGTGGATGGTGGTGAGAATCAACCAGTCTCTGGATACCAAGCAACCTCGCCAGTACTTCATCGGTGTGCTGGACATTGCTGGTTTTGAGATCTTTGATGTGAGTGTCAGAGATTAAATGATGATGCCACATGGAAGCAACTGTATATTTCAAAGAAAGAACAATGAAACAAGACAACTACTGTCCTCTCTTTTAAATGTTTTGTCAAATATATAGTTCAACACCTTTGAGCAACTGTGCATCAACTATACTAATGAGAAGCTGCAGCAGTTCTTCAACCACCACATGTTTGTGCTGGAACAAGAAGAGTACAAGAAAGAGGGCATCGTGTGGGAGTTCATTGACTTTGGCATGGACTTGGCAGCCTGCATTGAACTCATTGAGAAGGTTAGTGCTGAGTTACATTTGATTTGACGTTGCATGTAACAAACATAAGCTATTCTTTGCAGCAGGTTTACATTCAATTAATTCTATTTAATTCCTTCAGCCCATGGGCATCATGTCCATCCTTGAAGAGGAGTGCATGTTCCCCAAAGCCAGCGATGCAACATTTAAGGCAAAACTATATGACAACCATCTGGGTAAAAGTCCCAACTTCCAGAAGCCCAGGGTTGTTAAGGGGAAACCAGAGGCTCATTTCTCCCTGGTTCACTATGCTGGTATTGTTGATTACAACATCACCAACTGGCTTGTGAAGAACAAGGATCCACTGAATGAGACTGTGGTGGGGCTGTTTCAGAAGTCCACTCTCAAAGTGTTGGCAAATCTTTTCATTGGCTATGCTGGAGCAGACTCAGGTAAATTTCTACTCAAATCTTTTTCTGTAACATTACAACATTCAAACATTCATTCAAAAATCATTAAAACCTCTTGACAAATCTGTATATGAAAATATTAATGATGAACTTGGAATATTTTCTACAGCCCAGGATGCAGGAGGCAAGGGAGGCAAGGGAGGAAAGAAGAAAGGTTCTTCCTTCCAGACTGTGTCCGCACTGCACAGGGTGAACGAACTTCTAAATTTCACACTTTTGTTTTAGGTTTGTCTTTGAAGAAAAAAGACTGATGCTGTCTGTACACCTTTGCTTATAATGAATATTTTTGAATATTACAGGAGAATTTGAACAAACTGATGACCAACCTCAGGTCAACTCACCCCCACTTTGTACGCTGCATCATCCCCAATGAGACCAAGACTCCTGGGGCGATGGAGAATCCTCTGGTAATGCACCAGCTCCGCTGTAACGGTGTGCTGGAGGGCATCAGGATCTGCAGAAAAGGATTCCCAAACAGGATCCAGTATGGAGACTTCAAACAAAGGTACTGTAAATGCAAAATAAAACATATTTCCACATGTACAATACAATCACAGTCTTTTTTTGGGGGGTATATTTGTCTTTTTCTCAGATATCGCATCCTAAATCCAAACGCTATCCCTGAGGGACAGTTCATTGACAACAAGAAAGCAGCAGAAAAACTTTTGGGCTCTTTGGACATTGACCATGAGCAGTATAAACTGGGACACACAAAGGTTGGTCTGTCTACAATAAATTCAAAGACAAGGGTTGCATTTTAGAGTAAATGATTGTGCTGGGGACAGGTAATGAAAAACTTCTGATGTTATGGCATTTTTAGGTGTTCTTCAAAGCTGGTCTGCTGGGTGTTCTTGAAGAGATGCGAGATGATCGTCTCGCTCTCATCATCACTGGAATTCAAGCGAGGTCCAGAGGACTACTTGCCAGGATTGAGTTCCAGAAAATTGTTGAGCGCAGGTTAGAGTGTTTCTTTCAACATTTAATGTCACAAAAGACAAGGTACAGAAAAAAGGATTCAAGCTTGCTGATGTTGTCTCCAGGGATGCCTTACTGGTGATCCAGTGGAATGTCCGTGCCTTCATGGGTGTCAAGAATTGGCCCTGGATGAAGATGTACTTCAAGATAAAACCTCTGCTGAAATCAGCTGAGACTGAGAAGGAGATGGCAAACATGAAGGAGGAGTTCACAAAGCTGAAAGAGGCTTATGCTAAATCTGAGGCACGCAAGAAAGAACTGGAGGAAAAAATGGTCACCCTGCTCCAAGAGAAGAACGACCTACAGCTCCAAGTGCAATCTGTAAGATCAGTGATGCATTGTACCTAAAATTGCAGACATTTATACTCACAGGTGTCATTAATTACCATATTGGTTTGTGCAGGAACAAGACAACCTCACAGATGCTGAAGAGCGCTGTGAGGGTCTGATCAAGAGTAAGATCCAGCTTGAGGCCAAAGCCAAAGAGCTGACAGAGAGGCTGGAAGATGAAGAGGAGATGAATGCAGAGCTGACTGCCAAGAAGAGGAAGCTGGAGGACGAGTGTTCAGAACTGAAGAAGGACATTGATGATCTGGAGCTGACTCTGGCTAAAGTTGAAAAGGAAAAGCATGCCACAGAGAACAAGGTAACAAAACATTTTGACCAGCATTGATTAACCATATTTCCAACCGGATGAGGTGTTCTAACTAGGTGATAATTTAGGTTAAAAACCTGACTGAAGAGATGGCAGCTCTGGATGAAATCATTGCTAAGCTGACCAAAGAGAAAAAAGCTCTTCAGGAGGCTCATCAGCAAACACTGGATGACCTGCAGAGTGAAGAAGACAAAGTCAACACTCTGACCAAGGCCAAAGCCAAGCTGGAGCAGCAAGTGGATGATGTGAGTACAATGGCATTTGTGACTAAATCTCACGTTCTAGAGACACAACTTTTCGAGTAAATGTTTGGATTTTTTTTCTGTTAGCTTGAAGGATCACTGGAGCAAGAGAAGAAAATAAGAATGGATCTGGAAAGAGCCAAGAGAAAATTGGAAGGGGACTTAAAGTTGACCCAAGAGAACGTGATGGATCTGGAGAATGACAAGCAGCAGCTGGAGGAAAAACTCAAAAAGTAAAACTAGCCTTCTACAATCACCAGCACGATGCTCATTGTGCCATAACAGCTGATTACTAATGTCAAGAATTTTGTCATTAAATGTAGGAAAGACTTTGAAATAAGCCAGCTGCTGAGTAGGATTGAGGATGAACAGGCCATGGGCGCTCAGCTCCAGAAGAAACTGAAGGAGTTACAGGTAACTGCACAAACATTCATTTGTGGCATTACTATCTTTTTATGATGGGAATTCCAACTCAAAATGCCTAATTGTCTGATTAACCTCATGAAGGCTCGCATTGAGGAGTTGGAGGAAGAACTGGAAGCAGAGCGAGCTGCCCGAGCCAAGGTGGAGAAGCAGAGGGCCGACTTGGCCAGAGAGCTGGAGGAGATCAGTGAGAGGTTGGAGGAGGCTGGAGGAGCCACTGCTGCCCAGATCGAGATGAACAAGAAGAGGGAGGCTGAGTTTCAGAAGACACGCAGAGACCTTGAAGAGGCCACTCTGCAGCATGAAGCCACTGTCGCTACACTGAGAAAGAAGAACGCAGACAGTGTGGCGGACCTGGGAGAGCAGATTGACAACTTGCAAAGAGTCAAGCAGAAGCTGGAGAAAGAGAAGAGCGAGCTCAGGCTGGAGCTGGATGATGTGGTCTCCAACATGGAACAGATCGTCAAATCCAAAGTAAGACAAGCAAAACCAGTCCTCATTGAACACATCTTAAAGGAATAGCTCTGAGAAATACATTGTTTCACTTTCTTGGCAAGAGTTAGATGAGAGGATTGCTACCACTCTGATGTCTCCACAGTTAATCTGAAGCTACAGCCAGCAGCTGGGTAGCTTAGCACAATACTGGTGCAGGTATTTTCCCGTTTACAGAATTTGTGCTCAGCCAAGCTAACAGGTTGCTAGCATTAGCTTCATATTTACCACAGAGCCACGGGGGAAGGTTTGACATTTTGGGAAATATGCTTTCTTGCAGAGAGTTAGATGAGAAGATTGATACCATGCTCATGTTTTGAAGTGACAGGAAGTCACTGCCCTGCTTTGTTTTGCCGTTTACGTTAAGATCTCATCAGTCTCATCACCTGCTGGCTTAGCTCCTCTGTTAAAGCACAGACATGAAAGTGGCATCGATCTTCTCATTTAACTCTCAAAAGGAGTGTATGTATGTCCTGACAAGTCATGGTATGTCTTAAAAGATAATACCATACAGAAAATAATGCTTGTCTTGTATACATTCTGTGACTTACATATTAATATGAGAATCATGTAACTCAGGCCAACCTGGAGAAATTGAGCCGCTCACTGGAGGATCAAATGAATGAATACAGGATCAAATCAGAGGAAGGCCAGCGTTCCATCAATGACTTCACAATGCAAAAAGCAAAGCTTCAAACAGAAAATGGTAATCAGTTTAACACATGATCACATTAAGTGTTTTTTTTTTCTTTCAGCAATTACTGTTACAATAACATGTATAAAATAAAGAAAATAAAAAAGTAAGGCAGAAGTAGTTTACTGGTCTAATATTACAGGCTGCAAACGGATATGTAACTAAACACCATTAGCAGCTTGATATGGGGGTTGACAAAACTTTATTTTACAGGTGAGCTTGGCAGACAGCTGGAGGAGAAGGACTCCTTGGTCTCTCAGCTGAGCAGAGGGAAGCAGTCCTACACTCAGCAGATTGAAGACCTCAAGAGACAACTCGAAGAGGAGACCAAGGTAAAGCAGTGAATGCAGCCTCCAGATAATTTCATTTCTAATTTGACAGTACATCTGTCACAGCTTATACTTTCACCTTACAGGCTAAGAATGCACTTGCCCATGCAGTGCAGTCTGCGCGCCATGACTGTGATTTGTTAAGGGAGCAGTTTGAGGAGGAGCAGGAGGCCAAAGCTGAGCTCCAGCGCAGCATGTCCAAGGCCAACTCTGAGGTGGCTCAGTGGAGAACCAAGTATGAAACTGATGCCATTCAAAGGACTGAGGAGCTGGAAGAAGCAAAGTAAGAACAGCTGCCTCCTCTTCAACAACGTGTTTCTGAGAAGGACTGAAAGTCATTGTAATATGTTCTTGTCAAACAGGAAGAAACTGGCCCAGCGTCTGCAGGACGCAGAAGAATCTGTTGAAGCTGCTAATGCTAAATGTTCCTCCCTGGAGAAAACCAAACACAGGCTTCAGGGTGAGATTGAAGATCTCATGGTGGATGTGGAGAGATCGAATGCTGCTGCTGCAGCTCTGGACAAGAAACAAAGAAACTTTGACAAGGTGATGGGCGAAAGAAAAAAACATGTGAAGAACAATGTGAATGGATGAATTAATGCTAAGTAATGTAATACTGAATATTCTTCATCCAGGTCCTTGCTGAGTGGAAGCAGAAGTATGAGGAGTCCCAGACTGAGCTGGAAAGTTCCCAGAAGGAGGCTCGTTCTCTCAGCACTGAGCTCTTCAAACTGAAGAACTCTTATGAAGAGTCTTTGGATCATCTGGAGACCATGAAACGAGAAAACAAGAATCTCCAAGGTAGGAAGATGTATTAAAAATTGATCTTTCACTATTCACTGATTACAATCGTGAGGTGGGGAAAACTGTAAATTACATGAATATGCACAAAACAGAGGAAATTTCTGACCTGACTGAGCAACTTGGTGAGGGAGGAAAGAGCATCCATGAGCTGGAGAAGATCCGTAAGCAGCTGGAGCAGGAGAAGGCTGAGATACAGTCTGCTCTGGAGGAAGCTGAGGTGAGCGTTCAGAAGTTTATGTTGTGCTAACTTTCTTCTTATTCTTAAAGAATATTGAAGTTAATGGAGGAGACTGTTCTTTCAGGGCTCTCTGGAGCATGAGGAGGGTAAGATCCTCCGAGCTCAGCTTGAGTTCAACCAGGTGAAGGCTGACATCGAGCGTAAGCTGGCTGAGAAGGACGAGGAAATGGAGCAGGCCAAGCGAAACCATCAGAGAGTGGTGGACACTCTGCAGAGCTCCCTGGAGGCTGAGACTCGCAGCAGAAACGAGGCTCTCAGGGTGAAGAAGAAGATGGAGGGAGATCTTAATGAGATGGAGATCCAGCTGAGTCAGGCCAACAGGCAGGCAGCAGAGGCTCAGAAACAGCTCAAAGCAGTTCATGTTCATCTGAAGGTATTATGGAAGCTTATCATTGATGAATGTTCGTGCTTTGTTTTCTTTCTTCTTTTTATTATTGAAATAAAGAATTTAAAATTGTTCCCCCTGCAAAAATCCCTCTGAACAGGACTCACAGCTGCAGCTGGATGATACTCTCCGTGCCAATGATGATCTAAAGGAGAACATTGCCATCGTGGAGAGACGTAACAACCTGCTGCAGGCTGAACTTGATGAACTGAGGTCAATGGTGGAGCAGACTGAGAGAGGTCGTAAACTGGCAGAGCAGGAACTGCTGGATGTCAGTGAGAGAGTTCAGCTGCTGCACTCTCAGGTATGCCCAAATCTGGATTCATTCTACAGTATAATTACATGCCAATATAGGCAATTTATTTATGTTTCTGTAAGTGTTGACTGTAAAACAATCTTGTGCAGAACACCAGCCTGCTGAACCAGAAGAAGAAGCTTGAAAGCGACACAGCTCAGCTTCAGAATGAGGTGGAGGAGGCGGTGCAGGAGTGCAGAAATGCTGAGGAGAAGGCGAAGAAGGCTATTTCTGATGCTGCCATGATGGCAGAGGAGCTGAAGAAGGAGCAGGACACCAGCGCTCACCTGGAGCGTATGAAGAAAAACATGGAACAAACCATCAAAGACCTGCAGCACCGCCTGGATGAAGCTGAGCAAATAGCCATGAAAGGTGGCAAGAAGCAGATCCAGAAGCTGGAGGCCAGGGTAAGTGACACTGGCTTTTTTCAGATGTGGACATGGTGCTTGGCTTCTGTGACACGGTGACGTTATTTTCATAGGTGAGGGAACTGGAAGCTGAGGTGGAATCCGAGCAAAGGAAGGGCAGTGACTCTATTAAAGGGGTCCGTAAATATGAGAGACGGGTCAAGGAGCTTACCTATCAGGTATTTTGTAGTTATATACTGTAATCTACTTCAATCCATTCATATTAATGCGCTTTGTCAGTTTTAAAATGCACGACTCTGGTTTTTCAACACTATGAAGACTGAGGAGGACCGGAAGAATCTGGCCCGTCTGCAGGACCTGGTAGACAAACTGCAGCTGAAAGTCAAATCTTACAAGAGGGCTGCAGAGGAGGCTGTAAGTCGAGGTGTACTCTGATATTACAGATGGATATATTTCTCCCATGCTCTTTAAATACTTAATCATTATGTAACAGGAGGAACAAGCTAACGGCAATCTGACCAAGCTTCGCAAGCTGCAACATGAACTGGATGAGGCGGAAGAGAGGGCTGACATTGCTGAGTCACAGGTCAACAAGATGAGAGTCAAGAGCCGTGACACTGGATCCAAGGTCAGTGACACAACAGTGTCAGACACAGCTGTGTTTTATTTTTCACTTGGTACTGGTGATCAAGACAACATGGATACTGTGTACTACAGCATACTTGCAGTAGATCTATTTTACTATTGTATTTTTTTTGCTTACAGCAAGAATGTTGTTGAGTGAAATAATTGCACACCCAATTATTGTCTCTCATTGTCTCACAGGGACATGATGGTGAGTGAAGTGCTCAGCTGGAACCTTCAAAGACTCTGCACTAAAGTGCCTTAAAACTATAACTAATCAAAATAGAAAGAATAAAGCATATGAACTCTCTGTTGTGTTCAGTCTTTTCACTTTGCATTGCTTTGTTAAAGGCAGCATCTCTATGAACTAAAAGACAGTGAGGAGTCTTCATGGTCTTCCTTCATGTGCTTGAGACTCTTAATTGCCCATAGATGAAAATGTCTAGTTTACTATTCTGTCATATTTCAATCAAATATGTTAGTAATGCAATTGGGCTTTAATGGGTGTATATGATGGTTGATCAGTGGTACACAGGGTGAAATGGTAACAACGTACTAACTTTATACAGATCAGTTTAATCTGATTTGATAACATGCCATTAGATTATGTTTTGCTTATTAAAAACCACCAAGTATTCCAGTGACAAAAATAAAGGTCAAACCTTAAGACAAAACATCTCAGAAAGTGTTGTATTAAACAACGGATCATATATGGTCATTTAATTATGACCTTCTGTATTTCCCCTCAGCTCTTTGGAGCTTGTACACCCAAATATCTCAACAATCACTGGATCAAGCGCGATGAAATTTTGTGCATCATTCATGGTCCCAAGACGATGAATCCCACGGACTTTGGTGACCCGCTATTTTTGCTGGTTGCGCCATCATCTGGTCAAAATTAAACATACTTTTGTTCATGACCACATACTTGCAAAACTAATGACACCAGTCTGAGCTCTTTGGTGTTTAGTGCTCATTAGCAAATGTTGGCACGTTCACATCCTCGCTACAAACACACTCTATCTGTTCTGGAGTCTGAATGCTTGAGATGCTCTGAGCCGGCTGGCTCCCTCCATCTGAGCTGCTCTGTCTGGTGGTGTGTTTTAATTGAAGTTAAATTTAGGTTTTGTTGTTGGTTGAAAAAATGAAAACTCCCCCCCTTGCAGAAAACTCACTGTGTTGATTTTGGAATTGAGCCTGAGTACCCAGCAAGGCTTAATATTCACACATTATTGCACCCATGTCTCACTGTACTCTGCAGTGTGTGCCCTGATCTGTTTTTGTAATGCATTTTGTTGCTTCTGTTCCTGTGCCTTTAATTATCTTTCTTGGTTGTACGTTTTGTGGTTGCTGGTTCTGTTACACCATCACACACACATGAATACTTATTCTATTCACACACTACTACTAGAGTTGAAACGATCTACATGAACCAAACACCAGATGGCGCTTTAACACATCTCTTCTCCAAAACCCTGAGTTGGACAGCCACATAAAGACAGGAGTGGGCATCCATCCTAGAAATAAATGATTCCCCAAAGTCATCAGGGGGTGCTCATCACTTGTGGGGACACTACATAGACTTACATTCATTTCCTGGAGCCTTACCCTAACCCTAACCACTATTTGCCTATTCCTAACCCTAACTTTTTATTTGCTTTTATTTCCTTGTGTTTTATTTCTTCTTATTTCTATTTTATCTTCTTATTAACCCATTCTTATCCCATTTCTTAACCACTTCTTTTATTCCCAGTCACTGCTCTCTAGGTTTAATCCACAAACCAATTTTTACCCCAGGCTTGTTTATAGCTTCACAGATTTCCTCTGCAATTTTTAGTGTGTTTTATTGTGCCCTCTCTCGCTCACTGACTCTTGTGATTGCATTTAATTGTTCTTTGCTCATTGAAGTATTTTACAGTGTTTTTTATGGTGCTCCCCTTCCTCTGCTTTCTGCTCCAAACCCCCTAACCCCCCGCCCCCCGGTTTAAAAAAACGCCCTCATCCAAACCTAACCTTACATAACACGTAACCCTATCCTCAGTCTTTACCCTAAAATGTAATGACTTAATTTGTGGGGACCTATATTTTGTCCCCACATGTGACTGTGTCAACAGATTTTTGTCCCCACAACGTAATACATGGGCACACACACACACACACACACACACACACACACACACACACACACACACACACACACACACACACACACACACCACTGAAAATAATAAAGAAGTTTAGGATGAAACTGCGTGGCATGGTATCAAATAAGCCTGTTCATTGTCATTACTTAAATATTGAAATTACTCTAGGGACTGCGATTCTCTTATTGCTCGAAATTTGTCCATAAGGAACCACAGTTCAGACAGAAACTGTCTATTGAAATTTCCCCCAGGTAAGTTAATAAGTTTTGATACAAAATTATCCTTAAGTAAATTATATTTTCATGTACTTTGTAACCAGCATTTGTTTTATATCACTGTACTGTCGTCTCTCAGGTTCTTGTAGATTGTGGTTTCACCTGGATTGTGGATTATAGCTCTGTCTCCTGCCATAGCCCTGCCTGACATCCACTGCAATGACTACTACTGTTGGTCACGCAAGTTTTTCCTCGCCGCTGTCGCCAAGTGCTTGCTCACAAGGGAATTGTTTGGTCTCTGTAGATGAAGAGATGAAGAGTTTGGTCTGTACCAGCTCTATAGGAAAAGTGTCCTGAGACAACTTCTCTTGTGATTTGGCACAATATAAATAAATCTGAATTGAATTGAATTAACTGCTGATCCTGTGGAATGGGAAGCTTTCATGTACTTCTGCAGTGGTGCATTCAGGGTCAGCGACATTTTAAGTTCGAGCCAATGGATTAGTTAATGCACTCCACTTACTAATGTGCTGTGTGTGTTATATAATTCACTGAGACAAGTGTGTGTGTGTTAGTGAATGAGTCCAAGGAGTCCCTCTGTATGTGAGAGGGCAGATTGACCCTTTATATTGGGAAAAAAAATCTTTAGCGAATGAGCTGTAGAGCGCAACAGAGTCACAAGAGTGCGTAACTATGCAAAACTCTGAAATGAATTGAAAACAAAGCGGTCAACCTCCATCAGTTATTCTTCACTTAATTTCTGCCAAATGAAATCTGAAAAACTTCCGTTGATAAGACTCAAGTATAAATATGTAGAACATTGTTTTCCCAAATTTGTGATTTTACAAGAAAGATGTCAAAGTTTAAGTTAACACTACCCAAGTATTTCCAAGGCTTCTGATTAAAAAAAAAAAAAAAAAAAAACCCACAAAAAAAATACTTCTCAGTCTCAAAAAGCAGAACTGCTGATACCTTTGAACTGTGAGCGTGAACCTGCTTGGTGCAATGCAGGAAACAGCAGCTGCAAGGCTTCACAAAAGCAGAACCGGTGACCTGCTTACTGCCTCCTGAAATACTTCCAAACCGCAGCAAGAGGACTCTCTGCAATTTGTTGGCTGGTTTTGTAATATCATTAGGGTCATTTGGAACGCAACACTATTAAATCAACTAGTCTATAAAGAGAGCACAGATAAATTACACCTTAGTAGGGCCACAACTAATACTAATGCCCATCACTGTTCCCTTGAGCCCAAAGAGACGGCATCAGTCTTGTTTGGATTCTTGAGTCCAAAACCCAAAGATATTCAAATTACTATGATGTTAAGATAAAGAGAAGCAGTCCTATTTGAGGAACTGGACGTAAATTTTTTTCTTGAAATATAGAAAAATGCTTCTTAAAATAGCTGCCAGTAATGACCTGTTCATTGTCAAACTAATTAATTGACTAATTGTCGCAGCTCTAAAACCTGCTACAGTTGAATTACCTGTCAAAGACTTGTTAGGTCCCCTGAGACTGCAGGACAACACTGACCTTGTCTTTAAAATCATTGTCCATCACTCGTCTGTACTTATTCCTACAATAAAATAGCATTTATTAGCCTTTTTATATTGTTAAAGCATTATATTATATAGACAATGGCTGACTTTAACTAGCACCCTTATCAAATAATCATCTCCATCCTTCATTATATGTTGTTTAATGTTGCAGATCCATTTCATCATCCAGGTTTTCTATGACGTTGTGCAAATGTGCAATCTTGAACTAATTCCTTATTTCACAGAAGGAAAAACCCCCCAAAAAGATCAGTTAATCCAATTTTAATAGATTATACAGTCAAAAATAAGGAAACATGAGTTGAGTTTGAAGATAACAGTCCATAACTCAAGATTTCAGTAATGTTGAATACTATTCCAGGTGCTATCAAATGCAGTGTCACAGTCATTTCCCTCTTTGCAGTCCAGAGGTGACAGGCATGGGACTGGGTCGGTTCACAGTTTACAACTCAGAATTACTCCGGTAAAATTACTGACTTGGAAGAATTCCTTGGGCATGCACGATTTCCATCCCCCTGAAATTAACACTGTGGAAACTTCAATACATTTTGCCTTTTATTGTCACTCCAGTGCTTAGCTGTGTCTTTCCCTGGTCTCTCTGTAGTACCATGGCTACTGCATAGGACATTAGGACATTAACCACCAACAGTGTCAAGGGACACGCGCCATCCCCCACAAAACATGTGGATACTGTGACAAAGCTGCAAGGAAATCTGGAAAATTACCCGGACAAGTGGCTTGTTAATGTCATTTCTTGGTCACTGTCCATGTAGTGTGACTGAGGCTTGCAGGTTGTTTTTTTTTTTAAACTCATGACTTAGTGTTATCTTAATGCATGGATTTATAAACCAAAGTATTACAGAATACAAAAACAGAAGTTTGAACATAAGCTTTTTTTTCTTTCAATAAAAATAATTTCAACATTAGTAATCACTTTCTTTAAAAAATTACATTACATTTGCACTTACATAAAAAACAAAAATATCAAGTAAAATATGTAACAGCCCTCTGCACAAAGGGTCAGGGGGGGAAAAAACAGCTGTTGGCCAACAGGTCCGACCTGGGCTGCAGAAAGGCTGTTGTTGCTGAGGCACCTTCATATATCAGCCATACGAACAGTCTACAGATAATGTTCTGCATATGTTCGAGGAGTTAAATAGCTGCATACAGAAATCTGAATCTATATCAGGGTAGCCTGAAGTGGGGCTCGCAGGCCAAAGCTGGCCCGCCATAAGGTTTAACTTGGCCCACAAGAAAAAAAAAAAAATCATAATCGACGGGAACCTCGTACCATTTTGCATCTTAACAACACAACAGGTGTTTTGCTTCTGGCCTGTGGCCCACCATTAAGTCTCAGTTTTGGGGGCCTAAGGGAAAAAGTTTGGGTGCCCCTGATCATGGAGACAGAAACAAAACACACAAACCAGTAAAAAGTTTTAGCCTTCATGCCTCTCAGGGTATACACACAAGATCTTTGCCTGATGTTCATGACAAGAGCCTGACTAAATGAAAACATTAAGCCAAAATCACATCACATCTTTAAGGACTCTTGGTTAAGGCCGTCTTTTACTTGTTTCTCGCATTTTAGTACACTTGTAACACACAAAGGGAACAAGGGGGAGTACCATTTTAGTTTGGAAAAAGCATGTAGTGCATTCATACAATCTTCTCTCGTAGGTTTATAATCAGTGACCTTAGCTGCAGTTAATTAGGCTGACATCTCCAAAGTGCATGATGCATAATTTGTATTTTATGTGGAACGTCATGGTCTATAATCTCTGTTGGTTATTTCCATGTTAGTTTTCGAGGCAGGACGTCATTTTGTTAGGCCGTTTTCAGTTAGAACTAACCTCAAGTTAGTGTTTAGCAGACGTGTTTCAGATTAAAGCTAGTACTTATGTCAACTTTAGATCAAAATGGCATCAAATAGAAATAGGACCTTGCATAAGGACAGTTAACAAATACGACATCTTGCTGCACACGATACACCGTGATAATTCTCACTCTCCCTCTCTTGCTCTTCCTCTCTCACCCAACCGGTCGAGGCAGATGGCCGCCCACCCAGAGTCTGGTTCTGCTCGAGGTTTCTGCCTGTTAAAAGGAAGTTTTTCCTCGCCACTGTCGCCAAGTGCTTGCTCATGGGGGAATTGTTGGTTTCTTTGTAGATAAAAGAGCTTGGTCTGCACCAGCTCTATATGGAAAGTGTCCTGAGACAACTTCTGTTGTGATTTGGCGCTATACAAATAAAATTGAATTGAATTGAATTGAATTGAATTGAATTGAATAATTGTTTGATTTGGTTACAAGCATAGCTCCATGATGCAGATGTGATTCCTGATGGCCGACAAAGCCCAGAGGTTTAACTGTAACACTCCATCTTCTTAAACTAGACGGTGAGCCAGCACTCTTACCTGATATCAGACTGATGTACAGACAGCTGCTTCTCCATTTCCCTTTAAGGGTTTTTTTTTTTACCTACACGCAGTCAAGCTGTAAAATCAAATCATATAGTCGTCTCATTTTTCCCAATTCATTTTGTGGAGCTGCACATCAGAATGATACCGCGGCCTCAAAGACAGGGTTCACTTCCCTGACTGTGAATGTCCACTGATGCAGACCAAGTTTACACCTTAGGAAGAGCTTAAGGGGAGGGGGTTAACACAGGTGTATCTTAACACTTGTTAGCAGGAGCCAGGTCTCCACCTCATTCCGCAGTAGTTGTGGTAGTTTGGAAACTTGCAACAACATTCTCCATCACACCCAAGACCTCGTGAATCTACGAGAACGAATCCCATATGAAAACCAAAAACACGGTGCGCGTCACATTTCTGCAAAACTATAGAATTGCATAATTGACATGTAAGCTTTTTATGACTAATATTTAAGATTAAATACCATATTTTTTGCTTACCAAAATCAGCCAAATTTCAAAGTGTGTATCCACTATACAATGAAAATGTACAGCAAGATATCCTACAGTCCAGTACAGTCTGGTTCCTGTGCTCTTTTAAAAATCCTGGAAATGCTTCGATATCCCCCTTCAGGAATAGAATCATACAACGTCTTTCCTTTAAATTTGTTGGCCTCAATTAGGAATTGTGTGATGACACAAACACTAGTAGGCTTTGGGTCAAAAAAGTACTAAGTAGCTGATGAAAACGTCTTCATGAAAAGTGCTAAATGATTCCATTCAGTTAGTAAATAGCGGTCACGGACTTAAAAGTGGGCTGGGAAATATTACCCAGCCATCGGCCCCACAATGTAGTAACAAGCAAATGAATTCATATTATACAAAAAGAAACTCTTTGTGGCTTGGTGTGCATAGCATATATACTGAAGGCATGACTTCCTCTGCTTTAGAACAGGATTTAGTGTTCTGTTAGTTATATCTTGGGTCTCCACCCGTTTATGAACTGCATGAGTTTCTTCACCTGCAGCTTGCTTAGCTTGAAGTCCTCCGACAGAATTTCCTCAGTGAGCTGCAGGAGTAAATTCCCATCGATCTTCTCAGACACAAACAGAGAAACAATGTCATCCGGCAGGCCGATGAACCTCAGAGATTTGGACACCTCTTCAATTGAGAGACCAGCCAGACTGGACGGGGGCTGCCACTGTGCAGTGGCAGAGATGGATGGACAGTTAGGAGTTAATGAGTTAGAGATGGAATATATCTCTTTTGTGCCCTCTGTTTCCTGCTCACTGTCACAGACTGGGCCCGTCAGTGCATCTGTGCACGTCTTTGTGGCATTTGATTTTGGTGTTCTAGGTGGTAAGATGGGGCAAGAGAGGCTCTGCTTAGTGTTACATTCTTCTATTGGCTTGTCTCTGTACATTTCTGAATTATAACTTGAAGATTTGGTGCAAAACTGATTGAGAGAAGCTTTCTGCAGCCTGAAGTCATTACTGCAGTGTGCGTGCTCTCGGCTGTCGAAGTCCACGAGGCTGGATGAGCAGGTTTTGGGGGTGCTGGGGGATCTCTTTCTGGGGTAGCTGTAGTAGCTTCGACAGCTGGCGGGGAGGAATTCATCCATGCCGTGCGACTCTCCTCCAGTGAAGTTATTTGGCCAAGACAGCCTGGATGACATCCCATCTGATGGCAGGCTACCGCTGGGCAACGTCGTGCTTGGCTCAGTGCTGTTGGATTTACCCCAGTTGCAGGGGTAGCACATGTGCTCTTGTGGGTCGGGTGCCTCTTGCTCAGATGCTCCACTACTGTTGAAAAAATGTAAGACACATTTAGATACACATGATCATAAATTAGCCTTTACATCTAGAATTTTTAAATTGAACTGTCTGATTCTCTTTTGTCTTTTGTGTTGATTTAACGATGTGGAAACTGAAGTCATGTATGTGTGCGATGAAACAATTCCAGTTCTTACATGTTGTGGAGACCAGAAGAGTAATAGGAGAGGGTTGGACTTGGAGACCGAGTCTCTTGCTGACGTGGCTTCGACAGGATCGGCACTGATGGCATCTGTTTCAAACTTCGTGGAGGAATTGGTGGGGCATTCAACAGACGGCATTCTTCCTTCACCTTCAATGGAAATTAATTGGTGTTGAAACTCACAGCAAAACCAACGCACTCACTTTTTCTGTAAAACTCAGGGTGTTAGCACTGCTTAGGTTATCGTCCTTAAGACCAGCATGAAATCACTATCGCAGTGGCGCTGTAAGCTGATGCACCAGCTGTCTTTTTGACCAAGAGGCTGCTCAAGAAGTGTTTGCTCTTGTATTAAGCCACACTTCCTGTTACCACAGTAATCGCAAATGTCGCCAAATCAAGACCGATACCTTATGGACCACAACTTTAAGTGTGACAGATTATACTCACAGCTTCAGACTTGGGTGGGACTGGCGGTGGAGTAAGAGACACATCTGAGCTGGTTACTGCAACAAGAGGACATGCGATGGGGTATGACAGGGCTGCTGTCGTACTGCAGCCATTGTTGATGCCTCTAATCCCCTCACTTAAAGACGATTTTGGGATCTGGCCTCTCAAGTGATCCAACCACAGCTCTTCGTAGGGCAGGTCTGACTTGTTGAGGGATGGCTGTTGGCTTGTGCTGTCCAACAGCTCGGGGAAAAAGTGTTCATTTTCTCCGGAGTCTGAAGGGATGCTATCGGACGGCAGGAGAGCCCAATCTCCACACAGTGTCATACAACCCTGCAAGTTCACCTCGCTGTTCCCGTGCAGGTTGCTGCCATACACACACACAGACAGCCGGTGGAAGGACTGGGTGAGTTCATCCCGGGCGTAGGTTAAAGAGCTGGGAATCTGCATGTGGTTGGGACAGCCGTTGGAGCCGCCGCTGCCTCCGCTGCTTCCACTGCAACTACCATTCCCACTGCTCTTCTTGGGGCTCTTACCGTCATCGTTCCAGTCTGTGCGCACATCCCGGACGGCACGAGAATAGTCGTCTATGTCAAACTGCTCCTGGCAGAAGGAGAACCAGCGGTGTACCATAGTATCCAGCCACAACTCTCCTTGCAGCAGTTCTTCTGGAATAATGAATCTCGGCATGGCCATGTGAAAGGGAAAATGGACGGGGATAATTTTGTTGCTTCGCAGAATGCAGCACACGACCACTGTTTTCGTCTGAATGTTGACCAATTTGTAGCGATGGCCCTCGCGGATGAGGTGAAGGTCATGCTGGTTGCGGGGTGGACTGCTGGGAACTGTGACATTGACCGGAAGGCGGGTTTTCTCCACAATGTTCCTGATGGTGTGCTCGCCGTCCTGCATCTGAAGCTCGAGTGGGCTGCAGGTGCTGAACCTGCCTTTGCACTGGAACGGCAGGCTGATGCTCTCATTGGTGCGGTGGTTCATGCAGATCAAACAAGGCATCTTGCCTCGACCAATCTTACTGATGGAGTTCAGCTTCCCGATCTTTTTGAAAATGGTGTTGAATCTGGATTTTTCCTTGGAGGTTTTGGCATACAGGATCTCAGCCTGACCCATTAATGTCAGTTCATCACCAGTGCTTAGTGTAATGTTGTAAACTTCAGTATCTTCATTGCATTCCCCTGATGCCATCTGTGGAAACACAAATAAATACATTTTAATGGTGTCACAACTTAAAGGTAGGATTTAGTTTAGGGCTGGGCGATTAAAAACGATAGCGATATGTCTCGCGATAGACACGTTATCAATATCAATAAAAAATGCGTTCGATAAAACATTCGATAACTTTTTTTTCTTCGTCGGAAGAAACCTGAAGTTACGAAGCGAGGTTGGTTGCATGAACGAAGGCACTCGCTCTCAGGTAACTGAGCAACGTAGGGAGTAATCGCTAATTAGTGAGAGAGACATGCTAACACGCCAATCATGTAACATTATCAAGTTCGGTTGCGCCATGTTGTTGTCTCACGTGTGATGCTTCGCAAGGAGTGAGATGGGAAATAGAAAGTGAGCGCTGCAGCGAGCGAAGAAATTGTCGATAAAAAGTCAGCTTGCCGGTATGGAGTTTTTTGGATTTTATAAGTCGGACCGTAGTCAGACCAATGTGGTCTGTAACTGTGGACTGTCGTCCCCACCAAGACCGGTAACACCACAAACTTATCTAACCACCTTAGCCGCGCTCACTCTTTGGAGCAAAGCCGTATTCGCCAACCGCAGCACCACCGCACAAGCAGCTGACCACCATGCAGAGGTATCTGCTTCATTGCCTGATGACAAATCATCTAAAAGGCACGAAGACATAACGGAGGCAGTGGCATATCATATAGCTAAAGACATGCTTCACTGAGCACTGAGGAGAAGCCAGGTTATAAACATCTCTTACACTTACTTTTTTTTTTCTTAAGCACACTCGCAATAAAAATATAATTGAATAGTTCATGTATATTTAGAGTAAGAAGAGTGACTGAAGTTGTTCATATGTCTAGGCTGGTTTTATAGTTCAGTCAAGTCTACCTCAGTTTCTGCTATGTTTCCAAAACACTGCACATATCTGAAAACAATTTATTCAGAAGGTGAATCAGCTTGTGAACTTCCTGCACTAAACCTGTAGAAAAAAAGTTCTCAGGTTTCTCTGTTTACATTTTTACACTTTTTTTTTTAACATTTATTATTTAAGTGTTTTCCATGGTTGTGCTGACGTTTCCTTTCCTTTCTGCCTTGATAGCTGAGGGGATTATAATCAGAGGAAGGTTCAATTAAAAATAAAAATGTTTAAATTGAATGTATTTTTCTCCTGGTCCTTATTTTAAATAGGTCATAAAAAATATCAATAATTATCGATATCGACCAATATAAAACACTTATATCGCAATATTTTCAGCCATATCGCCCAGCCCTAATTTAGTAGCATCTTTTTAGCCACAAAACTGGCTAAAAACATGAAAGCCCTCTCTAGAGCCTGTGTTTGGGTTCTCTGGAAACATGGACCCGCTCCCTCTGTAGATACAAAAAGCTCATTCTAAAGGTAACAAAAACAAGAAGATACATTAATGAAAAATATACTTAGGAATATTATATCCAATTTCTGCAAATAGATCCCCATTAATACTACACACTTTGTGAAGTTGAATTTCTGAAAACAGACTAAATTAACTTAAAAATGTCTGTCATTGGGGCACTTAAGGGGAGGATTTCTAGTCTTAACTGGAAATCTGAATTTTTTTAATACCCTCAATGAACATGGCACTGACCATACACAAAAGATATTCATTCAATTCCTTCAACAGATTACATGTACCTTCACATTGAATGTGATTTCTTCCATGACGTACACCCTTTCAGGGAACGCTTTGGCCACCTCCTCCACACTGTTGAAGTACTGCACAGGCTCCTTGACATCTCTGTCCTGCTCCAGTAACTTAAACTGACCTAAAGTAGGAAAAGACATATCAATGCAACTGACAGGGTCAAGCATGGCTGTACTTTTCTGTGCAAATATCAATAAGATTAAGTTTGACATACGGCTTCACATTATTCCAGTGATGTTTCAACACTGACAGATCAAAGCAAAGCCTCAAATTCAAAGCCCATATTGTCGACTGATATATAGACATACCTCATGAAAAGACAGTGTCAAACAAATTCAAGAGCACCGAGCATCCGTGCAAATGTAGCTCACCTTCATAGTGCACTGGGATCTCAATTTTGGGCCCAATGACATAGTGTCCCTCCTCCAGACTGTGAGCAGTAATAGTTGTCCACTGACGGCAGGAATGAATCAAGAGGTAGTCATTGTCTCTGAGCCCTTCAACCAACTGGCCTGCAGGAACGAAAACAACAAGCAGAACAAGGATTATGCCTCAGGAAATATTGTAATACTGTAATGTGCAACAGTCGTACACCAACTTTCGGAGGAAATTCTGAGGTAGTTGCTGCACCTTTAGCACAGGCAAAATCTTAACTTGCATAAAACATCAACTATCACGTAACATATGAAACATCATTTGACTGTTGCATCATGACATTTGCAAAATCTAAAATTAATACTACCAGTTTTACACGAGTAGTGACACATTTAGTCTCTGTGTTTTTAGCATATTGTATTAACTGGCCTGATGTGGGTGATGGCAGCAGAGAAATTAGCTCATAGGGTCCAAGGCTGGGAAATATTTTAAATGATTATCCCAAACAATAAAGTAAGCATCCTGAAAACTGATATGATTACTGTTTCTTTTTTTTCCACCACTTGTGAGCTTCACGGGCTGCTCCACTCAAGCCAAGGCATTGGATTACTGAGCACACTGAAGTCATTATCCTCCATGGAGAATGACTAATGACCAAATCAATGTCTCTCTAAAACTCAAGCATTGCCATTTAAAAAGTACTGTGCACCACACACTTAGCAGGGTGTGACAGAAGATGGGAAGATAACGAAATCAGCTAGGACTGATTTCATAATGGCTTCATTTCAAAGTGCAGGCACACAATGATAAGCGTGTTTGTTAGTACACAGCTGTCAGACAACACAGCTGATGTGGAGATAAATCCCCTGACCCCATAATACAATCATGTGTAGTTTTGTACTAGGTTCATCTGCATGTAACGTTACTATTTTGCTTGACCAATCCTACTACAATTGGCACTTTTAGCCCTTATTTTCAATGACATTACGCTGCACGTGTGCCCTAATGCACACGCTTTCAACTAGTCACTGTGTTGCACAATGGACAGTCTTCTGATGCTTTTATATCTCTTCCCGAACATGACAATTCATTACTGTCATGACAGTAGCTGCTTTTACTGACTTGCTGCCTTCACTGACATGGCTGCAAAGTGACACCAGAGAGGTTACAGAAAGTAGCACTGACTGACTTAACATCGTTCCTGGTGAGATTTGCACGAGGGACGCCAGCGTTTACAGATAAACAGGCAAATTCAATCACTAGAAAATGGCAACTAATACAAAACATGTTAGACAATTTCGATGACAATTAAGAGGACGCGCTGAAAAAAAAAAAATCAACAGCAAATACTGTCTTTCAAACGGCAGCTAAGTTAGCAACTTAGCAGCTAGCAAAAGAAAATAGCAACAGAAAGTTACAAACCGTTATCCAGCTTGACAATCTGGGGCAGCCTGTAAGCGCTGACAAATTGATCTAATGGTAAAGACGTCGTGCTCCACGTAACATCTTTTAAATTGTTGTACAACATTGTTCCAAGGTCCATTTTGCTAGCTTACATTAGCCAACTGGGGAGCTAGCAATGTGTAAACAAACACGATCCCAAACGGCTACACTAAGCTAACTAACTTAATAATATATCAGCTCTCCATGTACAGCTTTACATTTGGCACGTTTCTTATTAACTGTCGCATTTGCCTACGTGTCATTAAGGTCCATAGTCTGATAATGTAGCAGAGGCATGTTTGTTTAGCTAGCGACGGCTGCATCAAGGCAACTATTCCAGAGTTAACCAGGCGAGGAACGGAAATACGTATTTTCCTTTTAAAATAAGAGCATTGCGTGTTTCGAGGTATACATAATAGTGAACAAGGTTGAACACAACAAAACTTTTTTTTGTGAAATCTTACAGGTGCTTTAGAATACACAGTAAGATATTGTGTGCTAGAGCGCATGGTATTTTCTTATGGTCAATTGGCTGTTTACAAGCGACGTATTTTATTCAAAAGAATTTAGCGGAAGTTTTACTTTTGTGCCGCATGGCGTGACGCCAATGCTGATAGCGGAAAAGACAAGACGGTAGACTCAAGACAGCCTGTTCCAAAATAAAACTCCACCAGTGCTCCACATGTAAATCATGATGAAAACAAACACTTCTCGTTTTCCAGCTGGCTTGTCTCTGTGTACTTCTAATACTTCTTTTTACGCTTTCTGTATGTCAACACTCCATCAGCCCTCTGCAACCTCCTGAGAAACAGACTCATAGAGCTGTGTCTTCCTCTGGGGAGATAAATAATGTACCCCATTTATGATGTATAACCTGTTCTGTTCAAGGGCAGAAAATGACATGGGACAGTATAGCAAGACATACACTAACACACACACATACATACACTGAATCACATGGGGGGACAAGCAACAACCACTGGACCTTAACACCTGGTGGTGGTGCAATGTACATGTACCAACAATGACACTGTCATCATCATCACACTTCCTGATCTCCCTGGTATAAATAAGAAGAGCTTCCTGAATCTGGTCTGTACCTCAGTGTACTCCTTTCCCACAACTATGTCTTTTCTGAACACCCTGCGGCAGTGGGATGAGGCTGTAACTTGTGTTGACAGAGAGGATTTGTCAGAAGGACTCAGGATTTTCCTGTCTATCCAAGAACCAAACTCTAAAATTTGTTTTGACATTGGCTGTCTCCATCTTCTTAACCGAGACCTGGATGCTGCTGAAAAGGTATGGCTGACTCTCTCTTGGTAAAATGCAAACTACATTACACAGAAATATTTTGTAATATCGCTCATCAAAAAAATCAAATCTTTACATGTACTCGATAAAATGCGGTGATATGTTGCAGTGCGAAAGTGCAAGTCACTGAGAAAGAAGAAGTAGAGTTTACTGTTTCTGTTTCCTTCTAGAGGAAGTTACTCTATTTTCTAATGTTTCTCAGGCCTTTGATTGCAGCATAGGCAAGGATGAGCATTTGGCTGTTGCCTTCTTTCAAAGAGGAATCACATTTTACAAAAAGGAGAGGCAAGACACACCAATCATCTCAATAAAATGGCCACATTCATTTTTCATGTTTAACACTGTGATTGAAAAACATAACTACACACTCTGTGTGTCACAAAACGTGATTCCAATCACTGCTCTTATTTTTGCAATCTGTGTGGTTTATTACACGCATAAGTAACTAACTGGATTATTTCTATTCAAAGGTATGAGGAGAGTTTATCTGATTTCCAGCATGCCTTCAGAACACTAAGAGGCAACCAGCTGATAGATTACAAAGCTCTTGGCCTCCGATACAAATTATATGCATGTGAAGTAAGTACTTAAGTTTTTTTTTTTATGTCATTTACAAATTATTAGACTACTTATATGCCCTATGCATATGCCCTAGTGACTAATTTGATGTTAAAAACCAATGGTTCAAAACCAGTTTGTTTTCATTTGGTGCTGTTGATGTCAGTCATTCTCCTTTAAATGCTAAAAAAAATAACAGAGGCTCAGGTATTATTCTCAATTCTCTGGTGTGCATGAGGGATTAAAATAGTGACAAGCTCCTAAATGCTTCCTGACACAGGTTCTCCACAATATGGCCCTGGCTGAGGCTCAGCTGGGTAACTGGGAAAAAGCCCAGGAAAACCTTGTGAAGGCTCTCGACTACAAAACGGAGGCTAAGCTCAATATCATCGACAAAGCGCTGCAATCCACCCTGGTCAGTTAACACGTAGTCAGTACAGTCATGACAAAAACTTGGAATTTACCTACAAGTAACATATTTTGTTCAGTGATTTGATACCTTTAAACGGGATCATATTCATGATGAAGAATAAGAATACAGCTTTTTGTCAGAATTGTAGAAAGAAATGCTTGATGAATATTATCCCGTGATTCAATTTCACCAACAGAAGCAGAAACTTTTCAAACCTGTCGAGTTCCCGTCAAAAATGCTATTCAAACCAAATAAGCACTATGTGGCTGAGCTGGAGAAGAAGGACTACCTGGGCAAAGCCAAGGTAATAGTTTTAGCTGGTACTCATTATTCATGACTGTGATATGTACTGCTCATCTAATTCAGTAAAATGTCATTCAGTCACTTAATCAGTGATTTTGTCTTCATACACTACTTGCCTTACTTGATGAATAAATGTGAGATCACTTTGCAGAAAACACTCATTATATACTGACATTTGTTCTTTGTTGTCTCCAGGTTGTTGCCTCTGTTGTTCCTCAGGACCAATTCTCTGGATTTGCCCCATTACAGCCACAGGTGACATATGGGCTTTTCTTTGGCAAGAAAGGAAACAACAAAACAATCTGATGACAAAGAAATCGGTGTGCTATTATGCTCACATCTGGTGCATCAAAAATATTGTATAAATCCAAAATTTCAAAGCCTTAAGAAGCTCTAAATTATCCATCGTCAACTTTGTCTTGGTGACAATGATGCAAGGCAACATTGATGAATCACATGCTGCATTATATTTAGGCATTCACAACATTTTTTGCCCTATCTGACCATCAAGAGCTCTCAATGTAACACCAAGTGATGAATGTAATGCTGAGCTGCACCAACTACATCTGAAAGCATGTTCAGCACCACTGATCGGATGCTTTGTGTTTTTGTTCACATCTGGCAGGTCAAAGACGGTCCAACTCGCCCAAAAGAACCTGAGGTTCTAAGGTAAAACACTCACTGTGACGTTGTGTAAATGTGATGCTCTCTATAGGGGAAAGCATAAAGCAAAAAATGCTGAATCATTGTGTTAAAGACTAGTGTTCCAGCAGGTCTCTTGATGCCGTGTGGATGTCTCCTGTCTTCACAGAGCTTTAGAAGGAGAACCACACACTGTCCTGTTTGAGTTTGTCCCTGAGACCAGTGATGAGTTGGCTGTAGTGCCCGGCAACATTGTGTTTGTACTGCAGAAGGGTGACGACAACTGGGCGTCTGTGGTCTTCAACGAAAGAGTGGGTAGACTGTGCATCTGTGTTTTTCCTTATAGGAAACATACATCCATTCTATTATTCATGCCATATTAAGAGAGTTGATATCATGTTGCTGTCAGTTGAGAGTATTGATCATTGGCATGTAAATTACAGAGGGGACTTGTTCCATATAATTATCTGGAGCGTTTGGAGATCTCCTTGGCTTCCAAACAGAACGGGGTAAAGAACTGACTTTCTTATTTTTCTATGAAATGTGTTTTTTTTGTTAAAGTTTTGTAGTGTGCTGCAATTGCATCTTTAGAAATGTACTCTGAATGCCATTATTTTCATTGTATTAACCATGGACAGGGGATACCTAAGTCTCCAAGTCGAGAACCACCGGCCAGACCTGAAAGAAAACAAGGTAGACTGATCTGACGCAGTTTAAGCAAACTAAAATAAAACCTTCTCCAACTCTAGTCTGTCATCAGAAATACTCCAACAAAAAGATCAAAAAGAAAGCATTTGCAAATACAATTTGATCCATATAACAACACTTTCTTTAATATGTATTGAAGGTGTTACTCGTAATAACAGCAGTGGAAACACACTTCAGGTATGTGGAGTCCTTGCTCATGAATATGATGCACCTTTAAACCACAAACATGTGAAGTGTTTCAGGTTGGATCTGCTTTTGATTTTTGACCACCTCATTTCACCGATGTGTCCTTTCATTAATACCAGGATGCAGAGTCTGCTAACAATTCATATATTGTCAAAGTCCGATTCACATTCACCTTTGCTGTGTCTGTGCCACCTGGGTCTCCCTATGCCATGCTGATTGAGAAAATCAGTAAGAAACTGAATGTACCGTCTACTGCAATCATCCTGAGGTATGACACACATTTAAGGAAAAAATCCAGTTTAATATTATTTTGTGCTACTGACAGAGAACAAAATTCAATCCTTCTGTTAAGTGTAACCTCCGAGGCGAATGCACAAAGTGTAATCGATGCCAACACGGAAATGGAAAGTGTGTGGAGTGGTGCCAGCGGCAGGCGCATCACCCTGTGGTGTCACACCAAAGAGGTAAGTACGTGATGATCTGCTGCCTCACAAAAGTTATCCTGTACAAACAAACTAAGATTTGGACGCCACTGTGTCATCAGTCATACAGATGCGTTTCATCCTCAGTCATGGTGGTTCAGTCGAGTATATCTGTAGCACACCAGAGCAAGACAGACATGACTTCAAGGTCAGAGAATGATATCCGTGTGCCTTCTGTGTTTATAGCAAACTGATGGAAAGCCACAGACTGAGATCCACTTGGTGGCTCTTCATTCCTATGAGTCGTCAAATCCAGAGGATCTCAATTTTCTTCAGGGCGATACGATCACATTCATCTCTAGAGGTGAGACTCCGTTCTTTCGTCCATATGCATCCCAAATATTTAAAATAGTGCGACTTGTCCAGGAAACATGATTCTAATTTGTAATTTCTTCTTTTTCTTTAGTTAACCAGGACTGGTGGGAGGGGCACTGTAATGGGAACACTGGTATATTTCCTGCATCCTTTGTGGAAGAAGTTCCTGTCAATGACCAGTAGACTGCATTCATAAATGTAAGCCAGAAAAGATACTAAAGCCAGTAATACAATGAAGAGGTCAAAGCAGAAAGTAGTCAATTTATAATTAATTACATTTGATGAATCAGGGTCTACATATTCTTTATTAAGAGTATTCTTTAACATATATTCTTTAAAATAAACCTCTTCTTCATGTGACAAGTTGTAATGTTTGGACAAAATCACAGGTTAGATTCTGTGATTCAGTGAAGTAATGCACAAAGCCAGTGACGCCTATTATTACTTACAGTTTCCAGCAATGACAAGCAATGTGCTGTTAATACCATGATAAGATACTGGATATGTCATGAAGGTGTTCCTTCCTCTTCATAGGCGATAGCTATGCCTTTCCTGCCCTTTCCTGCCTTCACCACCGGCGTCTCTCCCAACTTCTGCTCTAAGCCACGCCAGCTTCGTTCTGCCAGGAAAGATGCTGAAAAGACAAAGTGTACATGTGTGGTGTAGCCAGTTAGAAGTGTGTGTGTCTGTGAAGTTCTACAATAAACTCATGGACGTATGGAAATTGAAGCAAATGGTGTCATATGTGAAACACACCAGCTGAGTTGGTGTTAGCTACAGTCAGCGTCTGGTTCCTGAGGACCACAGAGGAGCCACACGAGGACTCTGCAGGCTCACTGAGCAGCAGATTGTGGCTTCGCAGAGCTCCTGTGATTAAAGACACGTCGGTCTCCTCGTCCTCCTCCTGCGGATCAGCCAAAGGCACATGGCTCTGTCCACCTGGTGCAAGTTTGAGATGGAAAGAAAAAATTAGACGCAGCAAAAGACTTCAACAGCCTTCATTAGGGTACTGGTGATAAAAAAATGGAACAGGCTCAACATTTTCAGATATATGTGTGTGCGTGTGTGTGTGTGTGTGTGTGTACATACTAATGGAGTAATGATATTCACTGTAGCCTCCCATGGACATATTTGAAGAGGAATGAGAAACTTCCAACTCTATGGTGATGTCTCTATTTTTAAATAAAGCCTACATAATAGGCTGAAGTCGAATTATAATATAAGCAAATTTTACACGACACATTTGGTAAGTAGAGCAGAGTTATTGTCCTCTCCATACGGCAACTTTATGACGCACTGCACCGCACTAAAGCCATCGTTTTTATTAATCCTGCGAGAGAAGACTTAAATTAAAGAGAGTCTGAGCCCCCTACAAAACATTTCCCACTTTTGGCCCAGCTTATAATTTTCTTCCAGTCCCTAAACATAAAAAAGTTGAGAAACGTTGAATAAATCCCAGCCTAACCTGGCAGCAAATGTCGAAAGTCTGTGACATACTCCTCTGACCACTCCCTCTTCTTGTTGCAGGCCACCTCCATCTCAAATGGTGTTACTACAGGTTTGTAGAACTCACTTGAGTCCAGCAGGGAGTTCTCAGGACACGCGATTAACACAAAAATGTCTATTTCCAGAAAGTTCGCTAGTTTGGGCACGTTCAGTTTCCCCATGGCAAACATGTAGCTCTTCTTGCCGGCTCTGTGGATGGTCTCCTTCAACTGCTGGATGATGGCGAGGTAGTCGGCTACTCCGAGCGTGCCAACAAGGATGCCAACCACATTGGCATCTTTGGCTCTTTCTATGGCGTAATACCGCTTCATCAGTGTACGGTTGATACTGACTGACTCAGTCCTCCCTGTCATTGTTTGGGGGTCAAAAGAACAGAACGAGCAGCGATTCCAGGTCATCATGAAGTTCCTCAGGGTTGCTCCCTCTTGGCCAACATAGAATACGCTGTAATCCGCAATGCTTGAACCACTCTTCAAGGAGAACTGTCTTCCAAACTGAGAGACAACGTCTCGCTCTGACAGACAGGTGTCATTATGGGGTCTTTTAATCCAGCCATGACTGTAGCACTGTTCCCCTTCAACAACAAGTTCTGAGGTGACGAGGTTTGGATACTCTGACGAAAGTAAGGTGTGAAGATCATCTGGAAAAAATGAAACAACATGTGTTTACTGACAGGAAATCCTTAACAAACCTTTACTAAGCCAAGATGTGAACAAGTAAGAGAACAGTTCTTTCTCCCTTAACTGAGGATGTTCTGAATTAATTTGTTGTACTATTCATCTTCAACTTGAATTCATTCATTTTCATGAAAAATTACACACAGTGATCCGAATGAGGATCGGTTAAATAAACACAGATATCTACCTAATATAATGGCATAAATATATAATATCCTAATCCTCTGTCACACATCAGATAAAGGAGAGCTGGGGCTTTGCAGACTCGCTTACTTATGGCATGAACATAGTTGACATCATAGAGGAGGATGATGTGACTCTGCGTGTCCGGGTAGAGTTCTCTGAAGGAAGAGGTGCACTTCTCAAGATCCACCGGTCTCCTCTCAAAGACGTACATCAGGGGCAGCCTCCTGGACGGGCTGAGGCAAGCGCTGCCATAGTGCACGATGCAGTCGGCTCCGACATGCTCTGCTGCGACCTCGTCCACGCAGCAACTGCTCAGGAAATAACAATACCTTGTAACAAGCAGTCAACTAAATCACATAAAGCTTTTAACTTAGTCACAGTGGCAAACGCTTGTATTTGTCAAGTCCAGTGAGGCACTAATGACACCTGCTCTTAAGTATATAATCAAGTATCACGTGTCTGCACTGGATCCTGTGCACTATTAAACCAAGTAAGACTTTTCTCAGGTGAGCCCAGTGTGTTACCTGCCATAGGATGTATCTCCCAAAATAAAGGGCTTGGCATTGCTGTGTCTCTCAATCTCCACTGCTACTGCCACTGAATCCGCCAGAAGCACATCCGGAAACTGCAGAGCAACCTGTGAACATTCAACACTTTAGACAAACAACTTTCCAACTGATCTAACAGCATCTGTTCAACTTAACAGCCAATCAAAGAGCTTTTCAACAGGAACTCTGTTGTCCTTTCATGCTTTAGCTCTGTATACCAATTGGACTGAAATGTTTACATGACTAAAAGTGAAAATGATGCTCACCTTTTCAAACTGACGCTCACTGATGAAGTCGCAAGTCTTCTTTATCTGATACAACTCCTCAAGTTTTTCCAGAGGAGTGTTTGTCTTCACCGTTACGTCCACAAGGCGCTGAATTACCGTTTCCGAGCTGCTGCTGAACGCATCAGCCATTATTGCGAAGGAAACACTCAACAGTGCCTGCAAAAATACAATAAACTACATTTCAGGATATCAGCTGCTAACAAAGCAATCTAATGGAAATATACGTAACATTTCTGGAATCCTGAATCGTTTCTTCGGCAGCGAAAAATGCGTCTGACTGAACTAAAGTGAGGTATATTTACTCATCCAGCACATTCAGGAATTACTAAATTTATCTTCACGATGTAGCCACCCACTTGACTACATTGCCAAACGAAAGCTATGGTATTTTCTTCTTACACATATCGTGTCAGATATGGTTAACCTTTCCTTAAATTAGCGTTATACAACTGACATTACCATAGCGTTAATGTTACCTCATCGAAATTAGCTTAGCTGTTAGCTGCTTTGCTCCACAGGTCTGTTTAAAACGTGACTCAGCACAAACTATCATTTACAGTTTATGGCGTATTATACTTGCATTGCCACATACATATAAACTTACAATTCAATGTCATGGGAGTAATTGCTGACGAATAAACGCTTCCTTGACAGCTACACACGTGTACACAATACTACTTATATTACTGCAGTCACACTAGGACAAACACTTCCGGCTCAAATATTTTTCAAAGTAAAAGCCTGGGTTACCCGCCTGAACTGCATGCCTCTTTAGCTGTTTCTTTTCCTGGCGTTATTTACCTCAAGTCAAAAAAATAAAATTCAAGTCACGACTAAAATTTACTCAATCCTCCAAATCACTGAGTTGTGATACACACTGATGGATTATGAATATATTTTGCAACTCAGAAGAGATACAGCAAATCAGCATGTGCTTAAAGAAGACTGGAGCATATTGACATGACCAGCTCCATCAAACGTATCCCTACACTAAATCACATCATCACAGGAAAGAGACACTTCATTTGTTGGCACAATGTTTACATTTGTTTACAATCAATTTTATTTAAATAACATCAGTAAATTAATCATGTTAAAACATTTCTGAAACCACAAGGCAGAAAGATAGATACAAGTTAAATATCTGTGATAATATGGAGTGGTCAAGAGTCACTCTAACCCCTCCAAAATTTACAGCTTAATATACACATATACAAAATAAATTACATAAAGATTCAAACAGCATTATCTGAATAAGGGGTCAGTATTTAATTGTCTGCACATCTTTTTTAAATTGAGGGGACAATAAATCAGAATAAAATTGGTCCAACCAAATGTTTTTAATAATAAGTACATTTATCAACAATGTTTCCAGCATCCAAAAATAACAACGGGTAGCTAAAAATGACTGGCCTCAGCTCCGAGGATTCATGTAATTTAAGAGTCAAAATCTCATTATTCAAAAAAACTAACCTGCTACTTCTGAGATAAGAACAAGATCGCACCAGTAAATGCAAACTTTCCAATATCAGAGAGAAGATATACAGAAAGTTCAAGTGTTGCCAGGGTTAAATGAAAATCATAATCATAGTCCTGTTTACATCCAAATACGATAGAAACCCAAGACCACAGTGAGACAGGTGAACACTGAGCCTGAAAGAGGAAAAAACATGGATCAGTCATCAGTCTAGGGGGGTTTTAGGTCCATGCAGCTGTAATTATTTGAGCTCTCAAGGCTGTGAATGCTGATTCTGATTGGTTGCCGTGTCCTTACCTGCAAGGTATTTTATAGTATCCAGCTTATGAGACTCTAACATGGTTTTTAGACCAGCCACTTCAGTGTCTATCTTCATGTTGGTCTGAGTTAAATGCCGATCTTGCTCTGCAGTCTGTAAAAGAGTCAATGAGACACAGGTATTAAAGGTAAACCCAGCAAAGACCCACCAGACGTTTAGAACAGACAGCGCGAAAGCTTTGATGGACTGAGAAGAGGCCAAACTGCTTTTGCATTAAAGCAATCACAGACAGCCATTATTATCTTATTATTTATACTTTAATAAAGCATTAATGAATGTAGGGAACAGGTCATCTGACACCGACTGCATCACAGTAAACTAAAAATGAGATGTGATGGCACAGGGAAAATGGACTGCAGGTGAACTGCACATATACAAACCATTTCCATAATTTCAGTCCGCGTTTCTAGCAGCTTCTTTTCATGCTCTGCTTTCTGAAAAAAGATAAATGTTTGATTCAAAAAAGGCATCTTAAAACATCACGTTTCGATCATGAAGTCATCTGTGATTCCACGATGAAAAAAGAACCGCTGACAGAAACAACACTCACCAATTCTTTTACGCGGCTTTTCTCCAAATTCATTTCCAAAATAGTGTCTGAGCGAACTTTATTCATAATATCCTGCAATGTGGCAAAGGAGAGTCACGACAACACTGCTGGTTGCTAAAAACATCGTCTTCTACAGTGAAACTTGGACATAAACTGATCTGAGTAGATCAGAATAATCACTTACAGCCAGCTGGACCTTGAGCTGCAACAACTGGATCTTGAGTTTCTGGGAGGAATGTTAAAATACGGAAAGTCATATGAATCAAAAACTGAACATCAATATGAATTCTGGACGACGGAGGTCACCAGATCTCCTGCACAGCTGCAGTGCAACAGCTGCTTTTGGAAAGCAGCCTGCTGATGAACACACTGACCTCGTTTTCTGCCAGTAAAGTAGAGAACTCGCTCTTCTCAAGGATTATCATGTCCTTCTTGACGGCTGCTATCTGAGACATCACACGCTGCAGCATGATCTCCTGCCAAAAATCACACAAACAGTACAAACTTTAAAGAGCAACAACACTAAAAGGACACTGTAATTCTTCTCATGATTCCTCAGATTGCTCTTCTTCACATTCAAATATATGATGGTTATCGTGTTAACGTGCTGCTGCTGCTGACGTGCTTTGACATGTTTCATAAATGTGCTGTGGAGGTTAAACAGTGATCTTGGCTCAGTGACCTTCACAGGACTCGAGGCACAGGTGAAGAAACACACAGGTGTGCTTACAGTAAATGTACAATACAACTCCCGCACAGGCTCACCTGCTGCACTTTGGTCACCATGTCATTATAGATGACGTCCATGTTCGAGTTTGTCATCCTCACCAGTATTTTAACCAATGCCTCAGCCTGCTGAGTGGTGAAACCTGTTCATGAAAAATGTTTATTTGTGAGGAAAATCAATGGCTAGTTGTGAACAAAGCATGAATATTGTGACATTTGTCTGAAGTAACAAAAGAAGCCAAACCATTTTCCTCAAAGAGTCGTACCACGGCATGAGTATCAAATAAAAGCCTCCCGCTCTCAGACTTGGGTTCACCTGGTCTCAAGTCATACTGGAAGACTCTGATGGAGGTGCTGAGCTCTGAAATCAACCATAAGTACGTATTTGTCAATAATAACTGTAGACATTTCTGCATGGGTAAAGACAGGTTGGACCAAAGTCACAAACATCAACCAGATAGTTAACTTTATAAACATTCATATTCAAAAACACAACAATGACACTTTGTGATGGTGACACAGCTGGAAGAATGGGAGGCCATGTGGTATATTATGTGAACACAGCATGGGATGTGGGCAAAGGTTTCTATTGTAAACATTTAGCATCAAGGTCTGCCTTTGAGCTGAGGGAACTGCAGAAGTTAGTGATTGCTGGGTAACAGCAACATCTGCATTCAACAGCCGCAACTGATGCGTCTGTGGTTCAGATGGTGTGAGGAGGACTTTTATTTTGAAATTCAGAATAAAGAGGCATATGAAGGGACGCCATGCAGACTGTTATTACTGTGTGTATGACAGGTGTTACAGTATGTGTGGTCTTCACGGTGCAGATTCAAAGTAAAAGATGTAAAGGGCACGTAGCTGTTCATTCAAGAAAAACGTACCTTTCACATGCGCCACTTGTGTTACGTCCCTGCTTTCAAGCACAAACTGAGTCTTGAAGTCTTTAAATGTCTTTTAGACCTTTGTCCCGCAGCTGCCATATTTGCCCCGTTAGTAAAGAGAGCTCGTTACCTCTTGCGGACATCTGAGTCACTGCAGACAGATGCTTAATCCTGAGTCCAGGAGCTCGCCTCCTTCTCCATAGCGGCTTCTCCGGGTCGCTGAAAGGAGCAGCGGTGACACAGCGGTCACAGGGCGTAGTGTGGACCGCCGCCAAACTCGACACGGTCGAGCTGTGAATGACCGACTGAACTGGCACAAAACTGATTATTCTGCTTTGACTAAAACAAACGTCATGCCACTTTTCTGGGAGGTTGACTCCAAAAACTTTGGATCGTGAGTGACACTGTTTAAGCACCATTGTTGACGCTGATGTTCCACCAGCAGCTGCACTTCCGTCTGAGAAAGTCTCGAGACTCGTCCCCTCTACTGCGTCTGCATCGTAACTTTTTCACCTCGCCTTTGCCGCCCTGTCGTCAAGGTAGACACAACGGCAGGCAGAGATTGGAAGTTCTAACTTCCGCTCATTCCCTTCAAAATAAAGCCTCAACGCTTCTTGCGCCGTTGTATTGGTGTGGCAACATATCACATTGACTGGGAGATGTCAAACTTTGCTTAATAAAACTAATTGAACGTGAACGATCTCATTCACCATACAACACAGGGTAGGCCCACCATTCATTTACTGTAACGCACAAAATAAATAAATAAATAAATAAATAAATAAAATAAAATTGAATTCACTTGTTTTTGTACATATATGTGTTTATAATACAGAGGTATGACATTGGGAAGTCTGTAATTTGTCCCTAAAAGTTTGATGAGCAAAAGTGAACACATTTTACAATATATATTGCATTGGTATATAATATCAAAATATTGCATAATTGTAATAAAATAAAATAAAGTTCAGTAAACAATACTGTTAAACAAGACTCATGCTGCATACACATTTTGCACCAAAGGAGTTACACAAAAATGAAGGAAACCTGGTTTACTCAGGACCATTTTCAATCACAAACTACAGTATATTTTAGGTTGGACAACCATTTAAGCACCTCTTGGTGTTCTATAATGAATCTCTTAAACTTTTTAGCTTTTAACTGTAGCGATTTTTCATCTATAACTCAGGCATACATTGTATACAATTTGCTTAGTAATATAATCATAACTTGGGTCTTCAGTGATGTTTTTTGTCTTTGATAGTTCAGATTCGGACTGGATTTCCTCAACATCACAATCATAATAACAATAATAATAAGTTGTGTCTCTCCATGATCAGTGGTCATTACAATCTGTTACCATGTTTGTATATAGTGTTTTCTGATCATCATGATATACAGTAGTTCTTTTTTTGAGATATTAAATAAAAAAAGAGGTTTTCTCAAGATCACGAAACATTGCATTTTTCCTGTGATCATCAGAAAATGAAATAAACATCAATATCTTCTGCAGCCTCCTATATTAAAGCATTCTGCATTGTTCATATTGTACTTGCTCATAAGGGTTTACTTACATGATGCCCAGTTTTGTCTGTTTGGAAAGCTTGATACAAACCTTTAAATGATCTCACCTTGTATGGGTGTGTAAGGTTTCTGCAGTGATTGGTTAGAGTGTGTGTCCTCTCTATCAGCCTGTAGATGGACCCTCTGCTCTGCTTTGAACATGGTTGAGTTGGGGAGGAAGGGGGCAACTTTGAAAGCTGTATTTACGAGCCACAAAGACCACTTGCTCAGCACGCATTTAACCTTCTCATTGCCCGCAGTTGTGGCTACTTTTAAGACATTATAAGGTTTGAAACACATATATCTCATAAGCCAATACTGTACTGACCTGTTTGAAAGGTAAAAAAAAAGCAACAACAGTAGATTGAGTACATTTATACCTGTTGCTTCACACTTTACCAAGGTGCTAACCAATAAAAATGAATGGAAATCAACACAGTGTCATATCAAAGGTAACACTTTTATAATGCTATACATTGTCAGTTATCTACAGCAAAGATTGCTTTATATACAGAATATTTTTAACACTATTTTTCAATAAAAGGAAGTGAATAGTTAGCTTCTTATATTGTATGAGCTACAAAGCATCAGCACCTACGCTGTGTGTTCTCAATGGCAACAAGGAAAAAAATGTGAAATAACTTTTTTAAGTTAGAAATTCTTCATTTCGTGTATCTCAAACTAGTGAGGAGAATGTACTGTGCAGAACAAGGAGGAAATATAAGCTCTATCTCCCTACAGTTAAGTAAAATCTACTGCCTGTGCTATATTGTAAGAATTTCATTTCAGCTCTAACCTGTAACTGCATGTTTTTGCTGTCACTTTGTTCAGCAAAGGTAGTTCAAAGTATATGGCAGCTTTGGATTCACTGCTATAAATGGCAAACTGGTTTGCATGCAGATTAATTATCAGACAAATGATCACATGCACTTGTAGATCATGTCGCTGCTATTACAAAATGTACCCTTTGTGAGAAAGTGTATGTAAAGAGTAAACTACTGTACTTGCAGTAGTTTTGTTTTTTGTTTTTAAAATGTTCATTGCTGAGGTTGCACAGGAAAAAAAAACAGTGGAGTGCATTAAGGTTTTGCTCATGGGAAAAGGGCAATAGAAACAGATAAAGTGGCTGCCACCAAAACAACAGTAAACAGCAATAAGAGCACAAAGACTTGGCTGCGCTGGCACAGAGGCTGCTGCCCAGGCTGCTCCTCATCAACAGACAGCAGAGCCAGGGAGGCGCTGTCGGCGCTGCTGAGCGGCTCTGCATACTGTGGCCCGTGGGGCTCCACCATCCAGCGCAACACGTTGACTTTCATCTCCATGTCATCGATCATCTGGTCAATTTGGCTGATCTCCTGCTCCATGGTGCTGCGCTCCTGGCTCTCCAGACCAGCAGGCAGGGTTGGGCTCTGAGCTTGGTTGAGGTCTGGCAGACTGAGAGCTCGAGCTGCTACCTCACTGCCTCCCCCTGCATGAGTAGAGAGTAAAATTAGATCATGCTGAGAAAACTTTTTATATAGATTTTCATCCATATGCAAGAACTGGTGGAACAAAGATATTTCCTCGACTATATCAGGGGGTCAAAGCAGCATGACTGAACAATGTGACTAAATTTTACGTGCCTATTTTGAGTCAGGCAGAGTAGACTAACATCTTCAACTAAACAACCCCTCTGCCCCTGCTCTCTCTTTGCTACTAGGGGATGGAGAGGGGGGCTGGCTAATTAACAAAGGGGATGCATTTTGGTCATATTGCTAATAAGGGGGAAGGCATTTCCCACAAATTGGCTACTGCTAGTTATTAATATTCAGTCATCCTGACCATTAATCATTGAAGACAGCAAACTTCTCCAGATCAGCCAACAGGCTGGTAGATATAAATCCAATAGTAAAACTATAATAATTGTTTTCACAGGATGTTTTTAAGTAGGTTTCAAAAAATTGCCTTTTGCTGAATACTGTAAAGAATACACAACTCCTGAACTCACTCCTCTGATGATAGTGGAAAGAGAAACAGCACATGAGATGTGTACAAACAAAGGCGTGATACTGTGCTCCCCCTCAGGCTAATCAGTGGAATTCTTAAGATGCTAGAGAGCAAAAGAGGGGCAGCGTCATCACAACGCACATCCTCCTCTGAACAGCCACCAACATCAGCCTTCACTTCAGCGACAACAGAGGGCTAATAAAGTGCTGATGGAAAGTCACATTTGCGCATTAATCATTGACTCATCAAAGAGTAGTCAGTCTATTTGTACCAACATCATTTGATAAACTTGATTTAGTCCCACTCAGTTGTTGTTTATGGTAACATTTTTGGTACAAACCTGCTTTGGAAGGAAATCATCACATTTTCACATGAATGTCCATTTTGTTACTCTTTATCATTTCAGTTCATTAAGAAAAGACAATTAAAATCCTATTCACACCCAAATACTATCTGAAAAGACTACAGTGTAGTTATTTGGCAGATTACAGCTTTCTTCTTTGCTGTATGACCCCCTCTTCTTGACTAATCTATCTCCTGAGACACAATAAGAGGTGCAGAGCCATAACATCCGTACCTTGAAGGCCAGTTTGCACCAGTTTATCAGTGTTGGCCAGAGAGAAGATGTCACCCATGTTGAAAACTTTGCACATGTCAACATGGAGGAGCTCTAGGCTGGAGGAGAAGGCCACCCAGAGGAGCTCCATCTCCTTGCGCTGCTCCTGAGGCAGGCTCTTGTCTCTCAGATGTGTGGTCAGATGATGACAGATGGCCACGGCCAACTTTTGGGCCTTTTCTCGTGTTTGTCGCAGCTCATCCCGCAGCTGTAAGCTGTCCGTGCACCCGCCAACACATGAGGCCAAGTGCCGATAACATGCCACCACCTGAGGAAAGACGAGGAAAAGAAATAATGATTGAACTGGGCAAATTAATATGCAAGCCTTAGTTTCCTGAAGATAACCTGAAGCTCGCTGTTTCTTTGAGTGAATTTTGTTTGTTTTGTTCCTCGTTGGATATCTGAGAGAAGTGTTTACTAGCAGGAGCTAACAGCACAGGGCTCTTGATAGCTTGAGTCTGCTATACTTGAACCTCTCAGACCTCAAAGGTTGTAACAGCAGCATGCCCCTGCAGTGCACATCACCCGATCAAGTATGCAGTAGAGCACTAATCACTGTCACAGTGCAGCAAGAAGCCCTCTGACGAGCCGTGCACGGGCGAACACATTAATACTTTAAGTTTGAAATATGTCTGTAGGCCAATCAAGACAATCAGACTTCCTGAAAGGAGGACATAGATGCTTTAGGATTGGTTAGAAACAGCTGTGATAAATATCCAGACTCTGTATCATCTAAAGCTTCCTGAAACAACAACTGTGAAGCTTGTAAAATGTTAGAGTGTCAGTTTTATTCATCTAAATCATACAGTAACATAACGTTTTATAAATAGACATTAGCTTAGCCCCGGAGGATTAGCAGGTGTGGTTTCAATGAAAAATATTAGAAATAATCTCATTATCATTGATCTATTTCTAGATAAGCCAAAACAACCTTGTGCACTCAGAGCATGGATAGATGAGAGGAGGGAGCACAACAGTGAGAACGACCAGTGTGCTGTATACATTTTCTGATTTGTGTACTGTATGCATTAATTGGCATCTATTGTTCTTTATCCATTGTTTGCGTGTGGTTTAAACCTTTGATATTACTGCCCCCATACTTTGTATTATTTCATGCACTGCTTTAGTTTCCCATGTGTTTCCACATGTGACACTGCTGCTACGATGCTCAGATTTCTCTCTGGAATCAATAAAACAAGTTTCATTCATAATGATAAGACATTACATGACGAAACAGTGTAATTCTTACAGTAAATTTGCAGAAAGCAGTCAAGCATGTCTGTGTAAGTCTGAGCAAAAATTATTCCATGATGAAGTCCTGGATGAAGTTTACAGCGAATATATTAAAACAACATAACACATGCCAATAACTGAGAAAAATAAATGTCAGGCATGGTCATGGCATTATCTAAGACAGAGACTAGAATGGCCACAGAGATGCAGTGGACCAAGAAATTATTTTTAGTGAGAGTGCTTTTTTGGCCACAGGGGGAAAAAAGATGCTTCGATGTCTTGTGTATGCTTAATCTAAGAAACATAAAAAAAAAAAAAAAAGTGAAAATGGCATCATTGCTGATGCAAAAGATGCTAAATTTAACTTTTAATAACACATTTTTTCCACTCTTTCTCAATATTGAACTGCCATTTCAAAAGCATTTCTTTAAGTTGCATAAATCAGCATAGAAAATCCAATAAAAATACAATCATAGGTGTTTTCTGACATTAAGTGCAGATTTATACCACAGATTTCTTTGTCCTTAACAGTCATAACGTACATAAAAACTGTTTAAGCTTGGTGCAGCTCACCTTTATTAGTGAATCCACCAGAGTCTTTCCATCAGCCAAAGCCTTGTCTGTGCCGAGTGTGCAATCATCGCCCACTTTGTTATTTACCAGTGGCATGAGGATGACTTGTCCAGAGTCTCAGACTCTGCCACAGCAGGCAAGAATTTGGCCCAGCAGCCCTTCACTTCTCCGGCTGCCCCTGCTCCTCTTCTTCCCCTGGAAGATGCTTCATTCAATGGCTGAGGGTTGAGACGGACTCAGTCGCAAAGCCGCATGATGCATTGCAATATTCCACTCCAGTGACTATTGCAAACACGGGTACAGAAACATGCTTTGGAAGCTGGGAAATATCCCACAAAGAGCCAGAGGTGGGAAAGTCAACTAGGAAAAAGAAGTGATATAAACTGATGTAACTCTTAAGCAAAGTGCTAATCCTGTGATTGACCCCTTTGGACTGACGCAGGCGAAGGCAAACAGCTAATCTTATTAACTACCACTGAGACCAGAGCAGCTGCCTGTCTCCACCTCAATGGTCCTCTCACTGAGAGGAGGCTGCGTTGTTACCTCACGCACATCACACTCACTCAACTGAACAGGACAACATGCAACATCCTATCTATTCTATTATCAGGACGGACATATTCTGATGTTTCTTGTATTGCACTGGTTAAGAATTAAGAGAGCGTAAAGATAGAATAATAAGATATTCTAATTGTAAAAAACGATGCACTTAAGGGAAGAGAAAGTTGCACTTGGTTTCTTTGTCCTTTCAGGGTCTTTTGTGGGTTACTTTCCCCTCAGGCTCTCGATAATGGATGGCCTCATTTGACCAGGTTGATATAAGGGTCAGTGTGCATATGCTTGAATTCCCTAGCGTGACATGTCTATAGGTGTGTATGTATGCATGTATAACAAGGTTCCAATGTGTGAAAAAGCACACCACAAGAAAAGAAACCATATAAGTGCGTGTTGCGGCCATGAAATGACGTCACACCAGTGATGCTGCTCAAGGAATTGATATCGGCTTAGTTTGAGCAATTTAATTTTATTTAAAACAAACAAATACATTAAAAAAAAAATACACACTTGCCCAGCATAGAATAGTCACTTTTTCAAGAACCATAAAACTGTCCACTGAGGGTTTTTAAAACACCAAAAGGAGCCTCTCTCTCCTTTGTCCGGCTGCTGGGCTTGTCAGTGGTGTGGAGTCCTGACCGTCTTCCTGAACGTTCGGCCGGTCGTACCCTTCCGTGGAGAAGTCACTGCCTCCTTGATGTTGGCAAGCAGGCCTCGCTTGATTTTAGGCTGCACAGGGGACTTCTGGGAGAGCTTGTGAAGCTCTGCCTTGAGTGAGGCAATCTCCTTGTCCTTCGCGACGCTCTGCTTCAGCATATCTTCCATAGATTTGCTCTGGATAGCAAAAAAAAAAGAAGAAATATTCAACCCACATGCAACAATAATGTCCATCCTGATGAAGTCATGTTTGGATTCTGTCAATGAAAATGATTTGAATTAATTTTTGGATGTTTTAAGTTGTTATTTATGTGCTGCCACTTTGTATTCTCCTCTAAAAATCCCCGCACCTGATCGTCCTCCTTCCTCTGCAGAGCCTCCAGATCAGCTGATTTCTCCAGGAAGGCATCTCTGACCTTCTGCAGTGTTTCACTGAGCTCCATCAGCCTTTTCTCTAGGGACAAAATCAACTGAACCGAACATTAAACGGAAAACTGAGCAGGTGATGACATGACGAGACTGAGCCAATGTCTCATTCATTTGAAACTTGTCCTGGTTACCTGCTGTTTGTCCTCACACATCCTCTCTATGGCACATTTTTCTGTGTAAAGCCTTTTGCACCGATCTTCCACTGAGGGGACAAAATGAGCCGAGGGAAGTTTATGCCTTTACGCCAAAAGTTTGCGTTTCCTGAACGAGGACGACGCTGCACCGTGTCCATGAATAGACACTGTGCTCACCTGCTGCTTCTGTCGCTTTTTCTGGTTGAGTCTGGCACGACTGGTCCACTGTTGGAGCGGCACTCACTCTTCCTCTGACGCTCAGCATTAAGGTCTCCAACTCTGACACTTTCAGTTTGAGGGCCTGCACAGTCAGTAAGAGATTTGAAGTTTTAGTTTGAGCCCAAGAATCTGAGGATTGGGACTGGATGGTTTGGTTACATAAACATGCAACAATACCTGATTACTATAAAGACAAACTGACTATTTGCAATTACCATATACCACATACCTCCACTTTCTCCTGTTCAGCAATGAATTCATCCAGCGGGACATAGTCATCTTCCAGATTGTTCAGAGCAGTCTGGTAGGCATGCTCCTTGATAGCATCCTTGTACATCTCAAAAGTGTTCTCCAGCTTTTCTTGGTAGCTCTCCTTCAGCTCTTCTATCTGTCGACTGAACGTTTAAAGTAGGGCTGTCAGTTTAACGCGTTAATTAGATTAATTAATTACGCTGCAAATTAACGCGCTATAAAAATTAACGCAATTAATCATGAGTGGCAAGTCAGTGCGCAAGCATTTTAAATTTGGCCCTTTGAGTGACCCGTAGGCTGCATCCTACCTGCGCTACTTGTCAAAAGCAGGGTGACAACAGACATGGATGCGACACTGGAGAGCGAGGCAAGCCTACTTGGACCTTTGAACGGCAAGTTTATTTATAAAAGAACAAAGACGGGACTGTTAACAAGAACGCAGTGATTTGTACCTTGTGTAAAAAAGAATTTTCCTATCACCGTAGCAGCTCCAGCCTGAATTATCATTTAAACGCTAAACATGTAGTTGCTGCTAGTGCCGCTAGTGCTACCGTGAGCTCACTCCGCCAACCCACACTTGCTGAGTTAGGAAAACGAATGAGCAAAGCCACGACAGAAACACTGACAAACTCAATCGCAAAGTGGGTTGCTGCTGATTGCAGGCCGATTTCAATCGTGGAAGACGAGGGCCTAAAAGAGGCGTTTCAGATAGCGTCATCTGGCTGATTTCCAGCTACCGTCGAGAACTACAGTGATGAAAAGAATTCACCAGCTGTAATGTGAATGTCAGTGAATTGTAATGTCCTAGAATTCAAATTCTTTATTTGGGGACCTTTAGCAGATATGAGATTAAAATGTGATTAATTAGATTAATTAATTACAAATCCTGTAATTAATTAGATTTTTTTTTTTTAATCGCCTGACAGCACTAGTTTAAAGCAAACCATCCTCAACAAGTTTGGCTTCATTTTGACTTTAACAAAGTTTTTCTTGAGAGATTGTTGCTGAAGTGACTGCTGACCATGATTGCCCAAAGGTGTGTGCATTCACTGCCAATATTCCAAACCAAGTCAGATCACAAAAACGCCACAGTTCTGCATCACAAGCCTTCAAATAATGAATAATAAAAAGAACGTACCTGCGCAGTTCTTCACTCTCCATGAGCTGTTGTAACATTGCATCTCCCATTTCTTTGCGAATCTCCATTTCCTGAACCAGGTTTCTTCTTCGTTCTGCCATGAGTTTTGTTCGCAGGCTCTCAATCATATTCAAAACCTCCTAGAAGAGTTGAAATGGACATTTAATGGAGATGACTTTGAGCTGCACAGTATCTGTTGTAATGAGTGATGGTTACTGTTAATGTTCCCTCACAGGTCAAAGGTCTCTCAGCTCTGTGAGCTAAATGCTAACGTCAACATGCTCCCAATGACAAAGCTAATGTGGTCGTGTTTAGAGGGCATATTCACCATCTTAGTTGAGCTTGATAGAGAGCTAGAGTTTGTCAATTACCGCTAAACATAAAGTAAAGTTGAGTATTGCAGGTATTTGGCCAAAAACCCAAGTACTGGATAAAAAAAGCTGCAGGTTTCGTGGAAGTTCCTACAATTCAACCTGACGCCTCATAATTAGAGACAATTCACTCAAAACCATAAATGTGAACCTTGTGGTGGCACTACAGGAAAGGTCAGGGAGTTGCTAAGGTCAGCAGGATTTATCCTCTGGGCACCATGAATATCTGTGCAAACTGTGTTATCCATTGAATAGCAACAACATGTCATAGAGAGCAGTTGGGGTCCTCTTCTGACAATCCCAAATTAAATGCAGCCAACACAAACACAAACACAGCCAACAATGTTTGAATGTGACGCTGTGTGGCAGTCATACACTCTGCGGCAGCAAAGACATGTCAGCCTCGTCCTCCTCGTCAAGCAGCTCCTCCTCCGACAGGTAGCTCTCCAGTGCCTGGCTGTCAATCACCCCATTCCTCACCAGAGGCTTGCCATCACGGCTGACCAGACAAGGAGCCAGAGATTCCAGAGACTTGTCTGGGATCACCTGCACCACCTACGGACAGCACAGGCAAGATGATGATCCAGCTCACTGTGCAGCTTCCTCTCACACCATTGTGTTCTCCCACTCACCTGCTTGGCGACAGCAGAGAATTTCATAACATGGAGGGTCTCGTCATAGGTGGACGCGCACTGGTTAATGTTGACGATCATGGACGCCTTCCCTTTGCCGCAGAAAAAAGCCTGGAAGAGCTTGGTGAGCTTACTCTCTCTGAAAGGGATGTAGCTGTTCTTCATTCTGATGGACAGCACAGAGGATAGGGTCAAGGGACACTTGATCATCAGCATCTTGAGTCAAACATACACTTGCAGCAGGTGACAAACGTCTGACATGCTCATAGACAAGTGTACCGGTCAGTCTGATTGTTGCGAAGGGCGGTGATGCACTTCCCCAGAATGAGCAGGGAGTTGTTTATGTTCCCTGCCTCCTTCAGCCTCTCCCCGAACGTCTTGGTTTTGTTGCATCTTTCCGAGCCGGCCAGGTCACACAGAGAAAACCTGAGAAATACAAATGGTTATCTTCTGCATTGGTGCTGCAGCCTTCAGAAATCAAGCGGAAACAACTTCAGAATTTGGTCCAATGACCCCTGAGCAGCAAGGCTCTGAATGTTTGACATAACTGTTTGAGTTGCCTGCTTTCTTGTTCAGTTGGTCATAAGCCGTTTGAGCTGCATTTTGTGTGAGGAGGTTGTTATATAAAATTTTATTTATTATTATGATTGCATTATCCTCCATATTGGCAGCCAAGTATCTGGCATTGATGCACAAATGTATGTGTGTTCATTTTGGACAGCTGACCACCTGCTCAGACTCCCGTATAACTGGACTGAACCACTTTAGATAAATGTGATCAGTGTGTTCAGATCACATTTTACTGCATAATGTGATGCGATTTGCTTAATGCATTCAAAAAGGTTAAAGAAGTGGAACATCAGAGGTGGCATCTTTGAACTGCTGCCAGAAAAACACTTAAAAAGAGACATTATTAACAAGTGTGTGAGCCTAGAACTCACCTCAACACTCAACAAACACGTATGTATGACATGTATGTTACTGTGAGATACTCACTCTGAGAGCCTTTTCACCTCGCTGCCGTCGATCTTCAGTAACTTCATGGTAAATATGCTGTGGCTGTGAGGAAGGCTGGTGTGAGTCTCGAGCACAGAAAATGACATCAGGTAAAGATGCGATGAAATTAACAGGTTTGCCTTCTGCTGGACGACTGGTTCATCTTCGTGGCTGCAGCGCTTCTGTTTCTGTTTCCGAACTGCAGCAGCTTGCAGGCTTCGCCCAGGGTCTGGATGTTGATCCACCTGAGATCTGAAATCAATCAAATCACACGCGTTGTGATTCAATTTTAAGCCATGAGCAACATCAAGAAGATCGCTGGCATGATTCTACAAACTAAAGCACACCTTTAACGTAAGCGTTCCCAGCACCGTTGTCACACACTCTGAGAGCAGCACGCTTCTTGGACTTTGAGCACAGGGAAGGTTGAAGCAGATCGTACACGCACTCATTGTAGATTTCAAAGAACGCCACCCATAAGGCAAACTGGCTGCTGTCTGCGGGGCTGCTTGCCAACACTAAAGGAGAAGAATATAGAGAGAACATCAAAAGGACAGCAAGTGAAATAATGCCGTTTTGAAAATGCAAGACAATATATGCTCAGTGTGTGGACGTGGTGAAGGCTACCAGTTTGGTCTTGGGACAAAGAGGAGGATGAGAGAGCGGTGATGGAGCAGGATGGGGACTGCACACCACCGCTGGCTCTGGGAGGATCACACTCCTAGAGCAAAGAGATATGCATGTCATGGCTTCATCTGCAGGCAGCGTTATGGCTGCAGCGTCTCATTCCAGCAATTTAAGTTTCTAGTTCGCGAAAAACTTCTCTCACTTCTTTGACTGAGGCAAAAATGGCAGCTTTAGCGCTTCTCTCCTGCTTGACTTGGTCAGGATCCAGATATTGTGCATCGTTCCTGAGGTAGGGCTTCAGGTCCATCCCCTCGTACTGATGGCCTCCAATGTAGTGAAAGGTGGCGTGCAGCACTCGAGGGAGTATTCCCGGCTCTTTTGGAGTTCCTGAAAACATTTCATAGCACGCTCAGACTGGCAGAGAACCTCACTGGACTAATGCTCATTAAAGTGTCCTCATCTTCACCTTGGATCGTGTAGGTCTTCCCAGCATTGGTTACACCATAGCTGAATATCAGTGCATTCTTGCCTTCCAAGAAATCAGACATCTGGCTTTTGACTGTATCCTCAAATAGCTCAGACTGTGTCATCTCTGGTCCAAAAATCTAAAAGCCAAAAAAAAAATGAATGCATGTGCTTGTCTAACACATGTTGAGGCAGCTGGGCAAACAAAACAAACGCTGCAGACCTTTGAGAAGGTGAATTTGTGGAGGGACTTGCCGATGCCTTTCTCGCTGCTCTTCATGGTGGCAGAACCCTTCGGTGCATTCAGTGTCACCGTTTGGCTGTTTTCAATCACGACGCAATCCTGAGGGGTGGAACAGAGGGAGAGATGGCAGCAATTTCTACCAAGCCATGCAATGTAATGCAAATAAGCTGCAACACTTAGAGAAATAAAGTAGCTACAGAGGAACATTCATCTTCTTTGCAGGTCATATCCGGTGCTGTACTGTACCTGATCCTCGCTGTCAGAGAGCTCCTCTTGAGAGAAGGGCCGGACTCTGAGGTAAACTCTCATGGTCTGCTGCTCCGCACCGCCTGCCTGCTCATTCTACAAACAAAGAGCACAACAACCAGACCACACACTGAACCTCAGCACAGAGGAGCCGAGTTTTAGGGTTTGTTTCAGTCCTTTCGAACAGATAATGGCACAGCCAAGGAAATCTGAACAGGCACAGACATTCTTGGTCAGTGTTACTAGAAAAACATGATACAGTGAATCTGAACTGTACTACCCAGATGAAAACAAAAAGGGAAAGCCATCACCTGCTGGGCTGAAGCTCTGACAGGAGAAACATTGCAAGTTAACTCCATGTCAACAGACTGCATGTCGTTGCTTTCTTCATTGGTCAAATCAATAACTGTACTCATCTTGAGGCAAAGTGTCTCCAAAACATCTATCAATTCACAAGTGAATTCACTACACGCACTGAACAAAGCTGCAATCAATTCTCTGCTCAAATTAGAATTTAGAGATGAAATATTGGCCTTCAAGATGACTTATTTCAGCTGCGTGCAGACCTGCTGATGTCCTGCCACTGAAAATCAAGGGGGAGCTCGTAATCACTTCTAATTGAAAGCAGGTGTGAAGCCAAACAAATCATGAAGACCAACCAGATCTGCTGGGGCTGCACGCTGATACATCAAATCACCACAGAGGATCAAAATTCCCACAGTGTTGCTCAGCGTTCAAAGAGCAAATGATTCTCCAGAGGATACATTATAAATAAAAAGATAAAAGACAGAAGAGTTTGGAAAGGGACCAGGGTCAAACATTGTCTCAAAGGGGAGTCTGGACTTCCTGAAGTATCTAATGTCCCACTGGCTTGAATCTGACATTTTGTGAAGGAGGGCCATAATTCAATTCTTGCTCTTAGAAATGAAAAGTTTAATTCACAAACAATTAAAAAACAGCCTCATTAGTCCCATATATGACCAGCAGCTTACTGTTACATGTTGTTTTGGTTTCGCTATTGTCTTGAAATTGTCACTTATGGCCACTGTGGTCTCTGAAGTTACATATTTTCTTGAAGTTCATTCAGAAATGGAGCCTTTTCATCTTGAGTTTGTTTTCTGTGGTTCCCGAGTGCATTCCAGCTCTTTCATGACATCCATCCAGATTTAAATTTGTCCTCAGGAGAGAAAAAATGGTTTTGGGAAAAAAAAATAAAAAATAAAAAATAAAAATGATGGAAAACCATTGAATGGGCTGCACGGTGGCGCAGCAGGTAGTGTGCGTGCCTCACAGCAAGAAGGTTGCCGGTTCGATCCCCGGGTCAGGCGGGGCCTTTCTGTGTGAAGTTTGCATGTTCTTCCCGTGCATGCGTGGGTTCCTCCGGGTACTCCGGCTTCCTCCCACAGACCAAAAACATGCTCATTAGGTTAATTGATGACTCTAAATTGTCCGTAGGTGTGAGTTTGAGTGTGAATGTTTGTTTGTCCTTACATGTGGCCCTGCAATCGGCTGGCGACCGGTTCAGGGTGTACCTCGCCTCTCGCCCATTGTAGCTGGGATAGGCTCCAGCCCCCCGCAACCCCGAAAGGGATAGGCGGTATAGATAATGGATGGATGGATGGAAAACCATTGAGGCTCAGAGGAGAACTAATGTAAGCCGTGGACTTAAAGTGCATTTAAATCAGCAGTTCACCTTAAGTAATGTCAGTCTGATCATGTTTGTGCTGTAATTGAGACAACACATAAAAATTGAGGTTACCTCATATCCACACACACACCACCTGTGCTGACTAAGAACAGCACTGTGCATTTAACTTTAACAACATGATTTTATCTCAAATATAAATGAACAATCACTCACATTTGATTCATAGTTTCTCCCCCTGATCTCAAATGTTTATCAGTCTGATGTCCAGGAGACATTTTCAAATCCTGGGTGGACTGTAATAACTCATATTAAATGCTGAGCAGTGATTTAGTTTCTATAGAACTGATTAGTATCAGTCAGGTTCAGATGATTGAGTGTTCCAGTTATCATGAACTGCATTTCAAAAGTGAGAAATTATGTATGGATCACTCATCCACCAGCCTCATCACAGGGGACGAACATCTGCTGTACATAAACTAAGCAGTGTTCACTCAACTCCCTACAGCAGGCATGTCCAAACTATTCCACAAAGGGCCGTGTGGCTGCGGGTTTTTCCTCCAACCAATCAAGAGCATGCAGTCTGATCAATCAGCTGTCTGAAGACTGAGATCAGCTGATGAAAGAAAAGAAAACTTCAGCCACTTGGCCCTTTGTGGAATAGTTTGGACCTGCCTGTCCAGTCAACACAATTTCACAAATGAATAAGTTTAATGGTTGATTTCCAGACCCCTGTCCTACACACAGAAGTTTTTTTATAGTGTAAAAATCAAGCCAATAACACCACATCAGTTTCCTTATTCACTTCTTTATTGAATCATCTGCATCATTTACGCATCAGCGATGGTAACTTCAACCTCAACACCGGGTTCGATGCTGATGGAGGTGATCTGCTTGACGATCTCAGACGGGCTGTGCAGATCAATCAGTCGTTTGTGGATCCTCATCTGGAAGCGATCCCAGGTTTTGGATCCTTCACCACAGGGAGTTTTTCTGGTGGTGATGCGCAGAGTCTGGAGGGGGCAAAGAAACCAGACTTTAGCCTGAGCAGATTCACACTGCATTTGTGTTCTTGTGCAGTGAAAAAGTCCTGTTACGATACAGTCACATTAGATTTCCAGAATACAAAACATAGTGCGACGACCTTTGGAGCCACTGTCATTTGAAAATAATTTAAAAGCATGTTCTGTCCTGGGTTGCCAGAATTTTGTTAAACCAATTAGAATTATTGATGGAAGTTTAACCACTTTATGAATAGTTCAACTTCTGTCCAGATATTTGTTATACATCAAGCACCTTCTCGGAAGGTGACATACTAGCATACAGCCTGTTAGCTAGATGACATCTGTTCTTACAGGGTGGGAGAGGAAAGCAGGAGGGGAAGAAACAATAAACAAAATAAAGAGAGGCTTTGGGGGGAAACACTAAGAAAATAGCAGATAAACTTTAGATGGTTCATGTGTCAGTGTTAACAGCAACATTTTGTCCTTAATCATGCTCGTTTTTACATTGAACTCAACATAACGAGTGTCTGTTCATGCCCTCAGAAAAACACATGGCAGACTCACTGTTGTACATACCAACAGTAAATCCACATGCCTTATACACATTCAGTAAAAACAACATGTCTGTGCAGCTCGTATGCCTCAGTACCTTGGTTGGCATGCGGACGGGTCCCTTCACCTTCAGGTTCTTCTCCTTAGCCCCACGGATCAAGTCTGCACAGACTGGGGATTGTAAAAAGAAAAAAAAAAATGTTTAAAAACACAAACAACCAGGAATCACTTCAAGCTACGTTTAAAAGCCATGGCTCAGAATAGCGTATTACAGTCGTCAAGGTTGATCGGGTAGGAATTTTATCCTCATAGCTCAGGTCTGTGATCCACTCTCAGCATCAACTATGTTCAGCTTACTTACCCTTCTCCAGAGATTTGACGTTGCGGCTGGTGAGGGTGATGCGGATGCGGTGGATGGCGACCTCGGTCTCAACAGGTGCCTTACCAGTGTCCTTGAAAGCCTGCACACGTGGAAAACAAATTATCAAAACACTGGACCGATCACTGATATTACACTAACAGGATATTAGGTGACATGGGGCTACAAGATGATTTGAAGGACGAGGCACTGATGGGCACAGTAGTGTTGTCTCCTGAATTGCACATTCAGCTGCAGCAGAGTATTTTCACAATCACTTTAAAAAAAATTATGTAAATCTTATTGATATTATGGCAATTTAAGATATCCGTTATTGTTGAACATTTATATTTGAAAATTCAGGATAGCAAATCGATTCCTCGTAATTGTTTCCGACCTAATACACCGGAGATTTACATTGAGCACCTAAATGCATCAACAGTTTACAAGCACATGGGCCGCCTAATATTTTAATTAACGACGTTAAACCAAAGAGAAAACGTGTTTGCGCACCTAACGTTGTCAAGGTTTAATCGTGGATATATTTCGACGTCAATTTCTCCACTTGACTTGTCAAAAAACCATGAAAACGGCACGAGCCGGTTAACATCAGCTAATGTTGGTCACCTGTCTATTGTCCCGATGCTCGTGTTAAAAACATGCCATGTTACGTTACTGTCTGAGCCTATAAGCAAACCTATCCCGTGCAACATGCAACCAACTCTATAACTTTTAGTCTGTAAACTGTCATGAACACTTTCACAATAAAGTCACTTTTCTGCGGGACACGACCATGTGAGCGAGAGACTAGCGTTAGCGAAATGCTACAGTTCAATGTTAAACTTCGAGCAAATGCAGCTTGTGTAACGTCACTTTAAAGTATGCCGAATGCTTAACAATTAGATTTTATTTTTTAAATTGGAATAATCTCGCTTCCGCACTGATAAGGTTAATACTTTGTCAATACGCAATTATTAAAGAGTCCTGTTTGTGAATGATTTCTGGCGGGACGTCTTACTTCAAGGGACACTAGCTGTCGGCGTTAGCCAGCGGACTCCGTGCTCGATGTTGAAGTTAAGCTTTGTAATTACAAAATTATTGGAACGTATACATCGTAGTAAACGACTAACAGTTGTTTCAAAACAACACATACCATTGTGAATGCTCCTGACCGACTTATTCGGGGGAAAAGAATCAAGCGAACAGCGGTGAGCCAGGAACGTGTGCTACCAACGTGGTTAGCTCTTCACAAAAAGGGCGAGAGAAGGCGCTTTTCCTGGTTATGTACTGTTCATCCGGGTTTCTGTCACTTCTTCTTTAGTGTTTTCGACTAATACATAATCAACAGCGACACCTAGTGGTTCTGCTTGATTATTGGAGCTAAAGTAGTGTTGTAGTTTCTAACTGTGTCCACTGGAGGACAGTACGCGCTAAACTCTTCAGAACTGTCTGTACTGTGTACATCGTACAGATACAATTAACTGTCAACTTCTACAATTAACGATCAATAAATTGGTGCTAAATGACTACTATCAACATAAATTCATATATGAATACCCAACATTAATCATATAACCACTAAAGAAAGTGGAGCTGGAGTTTCTCACTGTGACCATTAATTCTTATGACAACTGTCAACTCCGCCAGTGTGAAGACAGACCACAGACTAGGGTCAAATAGATAGATAGATAGATAGATAGATAGATAGATAGATAGATAGATAGATAGATAGATAGATAGATAGATAGATAGATAGATAGATAGATAGATAGATAGATAGATTCAAAACAATACAGAGACACCTGACAAAAAAGGAAAAAAATCGAATCGAAAAATCATATAGACATAGCATTTATTGTATTCAAATTAATTAAATGAGATGGCATTGACGCTGATATAATTTGGTGATTTTATATATGACAAATATTAACAAGTCTGATTATTACTGTAATATCAGATTTGGCTCATGGAAGAATGTAGAGACGTACTTCATATTTATGACCACTGGATGGCAGTGAAGTGTAGTACACGCTCGAAAACTGCCGGCTTTAGCAGTTAGGGGGTCAAGGTAGACAGATAATATCCTACTATCACATCCTGAAAAGATTTTCAAAATAAGATAAATATATTAACGTTGGCAGTTAACAGTATATTATCAGATCCAAATTTGATCCGTTGTATACAGTAATCAACAGTAATAACCACCCATGCTAATACTCCTGGTCAAACGTTTATTAATTGAACACTATTTCTAATATTATGTATCTTATGGTAACTAAGTGCATATTTGTATAAACACATCTACTCACTCACTCTGTCCTGGACTGCCCTCTGGACACCATCAAGGAGGTGGGTGAGAGGACGATGGACAGCCTATCCCATCCCCTGCATGAGGCAGCAGGGGGCTTAAGCAGCTTCTTCAATAGCAGATTGCTGCATCCAGTGTCCAAGAAAGAAACTGCCGCAGGTCCTTCATCCCAACAGCTGTCAGACTGTTCAAAGCCAGCATCATGTAATGTAGCTCTGTGTTGATGTTGTCTTTCTCAATTCTACATCATGAACCCACTTTGGTTTGTACTATTGTTAGCAATGCTAATATACGCTCACATTATCCATTTCATCTGGTGCCATTTCGAAGTTGTATATTTCTCTCAACTGTTCAATAACACTATTATCCATATTGGCAACAGTATTTTCTAAACTGTGTATATTGTACATATACATAGTCCTAGTATTTCTCAAGTGCAGTACAACATATGTCATTAGTAGTTTATCATAAGAATATTAGCAATAGTACTTTTTTTTATGGCAGTAAGATAAGTACTGCTACCTGAGGAATAACCTAATAATTCACGCATGGGCATAAATATTAGGCTTTTCATTTGAAAGATAAAAGCGGAAGTCGTGTGTTGTGTTGTGGATGTATTGCTGCTAGACAGATTCCTAAACAAGTAACGGTGCCGGGGCAGTGCCGGCCAGCTGCCAGAAAGTTGTTTTGTCGAAACCCGTTCAGCTATCCGTAAAGTGTTTTTGACTGTGGAAAAAAAATGAAAAAAAAGATGATTCCCAGGGTGTAGTGTTGAGGAAGAAGAGGAGCAGTCCTTAACATGGAGATTTAACTTTATTTTTCTGTGCGTCATGATTTCCAAACACAGGCCGCCGCCAAGTGACAGAGGAAAAGTTGTCCGTTATCGTCCCTGAAACTAACTGGAGTTGAATGGAGACGGAGTTAACACCTTCAGTGAGGACATGAATTTCGGCGTTCCCGCAAATTCACTGCTACTTTTCCGTGCCTGCGACGAGGGGGACTATGAAACCGCCCGGGGGATACTGGAGCCCGGAGCCTCGAAAGAGTCCGGACGGCAGAGCAGGCTGCGGTCAGAGGCTGGGTCGGAGTGCAACACTGCGGACATGTTGTCTCTGGTACCCGTGGACTGTACGGACGAGGAGGGGAACACCGCCCTGATGTTTGCGTCGGCCAGCGGTCACGAGAACCTGGTCCGGTTCTTGCTTCGAAAGGGGGCCTCGGTGGACAGCCGTAACAACTACGGCTGGACCCCGCTGATGCAGGCGGCTAGGTGGGGCTGCGGGCTACAGCTCTGTGCACTATGTTCTCATGTATGAGGAGAGGGGCACACCAAACTCCATTCAAAAATCTGGCGATTTTATTTGTCATTTAAATCAGAGCACAAAAGACAATGACACACAAAAAGATAACTGTTGGTTTATTTATTTATTCGTTGTTTTACCACGAACCCTTCCTGCTTTACTACCCAGGCAGTCTGTCAGTGGCCGTTGGCATTTTAACACTAATACATTTTCCTTTACTTTTGAATTCAAAAGGATGTTTTATTTGTGGGCATTTAGGCAATCGTCAGATTCTTTCATGGAGTTTGGTGTAGCAACATGTGTTAACATTTTGTTCGTTTTTAATGATTAAATCATATTTCTCAGCTTCATAATTTCAACAAAGGCCATATTAATGTTGACCTTTGAGACATCATTCCCCTTGGTGTCTGTTGTCATATTAGTGTGCAGGTTTCATGCATTTGTCCTGATCTTGAGCATGACTGAAATGATCATCATAGAGGTTAATGTACAGTTGAGTGCACACCCAGGCCATGCCGTACAGTAAAGAACATGACAATCAGTGGTTTGTACCAAAGTCCTTCTATCAGTCTCATTCTTTGTGTGCCTAATTCTCCACCCAGGTTTGGTCACCTGACTGTCGCCCACATCCTGCTGGAGAACGGGGCAGAGATTAATGGAAGGAACAGACTCGGCGCGAGTGTCCTGTCTATGGCTGCCCGTGGGGGACACGCTCATGTAGTGAAGCTGCTCCTTGAGAGCGGTGCCTACGTTGATGACTATGATCACCTGGCTGTGGCTGCAGAGGCGGTCTCAAACGGCAACAACAACAACAGCTGCAGGTTTGGGCTGTTGTAAACCCCTTGCTAGAATAAAACAAAACTTGTTTTAGATAATCTTTGAATATCGTCTTTTGCCGACAACTGTAGAACTCTCCTTAATCTCTTTGTGCCCTCTTTTTCCACAGCACGCCTGGTTTTGGAGGTGGTGAAGGCTGTCCAGGAGGAGGAGGCGGGAGAGAATTCATGGACATCATCGCGCTGATGGTGGCATCTCAGCATGGCCACGAGGCCACGGTGCGCCTGCTGCTAGAGTGGGGCTCTGATGTCAACTTCTCTCAGAAGACCACTGGCTGGGGACCACTGATGGTGGCCACCCTCAGTGGAAAGGTGGGGTTAATGGATTGATGGATAGATTAAGGAGATGGATGGATAATGTATTTTTGGGTGTCATGGCTGTCATGCATTTACACCTTGATACAAGCCAGTTTATTTAAAACACAGTCGCAGCACATGTGCGTATGGAGCTGACATATAGAGTTGTGTGTGTTTTGAAGGTGGCTGTGGCGCAGCAGCTGGTGGAGCGTGGAGCTGACCCCGACCGAGTCAACGTTCTGTCCAAGACGGCTTTTGAGCTAGCCATGCAGCTTAAACAGAGAGACATCAAGGCCTATCTGGACTCCATCACCACAGTCCGACCCCAGACAGGTATGGCCTCGCTCTCTGTGTCAAACTCAAATTTGCATGATTATGATAAAGTAGAGCAATAGCAAAGCAGGGTTTACAATATAGGTGGAAGTGATTTGAGCTTTATTTTGGTGAAAACATACTTTTTTCTGGTTAACAGGATAGTTGATCTGTCACTACCTTGTTGGCAGTGTGTATTGCCACGACTAGACTCCACCTGCGTTGCACTGCACTTAACACTGACGTGAGAGCGAAGCCAACAGTGGTAGCTCTCAGCCTCCTGGGTGTTTAATAGCTCTTCTCACCTGTATGTCAGGTTTTAACTCAGGTTTCCTGCACAGCTTTATAAAAGCTTTGACTGGGGCATCAATATCAAGAAAAAGAGCCAAGGAGGGACATGTCCAGCCTGAAAGCATTACCTGCAGATGCTTCTCAGGACGCTAAAATACTGGCCTGATTTCAGAGTCTTTATTGTATCTTCCAGATCTCTGCTTTGACTTGTTTCTTCTTTCTTTTGTCCTTGTTCAAGTGCATTTCCATTTGTGTGAGCGGTGAACTCTGCTGTGATTTTATTTCTACTTATTTACATAACCCCTCCACGCTAACAGATGACGCTGAGCTGTGTGGAGTCTGGCCAAGTAGGACTGTTGTTTCAGAGTGTATGAGATCTCTCTTCTGTCCTCAGTCTCGCTCTTATCTTCACAGACGACGAGAGAAGAAGACCAGATGTGTTCAGTGCCCTCAAGTTAGGTGAGTTTGACTGAATACTTAAAGATGTCGCAAAACTACAAGTAAATAGTGTTTTCTTTCTAAGATAAACAGGTTTTTACACTGAAATAAAAAACACACTCAAGTGCACGTTATTTATGTGTGCGGACAGGAAATTCCCAGCTAGTCAAAGAGATCTTGGAGGAGGATCCTACTCAGGTGAATTCGTCCAATCAGGAGGGAGCGTCACCTCTCATGATGGCAGCAGTGAGCGGTCAGTTAGAAGTGGTGCAGCTGATGGTGGAGAAGAATGCCGACATAGACAAACAAGACGGCGTCCATGGGTGGACGGCTCTGATGCAGGCCACCTACCATGGGTAAGACGGAGCTGCTCGTATATGATGGTAAACTTGTTGACTTAGTGAGTCTTCAAATTTCTCTGTCTTTTGTTGTCTCTCCCTCCCCCGTCCAGTAATAAAGACATTGTGAAGTACCTGCTGAGTCAAGGGGCTGATGTCAACCTTCGGGCTAAGAACGGATACACAGCCTTTGATTTGGTCATGTTGCTGAACGACCCAGGTACCCCAACTACCATAACTTGTTTTACAGCCCTTTGGGAAATTTTGCTCTGACTGAAGAGACAGTTCCTTCCTAATATTCTGTAATCAATAGCAGAATCAATGAAATCAAGTACTTAAGTTAAGGTGTCCCCTGAAGACTTTGACTTAGGATAGAGGGTAGATGTACTTACAGATTCTGTAATATTAACCAATAATAATTCAGAAGCATACATTTCCAAAATGTATATAAATGATTCTGGAATGAAATCCTTTAGATGTTACATTGACTATAAATTGTAGATCCTGAAAGGAGTAGTCCATTAAAGCTGCAGTAGGTAAGATGGAGAAGAGAGCAGAGAGCCTGAAAATTTGAACCAACACAAGCTCCACGTCACTCCCCCTCCCTCTCCCTTAGCAAATATGACAAAAAATTACTTAGGAATACATAAATCATACATGTTGCAAAAATAAGAAATACATTCATCACACATTTTTTAACCCATTAATGGTATAAGTTACATTTTCTTTAACTAAAAATTGAAAATTCAATGGTGTCAGTTTCTCAAATGTGAATATTGGCTTAGACAAATTCATTTTAACTCAAGGTCCACTTGCTAGCTTTCAGCTGCATCTCTCGCTTGTTTTCTTAATATCCTGGAATTGTAAGTGTTAATCTTTTGTTTTTGGACTGTTGATGGGACCAAACAAGCAATTTGAAGAACTTGATATAGTCGATGTCAGGTGAACCCTCTGACTCCTTATTTATTTTCTGTCTACTCTTCTCAGACACTGAGTTGGTGCGTCTGTTAGCATCAGTGTGTATGCAAGTAGACAAAGACAAGTCGAAACACCGTGGCAGAGCCTTCATGACTCTCTCCAAAAGCCGGCAGTCCCTCAACAACGTCCCTGTGCCACCTGACGACAAGGGAGGCCTTAAGGTAAAGGAGAGCTCCTGTTACATTGATATTCTGTCAAACGCTGTATTATTTCATGCTGTAGGTGTGAATAAACATCCATAGCAGGTCGTACTGACCAGTATCTCTCATGTAGCAGTATTGACTGGATGATATGAAAGATTTAAGGGAAATAAATCTCTCTGACTACGCTAACATGTTTGACTCCTTCCAGTCCTGGTGGAGTCGGATGTCAAATCGTTTCCGACGGCTGAAGCTGACTCACACCTTGAGGCACGGCCTTTCATCCAACCGCCTGGCTCCGTTTCCGGACGACGCTGAAACTTCATTGGATGCCACAATGAAGGCGAACAGGAAGCCTGCTGCCGTGTCCAACGGGGCGCTGGCAACAGCTCCTGTCCTGGGAGGAAATGACATCAGCAATGCCTGGGCAGTCAAGAGCAAAGATGCTGGTGAGACACAGTGACTGCAGATGTTTAGCTTAAAGGGGGCGTCCTCATATTTTACACATCAAAGTATATTGAAAGGTTTCTGGGAGTAGAGACTGATGCTGCTTGTTGATCCTGGTGGCATGCAGAAGTTATATGTCATAGGATGTGTTAGAGGGACTTTATAAATGTGACACATGTTCCTTTTTCAGGTCTTTGCAGGACATCCTCAGAAAAGGAGGACTTTCTTATAACCACTATGGTAGGAGCGTGAGATTTGTTGCATTCTGTGCTTCATTGTGCATTTCTTCAAGCTCCAGCAGCTTGTGATCAGAATGAATTGACTTGTAGAATGGCAGAAAGGTTGCATGTTTGGCTGAAACAGCCTATTGCAAAGTTCTTTTGCCTCAGATTTTGACATTAGTGTGAGAATCCTTTTTTTTATATATAAAATAGATCTGCTGTATTAAAGACTTAGGGTTTGCACTTTATAACTGTTTCAAAAGTGCAGTATGAATAAACGTGGTTATTAGTAGTTTTGTTGTAATTATACTGTGTGTTTCATCTCCTCCAGCTCAGAAGCGGCGCGCCCTTGACCCGGCTGCCCAATGACAAACTAAAAGCGGTGATCCCTCCTTTCCTGCCTCCGTCCAACTTTGAACCGTGGAACTCGGACCGTTCGCGCCTCCTCAGGGAGGGAAAGAGTGAAGCGCCTCGCCTGCCCATGCCACCCCAGAGGAAGCTGAACAGCAGTGGAAATTCAGACATTGTGAGTGCTTGTTGGTGAGAGGGAGAGAAAGTTCAGGGGTGGTGCTAGTGACACTGTTTGTCAGCATTCATATGTGTTTTGCTATCTTCCCTCTCCTTTGTATGTCAGACATCTATCAGTCGTGTGGTTAGCAGGTCCATTAAGTTTCCAAGCATCCCTAAGGGCCCTTCCTCCTCCTCTCCTTCAAACTCTGGTCACTATCACTCCCCCCACTCCTCAGGAGGCTCCAATGGAGTGGCAGGGATCAACCGGGACTCCCACAACCGTTCAGGTTCATGCAAACACAAATACAAACATACCCTGACACAGTGGGAACCAGGTTACGTGACTTACCTCTTTCTTCCACCAGGGGGCAGCGCAGACAGCGTTCTCTCCCAGATCGCAGCCCAAAGGAAGCGAGCAGCAGGTCTGATAGATGTGAAGGCACAAGCTCCAGAGAAACAGACGCAGAGCCAGCCCTCTCTGCCACCCTCAGCACCCGGCCTGCCGCTGCCTGATATTAGCCTTCCTGACATCCACGCCCACCCCAGCCTGGTTGCTTCTGACATCCATGCGAGAAGGGTCTGTGTTGGGTTTCTGCCATTATTTTGCTAACTGTCTTAACCAGCCCAAGTTAAGCAAATGCCTCCTATCATGTCAGTGAACTGGTGCTTCCTTCCACCCTTATTCCTTTATAGAAGATGGAGCTGAAGAAGAGACCTCAATCTGGGAACTCCTCCACCTCTAAGAGCACGTCGCCCACTCTTACACCGTCTCCTTCCCCAACACCCAAGCCTCATACTGGGCCGGGAGACTCTCTGTCCTCAGCCTCTTCCCATCCTCGCTCCAAGAGCAGCGGTGGCTCCAGCAGTGGAACCATAACCGATGAAGGTGATACCAGGTTGAATTCAGCATAAGCTGAGATTGTTGCTCTGTATGTCGCCATTTTTTGCCGTGCGGCAGGCATTAAGACAGGCCTCGACTTAAAACACCCAACAGACACAGAATCACACAAACACAACACAAATCTGTGTGTAAACACTCTGGCCATGACTGCCACGTCATGTTTCTTTTCCTCAGATCACACCATGTTGTTTTTGTCTTTTTCAGATGAGCTGTCAAGCATATTGAAGAAACTGTCCCTCGAGAAATACCAACCCATATTTGAGGAGCAGGAGGTATTCTGTCTTTGATGTCAAAGGGGAATTCCAAAACATTTTCCCCTCAAATATGTTTTTCCTTTGTTTCTATACGCTTTGATCCACGAGTTCTCAGCATGACGGAAACTGTTTTCCCCCAGCTGCATCACTGAAGCGCAGTGCCTGAAAGGACTGCATGGACTGTACAGTTCTCATCAAAATATCAGCGTTTGTCTTCTCTCTTCTTCTAGGTGGACATGGAGGCCTTCCTGACTCTAACGGATGGGGACCTGAAGGAGCTGGGCATTAAAACAGACGGACCCAGACAACAGATCTTGGCTGCCATATCAGAGCTTAATGCTGGAAAGGTGCATTTGGTTAAACATATATTATGCTTAGTAGTATGTAGTATATTTCCAGGGATGTCTGCGCTTATGGTGTGTTTTTTTTTTTCCAAAGTATAGCCCAACATCCATGTCATAATAAACTGTTAACACTGTGAGCCAGCAGACATAGATGGAATAACTTTGAACAAGGATGGAAATTGCTGAAAGGAACAACTTGCTGTTGATACGAGAGGGACATGATATGTGAAAGAACAGCTTCATCTTGAAAATGATAACTGGTTTCTGACGACTGACTGTTGCTGGCTGTCATCAGGGCCGAGAACGGCAGATCCTTCAAGAGACCATCCATAACTTCCAGTCTTCCTTTGGTAGCAGCGCCAGTAACCCAAGACAACCAGGTGAACCACGCTGTGAGTGTCAAAGTTAAAACTGAGCTATGAAATCTGGTGAAGAGCATCAGTGTGCACAAAGACATTATCATCTCTTTACCTCTTTGTCTGATTTTCTCTCTCTCTGCCTTTCTTCATCAGCACCAACGGGCTGGATGAGACACCAGGTTCGCTCCTCCAACAAAAGGTAACCCAGCAGCCCTGATGCCCACCAGGAAGAACGCCAAAGGTACTGAGAATAAGAATAAAACGCTGCTGACCTCTAGCCAAGGCACGAATAATATGGAGTCTTCTGGACACCAGTGTCCCACACAAGTGGCGGTGTGAGAGGACACTGCAGCAAAACGACCAACCGGGCCCTGATAAACTGCCTTTACTGGACCCTCCAGGTCCACACTGCCTTAAAGAACCGTCTTCTGGATCTTGAAGCAGGGGAGGTGTCACAGGGCTGGCTGAGTCCAGTGCCCTGCTGCTATTTGGGACGTGGTGTGTGACAAATCATCTACTGCAAATGCAGCACATGGGTTACACAGAGAGGTTAGAGAGCGCAAGCCAAGAGAGATTTTTATTTTATCTGAACAAATGTGAGAGATAGAGCATATGTACTGTAACGGCCGGAGAACAAGAAGGGAGTGATTATGAGTATAACATTAAAATAAAGGGAAACAGGTATTAACCAGTAAAACTGTGATTGAGACTTTAAAATAAGGTGCACTGATGAGGAAAGCAAATGGACACAGAGAGAGGGACATAAGCCAAGCTAGTTTTTAGTCATCCAGTCTCTTGGACTGCTTTTATTAGTACGTTTATGTCTTTGGTTTATGGGCCACTAAATAAACAGTTGATTTTAAGTCAAGACTGTGCTGTAATGAATAAATAAACATTATGATGATGCAATAACTATACGGTTTTTTACCACTTACGATCTTATTGGACTTGAGATGAGAAGACATTGGCAAAAACATTTTGGGAGCTTTTTATGAGTAGTATAAATTTTGTTTGAAAGAGGTGCATTGAGCAATAGTTTCCACTGAGCCTCCTCTGGTTTTTCATCTGGCTCCTCTAAGAACAGTCGGTCTGCGTGCACACAGATGGAGCGCAATGTCATCCCTAAATATCAGGTACTTATGATACATGCCTCAAATCCAAAGGATGGGCTGTGACAGCGTTCAGATGGCTCAGTGAAATACGAGGTGACACCAATATCACATCCTGTTTTGTCATGGACTGTGTTGTGGAAACGTGAACAAACATACTGAACACTTGTCAAAAATCTGGGTGAAGAATTGAATCATTTAACAGAAACAAAGTCTGTCCAGAATGAAATTCTGCAAGATGAAATAAAGTGAATACAAACTATGTTCAGTGGTGCTGAGGTTTAATAGTTGGAGGTTTCAGGTCGAGCTTTGCCCGTCTAAAACTTGTATGCAAAACTAATGTGAAACCATCTTCTTCCCACAAGATGGCAGTGACCCTCTATTGATGCAATAAATCAACAGACCTATGTCTCAGCTGTAGTTGCTACAGTAAAGTGAGACTTTTGAATAAAGAAATATAACAGCCTCTCACAAATGAAAAGGCTCATTCATCACCAGTAAAACTCACATTACTCTTTTCACTCTAAAGTTTTGCTGCTACAGCCTCACCTGGTCTGGTATGACCAATACTTCATGGTGGCTAATGTTTGCAAACGTAAGATGGATTTTACTGACACTCAAGTTGCCAACTTGGTGACTGCTCATGCTGCAGGACATAGTAGTATGTTTTTGCGATTGCTGCCTTAATTGCCACTGATAGCCACAATAGCTACAGCAGAAGCAGGCTGCCTTTACGACCTCCAAGAGGTGAGTTATTGAGGTCATAATTAGCAGTCAAGGGTGGGTAAGGGCCTTTACATGAATTTAAAAGATCCCCTCCAGACATGTGCGAGACATATTAAACAACTCTGATTTGAATAATAATTTGTGTCTGATATGCTTTTGGGTTTAGATGAATTTAGTATCAGCATCAGTTAGAAATGCTGCTGAACAAAAACGTCCCCTGCTTCACTGAAAGGCCATTCTCCGTGTACCTGCATGAAGGTTTCATGTTACCATCATCACACTTAAGTTTTAAGATGCATACAGGACCATGATTGGCTTCCAAACTTTGTGATGTCACAAAGTCCTGCTCATATGAGCACGTGTTAAACAGAGATTTAAGCTGAGAAGCTTTCCTCCTTCGCCAGTCCGATGTGAAAACAGACATCTAATGTCAAACTCTGCACGTACATCATTCTGCACAGTGAAGCTCAAACATCCAAGTGAAGCAACAAAAACACATTTTTGAGTGGAGGGAGCTTTAAAGAAACACATGTTTTAGTATATACACCATTGTCCATGTTTTTGTTTTTTGTTTTTTTTTTAAGCTGTTGTCACCACGTGAGCAAGATCAGCCCAGAAATGTGCTGGGTTAAAACGAGGAGTTCTTCAAACCGCTTTCGCCAGAGTTCAGAAACACAGACCATCCCCAAACATGACCAAATAGCAAAACACTGACGTTGCTGAAATCATTATTGATGACCTGGATATAGACTGGCCCGACAGGCAGGCGACAGGGTTCCTGTAGAGTTTAATGAAAAGCATCACTCAGTGGAGGAAAGCTTTCCTCTCCAGGCCTGTGGCAGATTGAGTGCTCAGATGTACAGTCATACAGTATGTGAGCTGTAAGAAACTGTAGGAGAGAGAAATACATTTGGAATATATTAACGTCGCTGTGGCATGTGGGCAGCAAATGGAGTGACTCATTCAATTTCCTCCCAATTGATTTCACTTGCATATGGTTTTGATTGGATTGAATAACATTTAATAATATTGTTTGTAACTGTCAACACATTAGGCATGCAGTAGTGAGGAACGATGGGCATAGATCATAGAGTTCACTAAATCTGTGATGTAGATAGTGACTCAGAAAGAAGATTTCTCTAATGAATTCATTAATTGCTGTATTTTTAACTGCTCCTGCTACTGGTAAGATCCCCACAGCCTTAGCCAAGATGTCTACCTCATTGGCTCAAAGTGGCCTCCTGTCTGTGGTAAAACGGGCTGACTGAAGGAACCTGAGTCTGAATTAAAGCCTAGGTTAAGATCCCCAAAAGAGATCCACTCGTGTGCCACAGTGCCAGTTTTCCGATTTCCATTCCCTGTGCTTTCCTATAGGAGTACATACGGTATTCCTCCATAGGCTCACCGAGGACAGACAAACACAAAACTAAACCGAGGTGGTTTAATAGGAGCAGTTAGTCCTGCAATGTAATACAGTAATTATAAGAATAAGCATCTGAGGCCTTATTCAGACTGCCAGTCCAAATCTGTTTTTTGGCATATCCAGATAGTATCCTTGATTTTAGAAAGTCTGAACAGCAGAAAAACACATGAAATGAGTTTTCATTTCAAATCGGATCCAAGCCACATTTTGGTTTCAATGCGATTCGTATTTCCACGAGTCTGGATGCTCAAACCAGCTTTTCAAAGTGTCTTTGAATGTGACACTTAACGGTGACGTCCATTTTGGAGAAACACAAGTGCAGCAGAGCATCTGAGCAGCATTACAGTCATTGCCACAGTACATATGACACAAATCTGATCTGATCACTCAAATAACAGTGTAGACAGTCTGTCTCAAAGATCTGTTTTGAGGAACAAATCTGATTTACCTGCACTTTGAACAAATCCATGTCGTTGTCCACTGTCTACTGTCATGTGTTAGCAGAATGAGAATGATTTTCCTAAAAAAAAAAACCAACGTATGGACTCATAAAAAGATAATTCCTCCCAGTCATCACTTCTGAGCCACTGGAAGCATGTGGTGGTTTCTGTATCAGCAGAGACCCTGCGTTTCCACTGCAGGAACTTCCCCGGAGACCAGGAACCTTTGGAGGAACTCAGTGCATTTCCACCACAGGGAGCAGGGTCTAAATTAAGTTCCAGTCACATTATTTTAACCCCCAAAAAGTCCCTGCTCGGGGTGTCGTATTTTCCAAAAGTATAGGAATTTTGTTCCTATTCAAAACCCGAGTCCAGGCCTCATTGTTGTATAGCCGTGCACAACATCTATGCGTAGAAACTAGTGCTGTCAAAAATATTGCGTCATTAACGTGTTAACGCAAATCAATTTTAACGGCGCCATTTTTTTTATCGCAAGATGCTCTTTGTGACCTAGTGCACTTGTGGTTTTTTTATAAGCTGTGGCCACTGCTAGTAACGTTAGAAAAACTACAGGATCTGGTTGTAAACCGGAAACAAAACAACAGGCACGCCCCACGCACGTGTTTGGTCTTGTCTGCTTGCTAGCTGTAAAAAAGTAGGCTACTGGTTTGTGTGGATGTCAAGCATGAAACGCTGAAATGGATGCGAACAAGATTCTGAATGGAAAGTTTAGTTTCAAAAAGTTGCCAGATGGGTCGACTGACAAGACCAAAGTCATCTGTGTGTATTGTCGTTGTGAGCTGAGTTATCACTGTAGCACATCCAGTCTGAAATACCACTTGAAGACCAAACACAGAGCTAATGCGAATTCTCCGCCGCCTCCTTGTCAAAACCAGGTGACAATGGATGGCTTTCGACAGAGGCATATGGATGCTATTATGTTCAAAGGAAACTTAAGAAAGGAAAGTTTAAGCCATGGTAAATTCAAGGGACATTTAGAATAGAAAATGTGCAATTAATTGCGAGTTAACAATGACATTCATGAGATTTAATCGCGATTAAATATTTGAATCGATTGACAGCACTAGTAGAAACCATTGTTTTTGATAGGTCAGTGGACTTGTTTGCCTAATCTCTGTCAGTCTTTAGATGACAGTGGAAATGCAGACAACAACCGCCTGAAGGAACCTTTTAGTTCCTTGAAGAGTAGTTCCTTGGACCACAAGTTTCAGGTTATAAAGGCAGCTTCAGGATGTTCAGGATGTTTCTGGGCATCAACCTCTGCGTAGCTCCCAGCCAGTAACAGCAGGCAGGGTGTGAGGGCAGGACTCTATGAAAACGAAGCGACTAAGTGCCAAATTGTAAGCATACATTGGACATGCGCTTCTGGTGTCCTCGAGCTGGGGAGGGACCTACTTTGAATGTTGTATTTACAAACCGCAAACCAACAAAGATTCGTTCTACCTTTAAGGAACGCAAATGTTCCGCAAAATCATTTACTAAAAAAATCTGCCAGTTTTAAAGCCATTTCATCATTGGAACAAGTGACGTTGGCCCAGGACAAAATCACTCCTCTGCGGTCATTGACTGACCTCAGAAACTGTAAACTCTGCCCAATTTATTTCACTTGTTAAAGGAAATACAAGGCTTTACGATTAAGTGCTAAACTTGATGATTAGTGGTGGTGCTGTGCTTCATCAGGTGTGTGTGTGTGTGTGTGTGTGTGTGTGTGTGTGTGTGTGTGTGTGTGTGTGTGTGTGTGTGTGTGTGTGTGTGTGTGGAGATATTCTGAATTGGGGTGAAATGCAAAACAAGTGACTTGCTCTCTGCCAGAATCAGAGGATTTTCGCAGCGTTTGAGAGTCTTCTCTAAAAGCTTTGGTTCCATTACCATGAAATTCACTTTGTGGCCATCGGCCTCTGGCTGTACGAGGAGGTGCGGTTTTCAGATTGTGCATCACCTAGGGCAATGGCTTTACGACTGTGTGTGTGTGTGTGTGTGTGTGATTTAGCGGGGAGCAGGGATTGCAGGATTGAGCCCACTGGAGCTTCCACTTCGAGCGCGGTGACTTCATATTCTACGCTTTGCTTTGACGTCTCTCGCCCACTTTGGCCTCCTCCTCACTGAGGGCCTGTCAGCACTTGTACACATCCATCAGACTGTACACGTTTTAAGCAGTTGTTGATTAAAGCTCAAGCCCGTCCAATAAACAGTGTGCACAACTATCATAGCATTGTGTATTGTTTGTGCAAACTGTGCCCAAACAAACAGTTGCTGCCTGATTTCACATTAGCATTCCACTGTCAACTTTCATCCTTGCAAAAGTGACTCATTTGCTCCAAGGATTTCCCAGCATGCTCAGTGTTGCACAACACTGTGGCCCCTTCATCATCTCTCTGTCCACCTCTGTTTTTCTGTGTACTTGACACACACGGATACAAACAGAGCCACAGACACGGGATGGAGCAGATTACAGAGAAATAGGAAGAAAACCTCTCTCTGACCCTTGTTCTGACCATAAATTGACCTTTGAAAAACCGAAATCCAAATGTCAACAAAAGATTATCCCCACAGAGTCCCAAAACACAATTTTCCCTCTCAAAGCGATTGACACAGCTCTTGATACGGGGACTGACCGAAACGTGACAGCGAAGCACGAGTTTGAGACCGGCAGTGTTTTGGCTCCGTTGGATGACATTGCCTAGTTGTGCGTAACCAGCAAAACATTCAGCTGGAGCTCAAAACTACTGAAATTGAACGGCACAATCTTTTATGTTACTGTAAGATCGAATGGGCTGAAAATGCCAGACTTTCCACAAAGGACCAGAAATATTAGTGCAATATTGATTGATTATATTTGACAAACACTTCTGCAACTCTGGATCATTCACAAGGTCGATACAGACACCCAAATGGCTTCCCAGTGCGTAACTCCGTGTGCATTTCTTTGCAGTAGTCACACTTCACAGGCTCGTTCACTGTGTGCCTTTAACATTCATCGTCTAATTCCATCCTGGATTTAAGAGTCATAGTCTCACGAGATCAAAACAGATCTATTCCCTGTCCCCAGAAAACACCAATCTGCTCAGCTGTGGTTTTAAACACTTTAGGGTCAGTGTGTGATTGTTTCTTCCAACATTTGTGACCGTGAACGACCTGAAACAGTTGAAACTGCACTATTCTCTTTGTATGATGAAACCATGCGTGCACGTGTCTGTGTGTACAAGTATGCCTGCACAGTATTTGTCCAACCTAAGGGGACCTCTTGAGCTGGTCTTGTCCGTTAAATACTCTGCTGTCATGAGTTATACTCTGGCACCACAGATCCTGAAGGCATCATTCCTGCTTTCTGACTTCATGGTTGACACCACTCATTGTTAGAACTGGACAAAATGTAGACCAGCAACTTAAATTCCACCATCTTTTTGTGTATACGCTCAAGATTGTTAGCTACACCATTTTCATTTCTGTTTTGAATTGTCTTCCCGATATTGACTGTCCCATCAATTATGAATGTCCATTAAAATCAGACTTGTCATGTCGCAGTTCTGCACATCTCCTGAAATCCCACGATGACGCTAACAGACATCTTAATCAATGAAAGCCACACAATTGCACCTGGCAGATGGCTTTCAGTAAGTCCTGTTTGGCTCTGTGGTCGTTATTCTGAAATGTGTATTAAAGCCACATACACACACACACACACACACAGCAGACACACACACATGGGCTCACACACGCACACGGTTGCGTGCAAAGGTCTCCCCCGGCCCCGTTAGCAGAGCTTTAAACCTGGGCTAATCTGGAAGGCAGCTTGGATGGTGTTGCCCATGGATTTGCATTGATACCAAAGCTCCCTGTAGCTTTAATGGCAGCCACTGACAGCCTTAACAGGACCTTCTGACCTCTTCAAATCCCCATCTCCACCTGTCACAACAAATAAAACATCACCCTCTACGGACACCTCAATACAGCAGTGTGATAGTTGGAAATCAACCTATTGGTTGACCGTGATAACAGGCTTTGTTTTTGTCATTTGATGTTTATTAATATTGTGGGGAAATAAAGCAGCTAATTCAGTGAAAGAAGAAATGCACTTTGCCTAGGCGCAATCAACTTCATCACGACCACCATTAAGGGTCTTATATCTATCATATGTGAGATCACATGTGGCACAACATCACCGAGGGGATTCTCCTCTACTATGTCATCTTTATTTAAAGCAGAAAAGCCTATCTCAGCCATAAGCTTGTATAATTTAGTAGACATAAATACACAATAAGCAATGTGTGATCAAGGGGCATTCTTGACTGTAGTGCATGTATTTGTCCACTAGGGTGCAGTACAGTTGGCAGCAGTACAGTACACACCGCATATATTCTCAGATTAGTGTTAGGTATTATAATGTTTCAACAATGACAATACACAACATGTTACAGTGGCATATTTTATTAGGATACAGTTTTACAAGCAACCATACATACAAGCATTTTAAAGTCAAACTTTTTTTAATCAGTACAACATATTTTAAATACATCTTATTTGCATTCTTTAACTACAACACCACACATTTATAGTGTCAAATCATGACGGTGTGGTGAAAGGACCCTGTCGTAATACCAAAGCAGCATTCTGTGTTGTTTTGCAGGCGTTTGTAGCTGCAGAGGGCATCATGCATTTCTCCAAAGATCACACAGAGCGTGCATTCTGCAGCAACTGGTTTGTTTATGGCTCCTCTACATGAAAACCTTTACAAACGGCAACAAATCTCAAACTTTAAAAAATATTTAAACATAAAAAGGTGCTGGTGAAAGCACACAATATGAATATGTCACATTTGAAGCTTTTATTTTCTTCGACAATTTCCACAGTGCGCTATAAATAACAGGCCACATTGAAGCAGGTTAAAGCTCTTATTGATCACAATCTTGTTTAACAGATGAAAGAATAAAACACGTCCTCTTCATTTGGCTTCTCTTTTACTATGCAAATTCAAAAACACAATGCGATGATTTAAGGATGGCTGAATATGTAGGTCTGCATCAAACAGCGCTCATAAGACGCCTCTATTTTATAGCTACAGGCTGTGAGCCGCATTTCATGGTGTCTTATCGCGTAATTAGGGCTGATCAATGAGTAACTCATTTTGATGTACTACATTTTAAGCAAACGGATTCGAAGCAACTGACGCGGTCAAGTCAAATAAACTGTAATAGTACTTCCGGCTATACAATTCTAAATAAAGCCGTACAGGCGACAATTCACTCTTCGGATGTTACCTCAGATGTGTTAAACGTATTACAAATTACATGTAGAAATGCCTTTCATTAATTTCCAATAAAGTCAATCACTGTGAGCTGCAAGACAATGTTCAACACTTCAGTAACCCTTCACAAGTTACTTAAAGACATACAATCACAACCAACTTGATAAGTCCTTTCACACTAGTCACATTTAATTCCAGACTACAGGTGGGCACAGGCTATTAGATCGGCGACACATAAATGCTTTTGCTCTGAAGGCATAATCATCTCATTTCCGGCGTGAACCTGTCATCTGTACCGAACTTGACGGAGCTGCCAAATCTATCCCAGAGAGCCGAGTCGATTCCGAAAACTACATCCACTGAATTCATTATAGGTCGTAAGAAACCCGGTCCCGTCCAGCGCGGCATTATTTTCAAGTTTAGCCGGTTTCGTTGTAAAAGAGCGTTTGTCTTTAACAGGCCGGTGTGGTAAAAACCCTCCGGTCCTTGAGTGCAGTCGACAGCGCGTAGCCGCTGTGTGAATCTGCAGATTTGTGCCTCTGCTGCCCTTCGCGTGTGATCCCATCTAATCCCTCCCCTCGCGCTGCTCAGAAAATGTGTGTGCAGCGCGCGGCTGCAGGCTGGGGTCGGGTTGGGCGACTGCTGCATTCAGGGACTCCTCGGAAACATAGTCCGTAAACTAATAACGCATTAAAAAATGGTTGAAGTCGCAAGGACACAGAGTACAGATCGGACACGAATGCAGTATGGCATTGTCAGTGGTCTCTATTTTGTTATGTTAGTGAACCAAGCTGAATATTGGATAAAGAGAATTTGCTTGTAGGCACGCAACTTAATGTTGCCAAATGCTCATCAAAGTATGCAACGAACAGCAACAGTCAGGGAAAAGTGTCGTGTAGTTTTATTATTAGACAACATATAATAGTAATGGTCACAAATAAATACGACGGCGATATGAAAACGGAAACTTCGTAAATCCCATAAACAGAGAGTACCTGAAAGCGGCATAGGCTACGTCTAGTGTGTGTGTGTGTGTGTGTGTGTGTGTGTGTGTGTGTGTGTGTGTGTGTGTGTGTGTGTGTGTGTGTGTGTGTGTGCGCGCGCGCGTGTGCGTGCGCGTGTTTGTGTGTGTGTGCGCTCGTACTCTGTTTGTGAGGCAGAGAGTTGCGTGCGAAGAGCTCGACATGTCATTCAGAGGAATCCGCCACCTGAAACGCGAGGAAGTGAAGGCGACTCAATTGGGTATAAAGCATCAGCCAACATCTGCCCCGAGCAGTGCAAAGCTGATGAAAACATCAGCTCGGAGCTCGTACAGGACCTCTCCGATTTATTTTATTTCCATTGGATTTATCATTTGGCATTACCGCGTCGGTGCAGCCAGGGAGACGCATCTCTTTTCTGCACTTAAAGTGAATGCGACTCAACAGCCATCATTATACTGGAATTAACTGATACCCGCCGATATTCTGGGTAATGCTTCTATTTTTCTGACGTTTTGGGGTGAATTTAAGAGCATGACTAGTTTATTGTTTATCCGACATGTCTTCTGTGCTTTTCAAAATATTGATTAGATAAGTTGCACCAGCCTATTATTTCATTTTCTAACTACTGGTAATTTTTTGTTAAGCTTTCAATAATCTTGTTACTTAACTAATTCACAGTCTCTTTTGTTGATAATTTAACTATGAGCTAATTGGGGTTATTTCGCTTTAAATTTAAGGATGCACGGATTTACTGCACATTTAACCCCAACTAAAGACTCATTAATGGCATTATGTGCAACAACCAGCCTGAACATGTGTTAATGCTCACTGTCTTCCATGTGTTCTGTTTCTGTCTCCGGCCACATTGAAGTTAACGCGCTCTCTGTCTCACCCGCAGCGCACCTGTTACCTCCACGGAGCGCAAGATCATGATCCCTCCGGGAGACTGCATGTATGCGGGCAGAAAGAGGAGGAAGCCCATCCAAAAACAGTTAAGGAGCGCTGCTGAACATATATTATGTGTTAAATCAGTGCTTGCTAACTATGTATTTTGTATTATTATTATTTTTTAACTCTACTCTGCAAGTGCGCAGGGGAAACTTCACTCTCGACCTTATGATTTGGTACATTAAAGGGGAGTTGAATTGTAATTAATTACAGGAAGTGAGTGAAACAGCAACATGAAAGTGTGAAAATAACGGTTTAAGCTCCAGCTGATCCTGACTGCCAGTTTCAATTCACATGCACCACCGAAAAACATGATATAATCAAGTAATTGTAAATCCAACACTTGTGATCAAAACATAATGTGTTGCAAGTGTGCTATTTACAAAACAGCACTTATTTATAGAACTAATAGTTAATACAGAGTGGTTATTAATATGATAGGTAAACTAAACTTATTTGTGTGTATTTGTAATATTGGCAGTGTATTGATGTTTAGCTTAGACTTTTTAAAAAAAAAAACTTGGCATGTACATGTGTTTACCCGCAGGCAAAGGAGTCAAAGAGTGTGTTTGGTTGGCGATGTTTTCGGTGACCATTGTTTCTGATGTAGAGGACGACTGTTTTTGTCAGCTGATGTCATGAATAGTGAATCGCCGGTTATATAAGATTTTGAAGAGGGAAGTGGTAATTTAACAAGGCCTGTGGCATTTATAAAGTTTTCATGTTTTGCCCTGCTGGTGCTGCTGAGCTGAAAGGAAATCTTCGCCACATCAAATTGATACTGTATGTGCGCTGGGTAGAAATACACTATTGAAATTCTAGTCAGTCAGTTACGCCACAACACATTTTAGGATTTTGACTTGAGGACTTCTTTGTGTAATATTGGAATAATGTTGTTTTGGTACTTTCAGTTTTGTTGAACTTTATCTGAATAATCCGATCAATCCCTGACATTCATATACATTCCTTTATGTATTTTGCAACAGCAACGTCCGGCGAACATGTGATTATCAGTTGTTTCATCAGGTTAAAAGACGCCAAAGTATTTATACAGACGTTTTCTGTGTCTGTGCAGATGAACAGAAACTTTCCGCTGTGGAAATCGAAGCTGACCATTGCATATGCGGATCATGTTAAGTTCAGCTGGTGAAGCATACCTGACTAAAATACACAAATAACTGTGCCTGAGGAGCATTTTGCATTCTCTGCGGCACTGAGGAGGATAGTATGATATGTCCATTACCCTCAATATCAGGGGTTGCAGAGAAGAAGGGAGCAGCCACAGAGCATTTAAGTAAATACAGAAACTTCAGTGTAAACCTTTATGTCAGCATGGAAAGATACTTTACAGGGAGACAATATGACAAAACTCTGAACTCATTTGTTTTGTCTTGTTGTGAAGAAACAAATCTTAAAGAGACTTGTCACTGGAGGAAACACAAATCAATGCGGTGCTTGGTGTATTGGGGAAAGCTGAGTCAAAAGGAAATATAGTTTTGAAAAGAGTGGGACTTGTGTAGAGTGTGGTTTATTTGGTCATATGTGTCTGCTTGGGTTCACTCGCCATACTTAACCAGAGTCAGACAAAACACCGTCCTCTAGTTTGTATCACCAGGAACAAATATTAAGGTCGCTATTTCTGAAAAGTAAATTCATACTGATGCTTTTTCAATAGCTTGGTGCCCTGTCTTTCACATTGATCAGTCACACACTTTTCCCCCAGAAACTGAGCTGGTAAGTGGTGTTGTGGAGATACATTAAATGCAGGATCTTAGTTTAGAATTCAGAAAATGTATATGGTTGATGATTAATAACACAGTCTTTTAGACCATGACCATCAGGGCTCGGCCAGCTGACCGTGCAAGCTTTAGAAGCCTGTGTCATGTCGTGTGGACGAGTTTTAAACTAACTTTGCCATTAATGGTAGGCTGGCTCCAACAAGTGAAGTTAAACAAGTCGATCCCTCCCGTGTGCTGCTGTCACTGCCCGCTGAGGTGCTTTTCAGCGTCTGTTTGTAGCGAGGAAAAAATTATTTACACGGAGCCATTTAGCTAAAACCACTGTTATGTTACAGCCGAGTGCATGATCGTCACAGGTCCGTCCAAGCCCACGTCCATTCAACCCGATCTATCTCTCTCCCCTCTGTCTGTCTCATCATCAGGAAGCCGTCTTCTGCCAATGAGAAAACCAACCCGTCCAAGCGGCACAGAGACAGGCTGAATGCTGAGCTGGACCGGCTGGCCAGCCTGCTGCCGTTCCCCCCGGATGTCATCTCCAAGCTGGACAAGCTGTCTGTGCTGCGCCTTGCAGTTTCCTACCTCCGCGTCAAGAGTTTCTTCCAAGGTAAAGGTCAAAAGATGACATTTGTAGAGGCAGGTGGAGGGGCTGGGGTATTTGGTTTTCGTGTGTCTTTGGGTTCGTAGGGAGTTGCTGAGTTGACATGTTTGACCAGGTTGATTCTGTGATATCTGCCTCTGTGAATTTACACATGCCTTAATGTTCTCCACCTCTGATACATATATACTATAAAACTGACCAACTAATACGTTGGGTGGCTGTAGGTCTCGTAGTGTGTATTTATAGTAGTAATAGCCTGAGAAGTAGTAATATACTGCTTTCAGTAGAAAAGAAACATTAATACGATTCTGCAATATTTATGAAATCGTCACTTTAAGGATTTTCTGCATCGTTTCAAAAATATTTTAATGTTTAGAAGATATAAAAATCTTGCTCGTATTTGTCAGACCCCTGTGTTGAATGATGTTGGTCTGAGTGCAGGATTCAGGCTGCTGTGTGTGTGACAAACAAGTCACACATAAGTAATAAAAAAGTGGCTAATGCAGGAAGAGATTATACACAGCATATGAATTTGTTCTGCTTCTGCCTGCACTCATTCTATCATCTGTCTGTAGTGCAGCTCAATCATCTAAACTACAATTTAAGGGAAAATAGGGTCTGATTATACATGCCCGCTGAGATACAGTAAACTGGAATAACCCATGAAGTTGAAACTTTTTCTAACGGCCTCATGAGTAAGAATCCCCCAGGCTCCATAACATGAACTGAGATAAGAGAACTGACAATGCGAGGGACATATAAACAGCTCAGTTTGCGTTTTAAGAGGTGTGCCTTGTCTGGAAACATTGTCCTCTTTTTTTCTGGTCCTATATTTTGTCGTCGTGTCTCATTAATTGATATCGGAGACAATGTATTTCTTATCTTGTCTCATTCTCCTGTGTTGCCGCCTCTTGTAGATATGAGCCATTGTTTGTCTACTCACCCACCCCAAATCCCTATCATCCCTCTGTGTCATGTAGTCACATGTAATTAAAAGGCATATCGAGGCCCACTCTTGTTTTCCCACCCTCCCACCATCCGCTGAACGCCTCCCCTCCTCTCCTCTTGTTGCTCCACAATCCACTTCAAATATTCATGGGCCGCTTCAGAAGTGTTTCGTTGCCAGTGGCCTCAGCTGCTGCCTTATCAACTCAGAAGCTCCTGGCACAGCTGGATGCGACAGCTCATAAGACGAGCTGTGTTTTTTTATTCAGACGGAAAAAGAATAAGCATCTTCCCTCTGTCTTGCTAAGTAGGAAGAAGAAAAGAGGTCCTCATTGAATTCCTCATAAAAAAAACTGTATTCTTGAAGAAGCAGGGATTTACAAGGTTCTGCCCAGCGGAAACTTTTGCAGCCGTCCCATCTTCGACACATGTGGCTCCCCTCTTTCACCTTCTCCTCTCTGATCCTTGCAGCACCCTTAATCTCCATCATCCGCAGCCTTGGTTTGGCATGGCACCCAACAGCTGGCATCCTGTTGGCTGGAGTCATGCAACTTTAGACAGACACACACACTTACTTCTTTTACCCTGAATGCTCATTTAGCTTAGCCATCACGCAAAGTTGCAGCGCAGGTGCTAATCGGACTTATTAAAGGTGCCTCTCCCGGATAAGGGATCACGCAGAGATAAAGACAGAAACCGCTGCCTGAGTGATGTTGAGGAGTGTCACTGGCAAGCGAGAGCTGTAAAGGGCCCTCGCCACTGGAAAATGGAGATGGTTCAGTCATGTGTGTGAAACTGCTAAAAGTGTTGAAAGGTGTGTAGAAAGTGAGCGTGCTTAGCGTGACAGTGCTAATAGCTTTCTGTGCACACCTTCTAAAGTTTTTAGGTGCCAGTGTCGTCAGTGAAGGTAGCATTTATCAGGAATTATTTTAGGATCTTCTATTCTGAACACTTTGAACATGCCAGAGCCTCAATTTGTTTGTGCCACATCTGCTGAATGCCTTGTTGTCAGTGGCCATAGTGACCCCCCTAGCTGTCTTTTGATGCCACACTAATGAGATTAATCAGAGTGGAACATGAGTTATTTTGGCGCTGCATACATCTGCAATTTCTGCCCTCCCTCTCTTTGGTCAGCTTACTTGCCTCTAACAGTTGCAGTTTTTCCACTGATACTTAAACATGGAGTGTGGCCAGAACTTCTCCAGATAAATCTAAGATGAGCAGCAAGTACATATCCACATCCTTCCTGTGGTTTGGAACAACAGTCATAATCGGCTCTGTTTTTTCTTCTGCTTTTTTCAACAGTGAGTCATTTACTGAAAACATGCTATGAAACCATGAAACCGGCAACCTTAGGTTTCATTTACTTTTGTAAACTGTTCTACTGAGGAAGGATGAAGATTTTTCCACTTATACTGATGCAGTTCTCTTTTTTCTCCACAAGGGGGACTGTGTGAAGTCTCAACTCTGTCATAACTGATGCAGAGTTCAGTAAGTTGTGATAAGGTGGTTATGAGATTTGGCTGCAGGTTCTACTGTATCATTTATTGAGTCTTTTTAAACATAAATCTACTAAATTAAGTCCATTGTCAATATTAGTTATGGGAGTTTCACAGACTCTTGAATCGAAGGTGTTACAGGTGGTTTTGGAGGCACACTGAGATTCTACCTGCTGTCTGTGTTGCGTGACTGCTCCTGGGTGGAGCACAGTGAACAATGTGTACCTATACACTGTATGCAAATACACCCCTGGGCTGTGTGTGTCTGCATGCCTGTTGGTGTGTATGTGTAAATAAAAACCGACACCAGACAGGGATTCTCGTAAGCTACTTTCCCTTATTCATCATATTCCACGAGATTCAGTTGTGATGTGTTAACAGGCACAGTGAGATATATGACCTGAGATGACTGCATGTGCTATTTTACATGCAGATAAATAATAGAAACCAGGCTTTTGTGCACGATGATGCACCTTGACATTGATTCATGAAATCTAGTTACCATTTTAATAGAATTTTGTTTAGCCAGCCTGCAGGGTGCAAATATCCGCCGGTGTACAAGAAAAAAACTTCTCACATGGATGCCTGACAGGGAAATATATATTTGAATCTAAGAAAATATACTTCATATTCTAGGCTGAGAACCATTTCTCTAAGTGATTATATTCAAACTATTCTAAAGTTCAATGTATATGCTCTTGCTGATGAATTAGAGGAGAATATTTTATTTTGAAATGGATGGCAGCACTGGTCAAACACCTTAACATCCACCTGGAGATTTAAGACTTAATAATGCACACAGTGTTCAATACATCCTTGTGTTCACAGTTGTCTCCAGTTGACAAGACACAATGGAAATGCATGTAATCACGTTTAAGCATGCCAGGGCCCAGGTAAAGCATGCCGAGCCTGTGAAAATGGGCCACAAGTCCAGAGGGGCAAACCACCCCCTTAAAAAAATAATGACAAGAGTACAAAAATCCAAATCCTCAGCTCATAGCCTACAGGCTGTGTGGGACTCTTTGTCTCATGTTTTTTGTTTAATTTTCATTTCAGGTCAGGATATCTGTATTTTCAGCAGTTTTAGGCAGTTTCTCAAGCGAGTAGGTCCATGTGACTCTGTGTGTGTGTGTGTGTGTGTGTGTGTGTGTGTGTGTGTGTGTGTGTGTGTGTGTGTGTGTATGTGTGTGTGTGTTGACAGTCAGCAGGCTGTAATTCCCTTCTCTTCCATGTTAGGTCTCTGGCCTCACTGTAATTGCTGAGCTTGTTAAATATTTACCCTAAGGATTAGCTATCCCTCCTCCTTTGTCTTTCTGCTCCGATTGCCTTTAATTCTCCTCCGGTGTGTGTGTGTGTGTGTTTTCTGGAGTCATTTCTCTGCCATTATGTTTCACTGCTTTTTATCTCATTATTTGAAACTAGAATTTAGCTTTTTTTGGAAGTGTAATGAGGTTATGACCATACTACAGAGGGGATCAGGTAGTTAAAGGCAAACCTTTAAGGGAATATTCTCTTTTTAATTAATTTGTATTTTTGCAGAGATGTAGACAGTTTTTTTTAATGTTTGTACATCAGTAATATAAAGGCAATCATGATTTCTAAAGCAATTGATGAGGAGCCGTTATGTTGATTCAGAATGTGAATCAAGGAATCGTGTCAAGGAAATGTGGCATGCACCCCTTGCTCTCGTCAATCACATTTCCTTTCTCTCCTCCTCTTTTCTCTCATCCTGCATCCCTCGGACTAATGTGATTGAAACTGTCTCTAACGAGAGCAGAAGGCAGTAGGGCTTGTGATGAGAATCAGATGGGAGTAATAAGGCAGAGGGCTTGGAGACCACATAATAAAGGACAGACCCTCTTCCCTAAAGTTCAGCTTTGCTCTCCTATTTATAAGGCTAGTGTATCGCACTGCTACAGGCCTGATATCAGTTGATGTAATTCATGTTAATACGTTAATATAAGCTGCTGGCATGATGTGTGCCTCAATAAATCTAAGGCTGTGTTGGCGCTGCTTCTGTGGGCTTTGTTTGTGTGTAATGTGGTCACATATTTGGTTGGTAGAGCGTGTTTCGCTGTCACAGCTTCATTCGCGCTCACAAAAATTCCTCGACTTAAGTTCATTGTGAGGCTTGTAAGCTTGTGGGCTGTGTTTCTCTGCTAAGTGTGTGTATTCCGGTGTACTTGCCATGGCGGCCATTCTGACTGTGTGCGAGCTGGATCTTTGATGAGGTGCGACAGGGCCTTATTTTGACAGGTCTCGACCCTCGTGGCACTGCGATCAGATTGCCCATTACACCCTTGGGAGAAAAGCAGCGTTGGCAGTAATCCTCACCCGCGTTACCTCTCACAGTCCTCATCATCATTCGTGGGATCACATACAAGAAATGAATCCTTCAGCTTCAGCACTCCAGCTTCTCCACCAACAGGAATACACTTTGTGGACCTTCACACCACATTGCTTTCTGTTTGTTTGCGTGTTTGCTTTTCTTTCCTGCCAGTTTCCCAAATCAGAGGGTCATAGCAGACGTTAAATTAAAGTTTAACGTCTTAATGCACAGGAGATGACTTAAAGAATACCTTAAAGAGGGTGTTTTTTTTGTTGCCTGTGACTCAGGGGAAACGCTGCGACCAACATCAAGTTTCAGTGGCATTACTTAACACCTCAATTTTTTACAGTCATCAAATTGCGACATTGTGCACAAAACCCCCTGAAACAAGAGCGCTGTATCTGTCAGTGAGGGTGACTTATAGAGATTTTCAGTGTCGCTTTGATACCTGTGGAGTAAACTACCTCACCTTCTTTCAAGATATTGTAAATCTACACAAGCAGAAAGGAACTCGTCCTCATGAACCAAAAATTTTATTTTATTTTTCGATCAACATTCATGCCTCTTGTTTGGCTTTTGGCGTGTGTGTTGTCTGCATCGCCCTGCCGTTGTATTTCTGTACTCAGCATTTATGATTAATTGAGCAGAGGCTGAGGCATGCTCTTTTAAGTGTTTCTGTCTGATATCATTTTGCTTCTCAACCCAAGGGACAGCTGTGTCGCCGCTGTCAGTTCGGTTGGAAAAGTTTGTGCCTTCCTTTGGAATATTGCATGCACTATATCTAAAACTGATCATATCTGTGGCAAAATGATTCCTTTTCAGTCAGAAATAAACTTTCTCTAAAAGAGTCTGATCTGGGTAATGCACACTTTGAAATGATACCATTTAGAGTCTGGGGCCTCCAATGTGTTTTTATTCTCTCTCTGTTTCCGCAGTCAATCTTGTTAGTTAAACTGGTAACAACACTGAAAACAACTCCCAAACTCCCATTTAAAAACTTTCCAGAAATAAACATTCACATTTCATTTCTTTACAAATGGAAAAATACACACAGCATATTCAACACAATGCAGCAAGATCCTCCACTTTGGCTTTTGTCCTTCGTTTGTGCTCTCTCCTGCATAGTTTATGTATTGTTTTCTTTTATACATCTCAAAATAGGTCCTCCATGACACACCAACAACCTCAAAACCATCTATGTGACTTGTAATGCTTTGCTTTCAGTAAATCATCGAAATGAAAATCATCAATTCTTGCAATACATCATAACAACCCCTAAAGTTACCACCAAAACAAATCTCATGCCCAAATTTAAATGTCTGTAGTGTAAATCTATCCACATTGCAACGAGGTGTATTTTTAAGTGTGTGTGTCTGGAAGCCCTCAATTAAAGCCCCACCTTCCCTCACAGCTGTCAGTCCGGTCAGGGTGTTGACAGGGTACGGGAACACACACACGTAGACAAGCACAATCGTGATGAGAGAATGAAGTGCAAGTATACCTGTCTATGCCAAGCTGGTTAACTCGACATGCTGATGCTGCACAACAGGCATCAGTGTTTAGATCTGCACAGTGCATCAGTGTTGCTAATCTTCAAACGTGTGCCAGCCAATTTCAGTTTGTGTGTTGTGTGCCTCAAAATGCTGGGTGAGCTATAGCAAAAGAGGAAGAGGAAGGCCACAAAGCCCTCAGACTCACGCCAGGCATACGCCACTCGTGACGTCAGCCGGCAGACAGGAGATGGTTTTGTAACCAACCCACCATCGTGCAATAGAGGAAGGAGAGAAAAAGACAAAACAATCAGTCTAGATCCTGATTCTCTCATCTACAAATTTTAAGAGAATTTCGTGGATCTAAGCCCCCTCTCCCTGACTATTCGGGTTAATCCTTTTCATGTCAAATCTGTATCAAATTGAGTCAATACAAATGCAGGCCATTTGATTTCCCAGGGAGGAAGTGCTTCAGTGAGATAAGGAGTCTTTGCTCTGGGGTGAAAATGAGTATCAGGTCACATTATAGACGGACTTTGTGTTTACTAAACTCTCAGTGACCCCGCACTTTTTCCTTCCTTACACTCCGCAAGCCAAAGGCAGACAAGACGGTAGGGCAGAGGCCAAGACACATCAGCAAGCTGCATGGACAATAAATGAAGTGAAAAGGTTTAGCAACAGAAAGGTCAAGACTTGGTCATTCCGCTGTTGTTTTGAGTTTTTTGCGACAAAATTTCCGGTGAATCGTTCAGTGCGACCCACAGCTGTTCATGTATCAGTATCAGCAGCTTGTCCACCTTCTACTCCAGCAGCTTGTAGTCTTCCTTTGTTTCCTCTTCAAAGCAATAGATCATCATTTTGAGAATATGTATTTATACACTTTCTTGCTGGGGGTTCAATGGGACGATCTCTCATGTCTTTAGGGTAAAAATTAAGCTTTTGCCAGCAGCCTGTTAGCCTAGCTTTGTATAAAGAAACATTTCAGTTTTTGTACAGGCTAAACACAGGATTTATTATGAAGAAATTAAATTCCTTATTTTCCACAATGTGAATCTATTCTTTTTACCTACTGACACGTTTTCAATGTTACAGTAGCCTGAAGCCTATCTCAGTGGACGGTTGGGAAACACCTTGACAGGCCCATCAAGTAAACCTAAAATTCGGTGTTTAAATATTATCTCTGTATACATTGCATATTTGCCTTTCTTTGATGAAACATAGTTTTTGAACAGATGTCATGAATACGTCCTGATAAGGCACTTCCTGAATGAGGGTTTCTCACTCATCGCCATGTTCTTGCAAGTATGTGGAAGTACTCTTTGTATATTTATCATCGAAACACTGAAATGCCACAAAAAGTCAGAAATGCAGAAAGATTTACTCTCTCTCTCAGCCTCAGCTGTGCTTGTGTTAAGTGCTAAAAAGCAAATGTTTGCATGCTAGCACGCTAAATGAAGACGCTATACCTGCTTGGCATCAGCATGTTAGCATTGTCATTGTGAGTATGTTCAGATGCTGATTGTAGCATTAAGCTAGTACAGCCTCACAGAGCTGTTAGCATGCAGTTCACTCACCAGTCCATGAGACTCAACATACTTTAGGTTTTTTCAAGGAGCCCATTCAGTTTGACCAGTAGCACTGGTATCATAGGCTCCCAGGTTGTGACTATACTTGACTGCACAGCTCATTAACCCATTTGTTACATCTGTCTGTACCTTTTTTGAAGTGAACACTCAAACTCACTGAAGGTCAAACCCTTTGACCTTTTCTCTCGCTCCTGTTGTTTGACCCAGCCACAGTGTTAGAGGCACTAGGCGATAGGAATCAGTCGGAATAAGTTAAGATTCCTGGGTAATTTGTATCAACTTGACAAGCTGTGAACCAATGCTCACATGCTGATTTCTGGATACTTTAGTTGCGCCGGACGATTGCACAATTGCGTCCTCCGGCGTGCATTGCATCAAAGCCCAACGGATGCAAGCACTTCAACCCATCAGCCCATCATATCAGTTAAATCTCATATGCCACAACAAGCCTGAAGACATGCAAGCAGAGTGGCCAGCGCTGTTCTGGTGTTGGTGGCACGACAGTTCCAGTTCCCCCTGAGCTGTTACATTATAAGACTTTAAATTATGAGCGATAAAAGGTGATGCTTTGAATGACTGAAGCACTGATATTTCTCAGAGTTGACAAACATGACATTTGAGCGTTAGGAGTTTTTTTTTTTTTTTCAAGAAAGCACCACTATTGCCAGCAGGTCACATTTACACGATTTGTTTTGACAGTTCATTAGATCATCTGGTGTGGCGTCTCATCCTGATTCACATCAGTTTTAGTGATCAACACACATCACTAAAGCGTTATAAGATCTAGTGATGTGTATTGATTAAGAGCATCCAGGGAGATAATGGATCACAGCATCCCATTGTGTGTGTGTGTGCGTGTGTGTGTGTATGCTGTTGAAGCATAGAAAATTTGCCCTTATGTCTGATTATCATCTTCAAAGGGGGATACAGATTCCCCCTGTCCCAATTTCTGTCATTTTTTTTTATTAATGATTTGTCTTTTTCTTCTTTCTTTCTTTCTTTCTTTCTTTCTTTCTTTCTTTCTTTCTTTCTTTCTTTCTTTCTTTCTTTCTTTCTTTCTTTAACCATGACTCTATCTCTCCCTCCTCCTCCTCCTCCTCCTCCTCCTCCTGTCCCCCTTCTTCTTCCCTATGGGGGTTCTGCCCTCCTGTTTGTTTCACTGACCTCTGTGAAAGAGAATCACCTCTCATCTCAATGTGCTTCATGACGAGTGCGTGATCAGGCTAAATGCCAGTGCTCAGGCTTTTCTCCTTCCTCTTTCCTCCACATGCGATGTCTGTAATTCCGTGCTACAAGTTCTATATACAAAGGTAGATGTATGGCCGCTTACTACATTTCCAGTGTAAATGTTAATGTGTTCTCCTAATGCCAGTGCTCGGGGTCTTATCATTCCTTTCCTGTATTTTGGCATGCATAAAGCCTGTTCATTTGTTGTGGCTGCAGTTAGACTCAAAAATGTTTATACACTACAGTAACAGGGGCTCTTATGATGATATTATTTGTTTTTTGATTTAAGCTGCAAACAATTATGTGTGCAAAAAAATTGAACATCTTGACCATTTTCATGCTAAAAATCACCAGTTATTGGGTCAGTATGGCACAGATGTAATACTGGCTTAACTTTACCCTGTACCCAGTGACCCAGTGTTAATTTTTTAAAATTGAGTTTTACTTACCTGAACTGAAATATAGTTTGTTTGCAAACTGTTATAACCTACTCAAGCTCTTTTCCAATAAATACATAACGTTATTCCTCAAAGTCACATGAATACAATTATTTAACGTTGCATGAGAGCTCCTTGAGGTGGGACGAGAATTAAAATGTTATATTTCCTTTGTTGCGCCTGACATATAGTTGCTACCCGCCTGATGATTCAATGCTAATTGCACATTAGTTGCATGTCGGCTCACTCTCCCACCCTCTTGCATGTGTGCTTTCCCCCTCCGCAGTAATCAGCCGCACAATGGCTGTTAACTAGTGCGACAGGCCAGCCATGCTAATCCCTTGTATGTGTCGAGGACCGTGAATGGAGAAGCCGCCTTATGCATTTAGGATCCTCACAGCTAACTCATTAGTTGCTTGAATCAAAGGCATGACACTGGCTTTGTCCCTGCCTGGCCTCTCGTGCCACAGACACTGAACTCGCTTGAGTGGAGTTGGACTCTGTTGGCCTGGGGGGCCAACACAGCCCCCTGGGATCACAAAAGGCCATAAGTGAATTACTCAAATCAGTGCCGAGGGGGGCCCCGTTAGACGCTAACTGTAACAGCTAGTGGCGGCCGTGCAGCAATGGGAGGTGTGTTTGTGTGCAAGTGTGTGTGTGCGAACAGACGGGTAGAGTGTGTGTTTGAGTTTGAGTGAGTGTGAATAGACAGGCAGGACTCATGCAGGGGGAGCAGAAGCCTTTGTTGGCCCAACACTATTGTTGGAAGCTGTCTTGTGTAATTACTGCCACAGCTACCGCCTAGCGCGCTGCTTTGCCTGCACAGAGGGACAAGGAGGGAAGCAACAAGCGCACTGAAGCCCCTGGAGTTTAAGTTGATAATTATATTATGGAGGCGCTTTGAGCATGCAGCGGTCCTACAAACACTGACAAATCCCAGCTGTTGTTTTACATAGTTATTATCATATCATGGCATTCGATTTGAAATCTCTCGTGCTGCTCTAAAAAAGTATATTTTAAGTTCATAGGGTGTGCAAACTGTAGTTAATCTACAGTTATTGTATGGTAATGTTATTGGCGGACATATTTCTTACAAACATTCCTTTGGCTATTGGTTTGTTGTGGAGCTGTGCTATTTTTATAGGCATGCATGCTGAAACCCAACTACACCCCTTTTGGCTTAGATTAACTACTTTCACATTGCTAATTTATATTCATCCCCCCACACAGCAAACAAATAGACTCCATGCGAACATGCAATGGCTTACAGATTCAGAACTGCCCAAAGCCACATGTTGAAAGTCCATTTGATAACTCATTAAGCCTCGAAACAGTCATTTTTTTTTATTTGATGTGACATGCGGGCACTTCTGGACAGAAAGAGCTTCCTGAGTTTAGGAAAAAGTTTTGCAACTCTTTACTGTGGCATCACTGAATTTGAGAAAACCAAATCTGTTTTGCAGCCAACCAAATCAGTAGTAGAATCCTAGAATCAGACGTTATTATAGTCAAGCTTGTCTGTGTCCCTCTGTTGTCCTGTGGCATGCTGTAGAGACAGGACACAATGAACTGATTGATGACGTGACAAAGATTAACTCCCCTGAACCAAATGTTGGCCGTGATCCTGACGCAAATGGCCATCAGTTTCCTCCCAGTGAACACCCAAGGCCTATTAGCTACAGCACAACCAATTTAACATGGCCACCCGCATAAAAAGCTCACTGGTGTCAGTAATGTGATCTGTTGATGGCTAAACCGAGCGAATGGAGAGGCTATTCACAGAGGCTGATGAATGGACTCAGTGACGCTGCTGCTCTGGCACGATGCAGATCAACATCTTCAAACCATTGACCAGCAAAGTTTTGGTGTAAAGGGAAGAAGTCGCAAGAAAGTGATGCATGAATTAAATAAACTTTAATAAATGTGGTCAATGTTCTGTATCACGTTTGTCTCTCCACACTGTTGTCTGACATAAATTGAACTTACTTTTGCTGTGAATGAACCACATTCTGCAGCCTCACCTGCATCAATCATACTTTGGACTCTGGCCTGTAAGCACTGTAAGGAGCTGAAACACATGCCTTTTATAAGCAATATTACTGATAAGAATCAGGGTTATGTTTGTTCCCTGAAGACAGCAACTCCAGTGGCCTCGTGACTCGTGTACTACATGTCATGATGTTGTGTCTGTATGCTGGCTGCCTGGCCGTAATGTACATCAGACCGTTTGTTGTGTCTGTCGCCTCCATTTATCTTAATTGAAGCATGCTTCAGTGTGCAACAGTGGGCAGGCCCGGTCCCTGCTGTTGTTGCCTAATGTAAATCGATATGTTTCCATGTGGTTGGAAAGATCACTAACCAAAGGTGGCATCTGACCCGATACAACTCAATACGCTAACTACCGTCAGCCAGATGAGGTCCCCTTTCATCAGCATTTGATATGGGAAAACAGGAGCGCGTAACTCGCCCGAGTAAAAATAGTTCCTCAGATCATGTCATATAAAGTTAGGGTTATTTGGAGAAGCTCTGAGGGAGAGTGCCTTTTTTCAATCTCAGATAGAGCGTGCTATAAATTCACCATATGAATTAACTGACATAGTCCCAACATGTATTTCAGCGAGAAATGGCCATAGTAAGAGCTAATTAAACAGGAGTCGAGAATGTGATGCAAGGGTGCTTAAAAGGGCTTGTGTGCTTTTTTATTGGTCGGCAGGCCTTTGCTGCACTTGGAGCTCCCACAGCAGCGTGAACTCTGAGTGAACTCCTGCTCTCTGCCGAATTATTAGCGAATGAGTGAGCCTGACAAAATATTTTTAGGCTGGAGACAGCCGCAAGCAGAGGGTACAGCAAGAGGGAGAGTCAGTAAAGACAATCCTTCCTTATCACACACACACACACACACACACACACACACACACACACACACACACACACACACACACACACACACACACACACACACACACACACACACACACACACACACTTTCACTTGGGCAGCACATCCAGAGACAAAGTGGAGCCAAACATCAGTTAACGGCAGCAGGATGGTCTCTGACATGACAGCATCCAGGCACAGTGTTGAAGGGGAATGGCTCTGCAGGGGCAAATGTCTCACCCAGGCAAACAGGTATCAAGTGAGTCAGGATGGAGAGTGTGCGTGTGTCTGTGTGGGTGTGTGTATTACTCACCTTGTGGGGACATAAATCTGTATACACAGTCACATTGTGGGGACTCATCTTCCTTATGGGGACAAAACGCAAGTCACCAAAACATAAATCATTGAATTTTAGGGTGAAGACTTGGGTTAATGTCTGATTTAGGATAAGGGAAGGGGAAGGGTTAGGGGTTAGGGTCTCTAAGGAATAAATGTAAGTCTATGTAATGTCCCTGTGTGTGTGTGTGCATTGACAGAGAGAGACAGAGAGAGAGGCAGTTGCGTGACTGGTGCTTGGCTCAGCCCTTTAGCCCCAAAGGCATTATTTGTTAGCCAGGAGAAAGGGACGTATATCTTAAGTGTTCAACAGTAAACAGAGCTGTGCCGGGGCCCTAGTGCTTACTGGGATTTATCTGGGATGTGTGTATTTGTGTGTGTGTACGTGTGTGTGCATGGCAAAAAAAAAGAAAAGAAAAAAAAAGGTGGGCACAGAAAGGGATTTTGTCTTGTATCCCTCATGTATCATCTTCACTTGAAATGTCATCACACTGTTAGTAAGTCAGTAAGAAAAACGCCAGTGGGAAGTGATGATTTAGCGTAACCACACACGTGCATGTAAACACACTTACACACAACAAAAGTTTGGCAAGATGCTATTGACTCACTCATTTTAAACGTTTCCTTTATTTAGAAATGTGTTGATACTGTTAATTAAACTGAAAAATGTGAAACCAGGGAAGGTTTCCTGATAACAATTCCCTGGAAGTGTGTGGTTGCCGGCCAACCTTTCCATTTGTGTGTGTGCGGGAGCATGTGTGTGTGTGTGTGTCTGCACGCTGGATCGCTGGCCCCCACTGGAGATTTTCACCAACATCACCAGCACCAGGCCCGCTGGGGGAGTTCATGGTAAAAGCTCTCTGAGGCTTTCTGAGTGGCTGAAACTGTAGCTTCAACTGAAAAAAAGAGTAATAGATGTAGTGAGTGAATAATAGAGGAGAAGAATGCTATTTTTAAAAGTGATGTTGCAGTCCTTTCTCGAGAAGAGTTGTGGTTGTTTTGTCTGTTCATGATGTTCTTGACTGAAGGCACTGGTGGTGAAATCACACGTCTTTGAAATAGGAAATGTAACTCTTCCATTATGAAGCATTATACTAACCTACTGTCACATTCCTGTTATCAAATCAAATATAGGAGTAGCATTTCCAAACCAAGCATAGTAAATGCATTACAGCAGCCTTTTGTAGAGATCAGTATATATGTCAGACATATCTCATTGCTGTCATTGACTACCTCAGGCGTTACCTAATTTGATCAGATGAAATGAAATCTCTTTCATGCCCTTATTGAATCTTCACACACATGCACGCACACACACATACATTCTTTTCAAGGCTGACAGAGTTGCACTCGTGTGGCTGCACTGACATTTTAACTCCTTTCATTGCAGGTCTCAGATCATTTGCAGATTTACTGCAACTGCTTTCAGCGCCTACACTTTTACCACATCTTTTAGTTTATACTGTATTCAGCCTGCGCTGTCTTTTTTGACTTTCACTGCAGCAGACACCTCCACCTCAATTTATTCATGACACTTTGGCTGCCACTTCAACTCCTTTCAGCTTCAACTGACACTTCCACTTCACTCAGTTGAGACTGCGTTTACAGTCCAGCTTCAGTCAGCGATTCCCATTTCATCTGCTTTCAGTACTTGCATCAATTGTCACTTTAACTCCAACTTTGGAGTAATTTTTAAATGCTTCACTTGCTGCTCTTTCTCATTCAGCCTGACCTTTTTTTTTTTTTTTTTTTTGCCAAAATGCTCCAAAACTGTCCGGGAGTTTAAGTCTATCTGCAGGGCTGCTGTCTGCCACGGAGGTTCCTTTGTGTTTGTGACCTTATTAGAAACAGAGCCACAGGCATCAACCCTCTGGACCTTTCAGGGACGAATGCAGTGCTGATCTAATGACTTATTCATCAGGCACAATGGCACAACTTCTTAAAGGTGGTACATGACAGAGAGCAAAGGGATCAAGTCAGATCATCATATCAGGTGCAGGAGCTCATTGTGGCTCATGCAGCGAGATTAGCAAGCTTGGTGTGCAGTACTGGCTGGAGGGATAGATATTGTGGTGTTTGTTGGATTCAGATTCAAATTCAGCCAACTCAGAAGCAACGCAGCAGATATTTGCTACAAAAGGAAAGGGAAGAAGAAGGAGGGAGAGAGAAAGCAAAGTAGAGAGAGAGAGAAAATGACAGAAAGAGGTGGTGAAGAGACGTGTCAGACTCTGTTTCTGTCCCTGAGAATCGTGTTTAAATTGGCATGTTGCAGGGAGAGCACTGCTAGACTGAATTTAAACAGCTGCCGGCTTCACCCACAGCAACACACACGTACCCGTACACACACACACACACACGCACTGGGGCCCTCCCCTGCTCTAAGTTTGCGTGCGGAGCTGGGAAATTCTCCATGCTAATGTGCCAGGGTTTGTTTTCATCATCAAATTGCAAATGTTTTAAATATGCATCACACACACACACACACACACACACACACACACACACACACACACACACACACACACACACACACACACACACACACACAGATATATACCCGCATTTATCCAGTCAGTCTAATCCTTGTTTTCACAAAGTGTCATCTGTCAAATACAGAGCTGGAAGTGGCTCCCACCTATGTTTATTTAGCATATACCACTCCCATAATTTTTCAATCATATTTGATCTTGAACGCAGCATTTTGAAGCTATAATGGATCTCAATGCTTTCCCTGGCTGCGTCTCCAGATTAACACATGCAATGGCTTTTCACAGTGTGGGATAACAATTAGCTTAAGAACAGGGAGATTAAAGAGGGAGCTGAGTGGAGTCTCGGTGTGTTTATATTATATCAACTGCAGAGCTCGGAATATAAATCTGTCACATCTTAAGCTTTTAAACTGCACGTTACCACAAAAACCAAAACAAGGCATATGTTTTAACCAGTTATTAGTATAGCATCGCTTCATAGAAATCTTTATTTCCTGAAAACAAACAACAGATCAACTAATGGGATGAGATTATTCTTATTTTAAATGCACTTTCACCTGTTTTGTATACAGTGTAACTGCCGCTAGTGTCAAGATAGTGTGATAGTGTTCATGTGGAACAAAAAAGTAACGCATCCTCCATTTGATTTGCATAAACTAAACTCGCAAGACAAAGTAATTATGTTCAAAAGTGTTGGGGATGATTTGACAGATTAAAGTTGATAGAACTGCGATTGTGAAGTCTAACCCAGCTTCTCACTGTCAGGCGCTAGCCCTGCCCAGCAAACATCCTGACACTGAAAAGATGTTGATATGACAACCTGCACCAATGTTGAAAGCCTGTGTAAATATAGCACGAAAATCAAAACTGAGTCATATCCACTCGTCGTCCGCGGCTGCCACCTGCGTCATTTTGTGAAACCAGGACATCGGTGTCTGTCTGATATCAGTTCAAACAAGTTGTTTTCACACGTAGGTATACTGTGCTGAACCATCGCACTGTGAAAACTTTGGGTTGCTTGGGATGATGTTGAACTTTGCTACCTCTTGCATAGCACTGCCTGTCAAATGCTTGCTAGGAGGTTTTATTTGATTTTCTGGGGAAAAACAGCAAATCTTGGCTTAAAGATATGGATAACCCAGTTTACAACGAAGGAGTGTGAAATGCTTGATTGCCCAAGGTTAAGAGCAAAGTCAGTGTAAGGTTACCACTTCAAAAGTAATGTCAGGCCACTGCTTCTGATTCTATTGGAAGAGTCATTTCAGAACTTTTTCTTGTACTTTTCCATTACGCCCCACAAAATTATCCTCCTTTACCTTTAAAAACAAGGATAATTTCTTGTTTTTCCTCCCCGGAAAACCGCAGTTACTGCATGATGTCCAATGTTTTTGTCATCCCTTTTCCTCAATAAAAGTAAATGTTGTGAAAGCACTTCCGCCAGCTTCAGTTTCAACAGGGTAAATAGAGATAATCATAGCATTTGGATAATTCAACTTCAATCTCTCTTAAATGGGGTGATAACAGAAAACATCTTTTTGAGACTGAAACTGAAGCAGGGAACCTTCCAAGTCCGACCATGAGTAATATGAGGGTAAACAACAGATCGCTGGAGACTCCTTCCTTGTGACTCATGAGCAACAAGTTCGCAGAAAAGAGAGAGAGAGAGAGAGAGAGAGAGAGAGAGAGAGAGAGAGAGAGAAGCTTTGGGAGGGGGGGGACCATAATAACATCATTGTGGCTGTTTGAAGTCGCATCAGGCCTATTTCCCAGATACAGTAAGTACAGGCTGTCTGCATGTCTACTGGCCTCTCGCCACTCAAAGGCCACATTCATGGAGGCGCTGCCGCCCTCACAGAGGGCAATTGGATCCACCGGATACCCTTCCCTTCTCACGCAATGTTGTGTAAACCCAGGGAAAATGACCTCAATATGTCCTAAACGAGTTAAGGATGAAGATGCCGCACCCGCTCACATGTCTCAGGCATGATAATGTGGTGATAGTTTTATAAATACTCTCTCTCATGCACACACAGAAGCAGCAAATACTGATTGTCCTCTGTCTGTCAGTGTTTTTTTCGCTTGAGCTGATGTGCTGTTGGATCTCTTTAAAGGCGAACAGATCCTCCGTACCATCTGTTCATGTTTGAATCCTTTGTCTTTCATGTTGACTTCAAGAAGAGTTAGCTTCTTATGGAGAGCAAGTCTGGAGAGCTAAAAACAAGTATTGAAATCTCAAACTCGGCAGGGAACTCTGCCGTGGTGAGTTTAAACTTATAATGAAGATTCTTTAGTAATGAATCACTGAAGAATAATGAAATAGATTGCACTACAGAGCAGCAGTGTTTGCATATTCATTCTCTCTTTAGAAGTTCTTGGTCTGGCTCTTCTGTGTTTGTCCTCCTGGGGCTTATTGGAAAATTGATTCATCATCTCAGCAGGGCAAACCTAGTAAAATAAAGTCTAAACACAACAAATCTGAATTAATGTCACTTGAATTAACCCAGCATAAATCAGCTTTGTTAAGTATTGCAGTGCAGCTACCTATTTAATTTGGGTTCTTCTTTTATCGTACGTCCATGTCTTTTCTTGATCTATCACTTTCATTGTCACTGTGTTCAGATGTCAAGGCAGCTGTGTGTGTTTTATGATTTGTTTTGCCATCTCTGAGCTTGTTAACCTTCCATTTAATCCTTCCTCTCTTGTGGTGCCACCACTCCTTGGCCTGGAGGCCTGGACAACCTCAACCTGACTGCCTACGGGTGTGGCTTCAGCCTGCCTCCCACTCTCTCACTCACTTTTCATTGTTTTAATCCCAGTCACTGAGGCTGCTGATTCTTTATTTTTGTTGCTTTACTTCTGTCATCTGTCCCCTTCATGTCATCCTGCCCCTGTTCTCACTTTCTCGTCATTTATACATGATCATGAAAGAAGAGCAATGACACTTCATTAAATGTCTCTGTAAATAAGCATAAGCAACTACTAAACAAGAAGATTCTCGCAGAGGTCCACATGTCACGCTGTAATGGCATGAATGATTTTAACACAGTGCCGTGTTCTAGAGAGGTGGATGGGGGTTGCAAACAACAGAAAGGAGGCATTAAATAGAAGGAGAGAAACCCTATTGCATAATTCATTGGGCCCTCACAATACCAATTCCCCATTAATCTATCCATGGACCATTATCTTTGTTCCAGTGTCAGATGGGCCAATTCATGTAGAAAACTCTCAGACTTGACCTGATTGGCAGAGCCATATGATCACTGATGAGGCTGATGCTGCTGTGCTAACAGTTAAATATGATTCAGATTTTCCAGAAAAATGGTAAAACGAACTTGTTTTGTTGAAAGATTGTGTTTGGCTGACTCTCTTATCTAGCCAGACAAGTGTTTTTCAACATTTTCAAGGTTCTAGAAATTTGTCAAAGGACAGAAGATTACAGAGATTACAGCCTGTCTGGACAGCTAATAGATTCTCTTGTAACACCTCCCATGTTTTTAGTCAGCAGCTGGATGGATAGCAGAGTCAAAACACCTGCCAAAAGCCTTCAGGCCTGAGCCTTTTCTCTTGGCAGGCCTCTCTTCCCCGCTACTTCAAGTCCTTCTTCTCATGCAACCTCTCCTGGCCAAATTCTCAGTCAATTTCCAGGCCATATTGAGGCTGTTTTGTGGCCTCCCCTCCCCTGCTGGTGATGTCATGACAAAAAACACAAACTGAGATTTGATGAGCTGGAAAATCTCATTCCAGCTTGTAAAGAATTATTGTCCACTCTGTGTAGAGTAAGTGTCAAAGTGTCAACTCTGATTATACAGCTAGAGTGCAGGTAATGATATTTGAAATCAACAAGGTTTGTGTGTGTTCATGCATACATCCAGTCCATCCATGCATTTACACTGTTTGAGCATATATTCATATGCAACAAATGAACATTGTCGATGGCATTAGCATGTCCAGCTAGCTTATAATAAAAGCAACTGAACCCAATTTTACTTCCAAGGCCACTGGCATGGCATACTACATTGTATGGTTACAGGTTACATTAAAAAAGAAAACCCGCCAAAACTGTTACCCGAGAAGTCGTTACGCGTCGATTAGACCTCAAAGCCTTTTCTCTTGTTATGTTCAATGTGAAGTAAAAAAAAAAAAAAATAGGGATTTGCAGTAAATTGGGTGTCATTATAAAACCAGTCAGCAAACATTAAAATTTCAGACACAGACGTGCTTTGAACCAACCCCTGAAGCTAATGTGAGCTCAGTAGCGTGCTAGCTGCAGCTGGTAAAATTTGCGTGCGACATTTCAACAGACAAAATCCGAAGGTTACAGGTAGCAGAATGAGAAGTCTCCTTTTGTCCGCCTGAGTCAGTCAGCTGTTCCTCAGAAAATGATGCTGAATTTCATGAGGTTAATGTGCCACTGTTATTGTTAACCGCTTGTGTGAGAGCAGAAGGCTCGACAGGTTCAGCAACTACAGCTCAGGCGGGCCGGGCTGAACAGTCAGTTATATCAGAATAATAAATTACAGGTCTGCTGTGCTGCTGCACATTTGTGGCTTGCTAATCATCCCAACACATGTTCCAGTGATGTGCAAGGCTGGCTGCAAATGACAAGAAGCCCCAGGTGATAAGATACCACTGACATAATTGACTTACCTTTTGAAAAAAAAACAAGACTGAGCAATGGGAAGAAAAGCCATCTTAATGATTATCTGTTCAGCTGAAACCATAGCTATGCTGTCACAAGTAGGAAAACTGAATCTGTTTTTTTTTTGTTCATCTTTTCAACATCACTGTCACTTACTATTGGTATAGGGTTTCAGAAACATCCTTCATATATAAGAGAGGTCCAACAAACCAGAGCTTTGTCGGAATTTGCAAGGATTTTAGAGGGCCAGCATTTGAATGATCCCTTTGTTTCTCTCTTTTCCTAAACCTGTTCAAATCACTGGCACTCACTTCCTCTCTGCCCACTGTCTTTTCCTCTGGTTCCCTGTCATCCCCAGTTACTGTATGTTCCTCCTTTGGGCTATTCTGGTGGGAGAAAGGTGATGAGAGGATAGAGAGGTGTTGGGAGAGGCAACGAGACAGAGGCAAGAAGACAGGGAGACGGAGGGAGAAAGATGGATATGCCCGGTCAGGACAGGACAATGTGAGGCTCTGTCTTCTGGACACTGAAAGAATTCAGCTGCTCTGCATGAACCTGACCATGTTATCCACAGAGAAGAAATATCCTGCACATAGAGAGACCATCAGGGATTAATAGAAATAGTTTGGCCCTCTCTTCAATTTTTGCATGCGTTGCTGTGGAATTGACTCTCACCTGTACTAGCAAGTGGCATCATTAAGTTACATGTGGTTTATGAGGTAAAGGCAAAGCAATTGCTTCCTAAGTATGCCCCAACCACATAAAGAGATTGTTTTTATGAATCCCTTCAAGCAGAATGTTAGCAGAACAGGCGTATCACCAATGTATTTAATTCACATTCACATTCATCTGTATTTTGAATTAAAGAGAGCATTTTCTGCAATGATGACAGTCCGAGGTTTAATCTGAAAATCAGCTCTCGCCTGTCTTGCCTTTCCACTCTGCAGCCACAGGTTGCATGTGTGTTGCCAACAGCAGAGGAATGCTTTGAGCACAGAGAGCCAAAAATAGACATGCTGACCCTTTAAAAGCGGAGTCTGTAACATGTTGTGGCTGCTGGGAGAGAGCCACACACTGTCTCTTTAAGACAGGCTATTGTGCAGTGTAGTATTGCTGTAGTAGTGTGAGTGTGTGTATGTGTGTGCACATACTGAGTGTGTCTACATGTAAAGCTGACTGAGCAGGCGAGGGGTTGCGTGACTACTGCAGACGAGGCTGTGACCTCAGAAAAGTGGTTATGAAAACGATCTGTCGAAGCGAGCGGAGAGAGAGTGAGAGAGAGTGAGTGAATGAAAGAGAAACAGAGGGAGTGAACAACATGGAGAGAGAAATGAGTTCATTTGCTTCCTATGCTAGACTAACACTGAATGACACCCGAGAGCCACCACACACACGTATTCCTTAAGGTATTTAATGCATATGCACGTACATTAACTCTCACATGAATACCCTCTTTTTTTGGAGAGGCGTTTTCTCTGTGCTGTGCTTTTTAACAAAGCCATGAGGGGAAGACACTAAAGGCCAGTTCACACAGGGCAGCAGATCGTGTGAGGGGACAGAAGCCATACAAAAAAAAGTCAGAGACACAAAGAGAGACAGGAAGGGAATATTTTTGTCACTGCGAAGGGAAAAGACGAGACAGAGATGGAGAAAGAAAGTCAGGTATCATATTCCTACTGTGGCAGTGGCATGCTCTGAATATCCAGGAGAGATTCCTGAGGCCAACCACATGGAAACAATTGGAGACAGTGGGAAGATAGGAGTATACTGGGGTATACTGTTAAACCCTGTTAAACTCCTGCTTCATGCTGGATTTAAATCTGTTTAGTTAAAGGAATTTTACAGCTAAAACTGTTACTTTATTATGCTGAAAAACTCTCCTTATTCCTAATTTCCCGTAGTATTATTTTGCCATTGGAGTAACCAAGTTTTCCCAGTAGAGGCATCAATCATCAACATTATAGAAATTTTAATTGCTAACATACAGTAATTGTGATTCAACTTATATCAAGTTCATTAAAGTTTCAGCTTTCCCTAAAAGCAGGGTGACATAATGTGTTTTATATTTCCAGTGTGTTTGAAATAGTTAGAAGAAGAACATCAGGTTAGTTTCCATAATGTGATTGTGGTCAGACCAGCGACTGTTTTTGCTCATTGCTTGGTGAGTAAGAGAGGCTGTAAACGTGTACTGCGTAACCAAAGAAAGATGTGAGCTGTTAATTTGCTTTGTCACAGTGCATATTTTGTTCACCAAGATTTCAGGACAAATAAGCAAGAACGGTAGCAAAGTTTAGTAGCTTTTAAAAAAAAAAGCCTTTATAGGATGGAGTTTCATACATGAAGGAATTTAAATAATCCTTCCTTAAATAAAAGAAAGAATTTGCTATACAAGTTTAAATGTTACTGAAGGGCTACCCGTTTCTCCAGCTCTGTCTTAAATAAGGGTTAAGAATAACGAAGAAGGGATGAAAGACAGAAGAGAGGAAAAATTGAAAGGGAGACAGAGAGAGAGAGAGAGAGAGAGGGAGGGAGAAACATATCGGTGTTTGGTGCAGATTGCGTGTGAACAGTAATGCTAGCCTCCAAAGAGCACAGTGGAGCACATTGTATCCATGCATGAGTCGCTCAACAGGGACAGCGGCGTGACGGAGGGAGGGAGGGCACACCAGGACAAGAGCCGGGAGAAAGATGGTGAAAGAGGGAGAGAAGAGAGGAGAAGGGTGAACGAGTCTGTGTCATGACAATTGTGATCTTTGTTACGAACAGGGTTGCCAACTCTCACGCTTTTGGCGTGAGATACACACTTTAAAGCTCTGTCCCACACTCTGAGGGTCCGCTTATGAGTCTAACACGGAGGAAAGTATAGCTTTAAAAACAGAGCTGGACTGCGTGAAGACATACATTACAGTATGCAGCTTAAAGGTTGCTTTGTTACAGTCACAACTTTAGCATTTTGGGGAATGTGAAAGAGAAGCAGGAATAATATCAGACATGCACTGTAAACACCTCTAATTGGAACCTCATGTTACTGGCGTACTATTATATATAATCATTTCAGTGGAAATTGAATTGATGACAGACACTGCTACAATATGAAATTATGGCTTTTCTTTTTCAATTCTGGATAAAAACAATTCAAACTAACAGTGATGATTTCATTAACATGTATTTTTTACATAAATAAAAACTCAGATATGCCCGGAATCTCCTTCTAATCCAGGAAAATTCTTTAAGAGCTCTTCTCAGCGAACACTGTTGCTAGAAGGTGCTCCATAATGAGCTGAGAGGAGATGAAAAGTAGCTTAGTGCCTAGTGTTAAATCCTGGGCAGCTGTGAGTATCTTGGCACATTAAAAAATAACAATAGCTCACTGCTTTAAATAGTTGTTAAAACTAACATGTTCATAATGAGAATAATGAGAATTTTATTTTGTTTTCAAGTTTTACAATTTAAGAAGCAAAGTGGGCTGTACATTAAAACCAGCAGCAATTAAAAACGCATAAAAGACACAGAATTAAAGGCAGTGTGAATAGCAAAAAATTCTTGAAGACTTTTGTTGTGCTCTTAGATGGGGAAGTGCATTCCAGAGATGAAGGATAGTTGAGCTAAAGGCCCGATCTGCCATGAGGATTAGACATGGGGTGCAAAGGGTCAAGAAGCCATCTGATTTTCTGGTTGTCTCGTTTGGGAATCTTGGGGTTGAGCTTCTGGCTCTAAAAGCAGAGTTTCTTAACTACTTGATGTCCGTAGATTGTGTTGATGGTGAAGAAAAAGCTGTCAGCCAGTGCAAAGGTAGTGAAAACTAAAAGAGGAACGGCAAGTTGCAGGCCTGTTAAGGTTTCTACCGCAGACATTTCACACATAGGATCTAATGAAAATGACAAAATATGAAGAACAAACACATGACATAAGCGATAAAGACAGAATAAAAAGAAATATACAACAAAGCAAAAAACTTGAAATCACAATTTAGTAAGGAGCCCTGATGGAAAACAACCTGACCAACCTGGCTCTTTTTTTGTCATCCAGACTTTGTAGCAACCAATATCAATATATAAAGGGGTTTTAGTGTAACATCCTAAAATCTGTTCTGAAATGTAACCACTGTAACAATTCTAAAACCAGCGGGATGTTTATCTTGTCCCAATAAGATTCCTAGCTACTGCATTTTCCAGACCAGTGAAGAGCTTGATGTGTGTGTGTGTGTGTGTGTGTGTGTGTGTGTGTGTGTGTGTGTGTGTGTGTGTGTGTGATATCGTCTCTGCACCAGCAGGGAGACGATATCACACACACGATATTGCACACACACAATGCCCTCCTCTCCAGGGTCAATATTTACAGTTCATCCTCTTCTGCAAAATCACTCTGTCACAATGCCTTACCATCTCTCCCTCGCTTCCCTTCCTCCCTCTCTCCTCTGCCTCCCTCTCAACTGCCTGTCACTTTCACTGTACGTTTCAATGGCTGAGCGTGATCAAAGCCAATTATGGCTTGTTTTGAGCGTGCAGGGCATCCTGTGGAAGCAATACATTACCCACAACTCGTGCCAATCCACCTCTCCCTCCATATGTTTATCCTCCCCTCCATCTCTCCATCCCTCGTGCTAGTACTACATGTAGTAATTCATTCTCCACACAGCTGTTGCATCCAGTTGGAACGTGGGTAAATGTGAATTTAATGGTGTGTCTTTCCTTATGTATATAAAGGCGTGTCTCTTGTCCTGGGGCACACTAGAGAATGTTCAGTACCCCAGTTATGCTTTTCCAAAGAGGATTCTTGTGTTTCATGTTTTGCACGACAGTAAGTGGATCTGGTGGCCAGACCGGATAAAACTGGACCTTTTTCTAGATTTTCTCTTTGGACTGTGAATGCATATGAAATTCACATGAGACAAATTTGGCTCCAAAGGAAAAATATACACCATTTAACATTAGGAACACCTGACTTTTGATTGCTGCGCAAGGGTCCAGAGTTCTTGTGAAAGACTGGATGTTGTAAAGCAACATGTAAAAATCCAGATTGCAAAAGACAACAGTTCATGCATAGGCAATAACTAATATAATCAATACCATCCCCTTTATCGACACCACTCGCCATGCTCCAGATGTGTGTATTTATTTGTCTATTACGTTCAGCTGTTTAAATCAAGTATTACTTTTTGCAAACAATTTCAATCTTAATACATTACTTTTAGCTAAACCAGATGTTATTTGTAGCTAACTGCTAACCGTTTATACATTTTTTTTTTAAGCTATTTCAGCTATTGCTTTTAGCTAACCATTTCAGCTGTTCTAATTCATTACTTTTGTTACTAACTATTTGAACCGTTTGCGTTACTTGGAGCGAGACTTCTCCACTTGATGCTTTTCGCACACTCTCAGTTGCAACATGTGGTTCAGGTGTTACAGCTGACTCAAATGGGAGAAACAAAAAAATGTGCAGCAAACTGTGAAGAAAATTCAATTAAAAATAATGTAGGCTTTATCTTAGTTTTGAAACTCACAAAAATACTCTCAAAGCAGAACGATTTCAAAAATGGCATAGGAGGGTGGGGATACAGTATTTAAATATATTGTTCTAAATGTCAACTGATACTTATAGCTGAATATCCTATGTGCTAAAAGGAATCAGGATCATTGGAGGAAGGAAGGAAGGAAGGAAGGAAGGAAGGAAGGAAGGAAGGAAGGAAGGAAGGAAGCAAGGAATCAGGTTGCTTTTTTTATCCCCAAAGTCAATAAACCTTGCCTCGTATTTTGGTGATACTGTGATACAGATCTAGCAATATGACAAAGCATAGACCTTCAAAAGTCAGTGTAGAGATTCAAAAGAAAAAAAAAAAACACTTTCCATTGTTGTACATCCGTTTCACTCGAAGTGTTGGGGAGGCAGGAGGTAGGAAGGAGGTGTCGACACACAACAACACAATGGCACAGTTTCCCTCTGCTTCTCCACAGGATGCTGCCGACATATACACACTACACACACGTGCAACACACACACACACGGACTAACACAGAACAATGGATCCACACATGATGCTTTTATTATTTAATTTACTACTGCTGACTTCTCCTGTTAAAAAAAAAAAAAAATAGACTTTATGTGCGTGGATTCAGATCACCTGCTGAATCATTTCTCGAATGTCCCATGAAACGCAGCTTGCATGTGCCAAAAAAGACAGGAGAGGATATGTGAAACAAGTGGAGGAACTCTGGATTTTTACAGTGTCTCAACACTTTTCTCCATCATGTGTAGCATATGTTCACATTTGCCACATTTTTTTCTTCTCCCTGTGCTTTGCAGAACATTTGAAAGCATTTCCATATGTGATTGAGTAAAACATAAGTGATCTTTATATTTTACTCATTAACATTTATATCAGGCCTAAAAGGTGGATAAACTCTCCAGCAACCCTTTGTAGCTGTATTCTCACTCTACGACATCCCTAATTAGGACCAAACTTCACGTCTGATTTCTGGATACCATCTATTTTAGTGCGATCACTCCTGCCAAATTCAAGACGCAATAGCTATAAAATCTGAATTGCATAATAATACTGGGTTCCTAAGATTAGTATAATCAAGTCATAAAAACACATTTTCACTTGAAACTGCTTTTTGTGCCAAGTTTCTCAAACATCACCTTCACACAGATTGATTTTTTTAACAGTGCTTGGTGCCTAAATGAGCTGAATCTTGGCATCTTATTGGTCAACCATGCCGAATTAGCTGGAGGATTTCTGCATGTTTAAAGACGATTTTAGACAAAGAGAGAAATTGCTGTCTCTGAAATACCATCGGTTGTTGAGGGCGAGATGTATTAGAGTGGTTATAAAGTCAACCTTCTGTCTGGCGTCCTGCCACTCCAGTGTGGTAGCTATTACATGAAAATTACACAGCATATAGTACCTCAAAGAAACAGTCACATGGTTCTTATCAACCATTAAGTGCACGCTTTAGTTCAGTTCTCATCACCTCATCATCAGGATTGGTGCCGTTTAATTGTGTTATATTGTATCATTTTCTGTTTCCTTTTGTCATTCGTTCCAAATTGCCTGCGGATCGCTCCTATTTTCATCAATGGCTCTAAAAGTAGAAGACATCGCGTGTCTCTGCTGCAGTGTTAAGTCTATTTAAGGCCTCAACTTATGTCAGGAAAAACTCAGTGGCATGTTGCTGAGCTAATAATGTCTGACCACTTTCCCTGTGAGCTGCACAAGTGCTCCTCCGGGAATGAGAGTGAAAGAGAGAGCAGGTCGAGAGAGATTCAGAGAGAGAAGAGGGAGAGAGCAGTGAGAGCGGAGCAGTAAGACTCTCCAGTGTATAAAATGACCTCGCTGCCGTTGCGTGCCACGGTTTGTTTTCAATACTGGCCACATGTTTGAACATTGCATAACTTCTCAGATGCGGTTTGTAAATCATGAAGTATTTTGGGGTATGGAGGTGTGTGTGTCTGTGTATGTGTGTGTGCTGACAGCCCCATTACCTAACAGCTTTAGCTTATTTATCTTCATGTAAATATCGTTTTTATTAAAAGACCCTGCGTCATAATGCATGCAGGTCTCATAGCGGCTGATCACACCGTTGAAAATGACTAATGATTACTGACTAAGTCATTTTCCAGCCATTCATACAGGTAATCTCCCTTCTCTGCTCCTGTTTGTTCCACAGCTGTCTGGTTGTGTCTTGCTGTCCTAACTGTGGGAGCTGTGGCCCAATTAAAGGCTAATTAAAGGGCCATTCCATGAAAACAGGAGAGTCTTTGTAGTGCTGTTTGCACAGGTGGTGTGCATCACATGCTGTAATGGTGTCAGGTTTACACATCAAGGCTGCACACATGAACACGTATTAGCGCTTCTGCACTGTACACTTGTACACACAAAGAAGAAGCAGGTTGCATGCTTGAAATAGCATAATTACATTTTCCTTAATAGTGTTAATTTCCAAACACAAATCAGTCAAACTGATCAACTAAACAGTTCTGAGGTGTCCCACATCAACTGTAGAGCAAAACAGCTGTCTTCATGTGATAGTGAATCTGTCCAGAGACACCCCACCTGGACCTCATCAGCTCTTCTCCCTGTTATTGAGTACTTCAACTGTTAAAGGAGTATGTCTGCTGTGTTCTATGTCCAGATTATAGAGTTATTGTAGCCAGTATGCCAGAGTGTGCAGCTCTCTTGTAACACTACTACCTTGCAGTCTCTTATTCTGCAGGTTTGACATGATTAATAGACAAGTTGTTTCAGTATCTACATAAACACCTAATGACAGGCATCAGGACTGAATTGGCATCAATAAAAATGCCATGTAGCTGCTACAGAGCCCTTGTTCGGGTGTTATAAACCAGATATCAGGCATAATGTTACCCAGAAGCCTGGCATCTCTTGGTCCGGCTGACCCATCCCAAAATAAAATGGTCAGCCACAGCATTTCAGATATGACGGAAGAAATATGTTGACATTTAAAGACTTGTTTCCAGAGCAGCTGCCATGTTTGTCGAGATTGACAACCTGAAAGAAACATCAATGATGGCCCATCAAACGGGCAATTTGTCTTATTTTAGTGATGATTTATAGAGTGAGTTCATCTGTGTAGGAGAGTAAAAAGGTGCTGTCAGTCTTCAGTCATCAGTTGTGCAGTGCATTTGAATGAATGCTACAATGAGTGAAATTTGTGTGCTAACTTTGCTAACAGCACTCTAAGTCCCAGAAACATAACAAGTTCCTGATCAGTCCTCCTGCTCAGTAAAGCTGGAGCTTGTAGAGTTTCATTATCCTCCTGCTGAAAGATGTTTCTTTACAGCAGGTCACCTTCATGCCAAATAATCCGCCCGTATACAGTAGCTGCACAGCAACTGGCCTCCAGATTTTAACACTCTCCAAACTGAAAATCCAGCTTGGCCGATAAATATTTCAACAATCCAAGGAGGAAACAGACTTTGTTTATCTGCACTCTTACAGTAGAAAACACTGTTCAAAATGAAAAGCATTTCACTGAAAATAGTTTGGAGGAGGAGAACCAGCCATTTCTCAGCAATGACATGTTTTGGGATAGTCGACCATAATAAGCTGCACTCTCACCCTTCCACCCTTCCTCAAGCACACATCCACCACCTCGACACAGTCTGACACACACACAAACAGCTCAACGTTTTTTCTTGTCAGTGCTCAGATCTGTTGTGGACTGACCACCCACACTGCGAGCAAAACCTCCTTGACATATGAGACTCATCAGCCAAACCTGCTCTTAACTTCAAAACAGCATTTCTCTGAAGGTGTTGCAGCCATGACAAAATTGCGAACATATTGAGGATTAATCCCAAGGCATTCCTCGTAAAGGCAGTTATATTCGATCACTTCATATTCACATGAGATAAGTATCATCCTATGTTTCCACGGGAGCTGTCGCGAGCATACAGGGGATATGCATTTCCAGTGACACACACCGTGGAGAGAAAGCGGGGTTGAGGTTAACCAGACGAGGGCTGTTATAGAGATAAGAGGTCTCATTTGGTCACGGAAGGACCAGCTATGGATTTAATGGGGATGACAGGTGAATAAATGGTTGAAATCCATTAACCCTCCCACGACACCAGCTTAAGCCTTGCACCTAGCTGTTGTACTGGCCTCTGTTATGTTGTCTACTGTGCGTGTGCGTGTGTGTGGCCATGCAGAGGCGTGGTTTAGCTTGGGAGTCCCACCCTGCTGCACGCGATGCATGGGAATCCGTGCAGGCTAAGGATTTACTGAACACGCTTTAGGGAATCCCAGCTCTCTCCATCCCACAGGCACACACACACACACACACACACACACACACACACACACACACACACACACACACACACACACACACACACACACACCTTTAGGATATAGAGATGACATAGTTAACACTGAGATGGCTCTCTCTCACACACCGCTTGGATACACTGATGTGGTGTAGTCATACATGTAAATGCAACAATCATGCTGCACATGTGCGCGCACTCCCAGACGCCTTCTGGATGCAGAGCTGTCGTACCTGACACTGATCAGATGAGATCACACACAGAGACAGTCAGTGTGCGGGAATGCACACACAGACCATGTGCACTTGGTGATCAGAAGCAAGGTCTTCTCCTTTTCTCTTCCTGCTTTCCTTTGTCATTTTAATCTTCGTAAAAACAGTGCAGCCAATGATGCCTTGAGATGGCGTGCCAGATTAAAAAATGATGCTCCGTTTGTGTGTGATTTAGCTTAAGAGTAAAAAAATATGCTACGCGAAAAAAGCCAGAAGCATAACAGTTTATGTTCCAGTTGGCAGCATTTCAACCGGCTTGTTTGGCCTTGAGTCAAGAAAATATGAATTAGAGATACAGAAAGGCAACTATGGCAACTTGACTGTAGCGGCGTCTCCTTTCAACTGTCAAGCTCTTTTAAGCAAATATTTGAAATATCAGGGAAAAAAAAGTCTTAATTGGATCTGGGCAAGTCGTTTTTGTTTTTTTTCCAAAATTGAGGCATATTGCCTGCTTAATGAAGATGGAAAAATATATAAATGCACATTATGTCTCACGAGTCTTCCAAAAATCCAAAACCGTGTTTGAATTCTTTATCAACTTTATCAACAAGTATTCTGTCTTTAAACAAGCTATGCTTTCACCAGAAGTATGAGGAAATTAGGAAAAATGCATTAAAATTAGATTAGATAGTTCAGCATTTATAACTCTGGGATTATTTGCATGATTAAAATCAGCAGGCAGTGATTAGCTAACACCCCCCCCCCCCCCCCAAAAAAAGTTCCAATCTCTTTGTCTTTCTTTCTTTACTCCTCTCCCCTCGCTGTTTCGACCTCTCCTCCGCCTCAGTGATTCACCCCTGGTGATTGGAGGTGAATTGCTCTATTGTGGCATAATGAGACTAAATGTTTAGACAGGGAGAAGCTGTGACCGCGGAGCAAGGGGAAGGGGAGAGACAGGAAAGGAGAGGTGATGTCAGGCGCTGACTTTCACATTGGGGAAGTGTTGAAATGAGGGAGGTGTTACAATATCCTTTGCATTTGCTGGAAATGTTTTTTTTCCCTCAAATACGCAGGTATACAGCCCAGGCATACAGCAAATAAGACACACTGAACACCTGCTTTCGATCTTTGTTTCCTACTGAGGATTCATAACTAAAAGTACCTAAAACAAGTGCAATATAAAGCTTGCATGGATAGCACAAAATCCATGTAACTATTACTTTTAAACATGTCGAAATGATGAGGACTCAAAGCCTCAAAAGTATTTCATCACTCCAGACAGCGATGGCGGCGCAGTGCAGGAATAGTGTTCATCATCTTGTAGCTGCAGTGTGTAATAAATCAAAACTACTGAGTAATTTGGTGGATGGTGTGTACAATTATCTTTAAAAAGATAACTGTGCAATTAAGGTCAAAACTGCTGCTATCTATCGCTCATATGCGAACCATCTGGCGATGCGTGAACATGAGCCAGCCTGGATTGGGTTTTATACAAACCCCGGGTCTGCTTCACTAAGACCCACTAAGTATCGCAATGAAACTTGAAGCATGTTTGAGACACATCTGGAGCTCTATCGGACTCTCCTTCACAGTACAGTGGAGCCACAAAGGATTTCTCCTTCCTTCTAACACATACTTTTTCATGTTTTATTGTCCGGTGGGAAAAAGTCTTTGAATCTCATTCTCTGTTCAATTTATGACAGTTCCCACCCTGGCTTCTCTTTATCTTTTCCTCTCTTTCGGCATTTTTTTATTGCGCAAAAAGGATTCCAATCCTTTTTTTTTGTTGTTTTCCCAGCTCTTCTTTGTTAGTCAGAGTTTTAGTTAGTAGTATGGGAATTTATACATGTATTGCAACACCATGTTGAGCCACCACTAAGTTCAAATTCAAGTGTTCTTCATGATGATTATTAGCCTGCAGGAGTTTGTCAAATCATTATCCCACAAAAACATCAATTAAAAGCATTTTGTTCTGTGCAGTCACACAAAGTGGAAGCGGAAAAGACAGATTTCCTTTGTCATTCTGACACTATCATTTTGTGATCATTCAGTAAATTGCAGCTGATCTTTTAGGAAACTGTGTAACTTCCACACTAAAACATATAAACGACTTTCCAGGAATGAGCTCCTTTTCCACTGATGCTAAGCCTCCACCTCCATCATCATGTGCGCAATCCTGAAGCCGATCTGGGCTCAGATCTTCCAGTCTGCTCTGAACGGTGGATTTCAAACGGCACGACGCACTATAAAATTTGGTCTGAAACTAGATGTGTCTGTGCTTGAAGGACAGATTATAGCAGGCTATTTAAAGATGAGAGGCCACAGTGGAAACAAAGCCTGAATGACAAGACCACACACTGCTATGGGAAGAGACTGTAGAGCACACACAGTGTGTGTGTGTGTGTGTGTGTGTGTGTGTGTGTGTGTGTGTGTGTGTGTGTGTGTGTGTGTGTGTGTGTGTGTGTGTGTGTTGAGAGACAGAGATCTCTCATACATTGATATGTCTCATCTTGTGTGTGTTTGTACCAATGCAAGCATGCATGTGTGTGATTTCTCACTGATAATTGGGCGCAGGACGCTGAAACTTCTGTTATCTCTTTATTTCTCCAGAGACAGTGATATCATCGCCTTTATTTAAATGTCTCTACTGTGTACACATTAGGAAGCCCCCCATCTGAAGTTACACGCCAGGTGTCCTCTGGGCTCATCATTACCACTTTGGACAGAGACAAAGGTGTTTTTCCAGCCCTAAATGACTCTGCGGTGCTGGCAATAATCACTGATGTCAGTGAGGAAATGGATCGGCTCACCGCAGAACTGTTGCTGAGCACTTCCTGCTGTACTGAAAAGTGGATTTAGGAGGGTTAACAAGCTTGAGGGTGTCCTGTGACCCCTGGCATTTATTTCATTTAACCTATTCCTGCTAATTTTCCATGAAATGCCCTTGTGACAGGAGCCAGCTCTCTGTTATTTTCCACATTCAGCCTCCTGGGTTTCGCTCTTATTTTCTGTCCCTGTAGCCCATAACATCCTTTTTCTTCTCTTCTCTTCTCTTCTCTTCTCTTCTCTTCTCTTCTCTTCTCTTCTCTTCTCTTCTCTTCTCTTCTCTTCCACAATGGAAAAACCAGTCACAGTAATTAATAATTATAAGCTGTGGCAGGCGATAAAAAGAAGCACGGGGCGGGAGGGAAAGAAGAAACAGGTTTCTCTCTTTTCCCTGTGCCGTCCCTTTTGACATGTAAAGCGTGTAAACTTGGCAGGGCCAAATTTGTTGATTGCGGGCTACTGATGTGACCCATCTGGGGTTGAAACATTGTATTAGGTCTTCGCACGCTATTCCCCACCACTCCCTCAGCTCGAAAGCTCACCCCCCTTCTGTCACATGAGAAACAGTTGCAGCACTGTTGTTGGGTGAGGAGGATGTGGGTATTTGGTGTGTTTATTTTGTGTGTGTGTGTGTGTCTGTGTGTGTGTGTGTGTGTGTGTGTGTGTGTGTGTGTGTGTGTGTGTGTGTGTGTGTGTGTGTGTGTGTGTGTAACAGGAGACTGGCCCTGAAATGGACAGTGCAAACCCTGCAGCAGCTGTGTGTCCTGCTGGAGTATCCTTCAGCAAGAGCCACACCCCTAAATGAATAAATTGTAAATGTGCACATGCTGGCATTTATGTTCGAGACTGGGTTTATGTGTGTGTGCATCCTTAACTGTTAATGGATCAGGGTCTGGAATGATGCGTGACAATTTCTCTAACTGTGACAGTGCTCTAACTCTCTTTCTGTCTCTTCGGTGATTTTCCTGTATTTCTCAGTGAGAGGCGCAATAAAAATGCACATATAACACTTTTTCAGAAACAGCTGCTCAGTCGGTATCATGCTGCAAATGTGTTCACTAGAATTGATTTCAAACTCTCAATTCTTGAGCCAGATTACTTGAGCCACTCTACCACCTTTGCAGGAATCACTGGATTGGTGATGTCTGACCAAAGCACTGGAGCTGTTTGACAGGATCTTTCAGTTTTATCAAAATAAAAAAAGCATGAGACACAGCACTGAGATCACAGGACAGTAAAGTTCTCTTTAGCTGACCATTGTGGAAAGTCATTTCACAAGAGAACCGATGAGTAAAAGAGCAATGAACACACCGCAATGTACAGTGTCCTTATGCAACAGAGAGGAGGATGCATTTCCTCGCGTGAGTTGGTGACAATAACTCTGCAGTGTTTTGAGCTGCTAATACTCTCCCAAATCAAAGTTATTTCTCTTATTCCAGAGACATCCTGAAGCTATTGCAGAGGAATTTCTGTGGTCCTGCTCATAAATCAGGCCTCAGCTGCAAGCAGAAAATGCACCAGGGCTGGCCTGCATAGTGACGTACAGTACAGAACAGTGCAGCTCCAGATAAACTGCTTTGAAAACACATGTTCTTCACTTGTACCTCTGACATGTTTGGTTTGAGGTGTCTCAGTTGAGGTTTCTCTGCCTGGAAATCACATGATGTGTTTATGAAAGCAAAAAATACTTCAAATCATTTTAAATCTTTCATGTATTTAAAGATTTCTGGTGACTTCTAATATATATAATAGTTAAATATTCGGTTAAACAAAGCCATGATACTGAAGTTGACTTTGGAGCTCTGAGGGAACAAGCAGCTACTTCAGTTTCTGAGTCTGGGTTTGAAACCACAAGATTTCAGCAGCCTCATTAAAGCAGCCATCCCACTTAGCACTGCAGTTAGATTTGATTCAGTAAAACTATGATATTTGTTTTCTGTGAGGAAATTGGGTGTTGCAACATCGGAGAATAGAAGAGATAAGAGAAGTATGAGGTTGTAACTAGATTCCACTTTATTAGAGGCGCAAGTCATAGAGCTATTTCACCACTACTAAAGGAAAAATGCACAAAGGATCAGAAAATATGCGCAGGAATAAGCCCAAGTAGCACTGTTAGATAAACCTTACATTTCCAAAGATAAGCAGCCTTGATTTTTAGTTTCATCTCAGGGCACTTGCATTATGAAGAGTTTATCAGCTTGACAGTTGAAGAGAATTTCTGAGACGCACAGTAACCCTTCAAAATAAGTTACAGCATGGAAATAGTCAGAACTGGAGTTACAGACAGATATGGGCCCTGGTCCAGCAGTGTTGCCCACAGGTTTCAGTTGTAGGCTGACACCAAAGAGCCGAAGTGGAAATTTATATGCTGCTGAGCCCAAATGGTGGTTTACTGACACACGGTGTAATGTGAGGTTCATTAGTGTGGAGGCGATAATAGTGAAGGTAGTTTGAGAAGCGTGCCGTGCATTAGATCCCGATCTTCAACTTACAGCATTTACTGTATAAGAATTCCCCCTGTGTGCAAAGACTCTCTGAACCTTGAACTTGGAATTCCCTTCATTTAAACTGAAGCACAAACTTGTTGACTTGAAGCACAAACTTTCCAGACTCTCTGCCCTGTGTTACCATTGTTGTCGTTTAATTCTTTGACAGATACATGCATGCATTTCTGTTTGATTACATTTCTATCTCCAACTTGAAAACAAATATCAGATGCACATGATCTCAGCTTGCATTTCTTCCAAGATTTTTGTAAGCAGCTGTCTTTTTAAGTAATGTAAATCCTAACAAATCAAATTATATAATGACTGGATATTACCTACTATTTACATAAATCAAATTAGCCTGCAATATTTCCTCTGAAACTTTTTCCACATTTATCCCTTGCCTCAGCATTGCAGAGTCACTCTTCACCATCTGCAGATTTCTGCAAAGTATGAGGACATAAAAGCACAATTTAGCATCTTAGCAGATCTATAGCTCAGTTATATCCCAATTTAAATCTAGTCTGGAATTTTTTTGTCACATGTTGTTATCCTGCAGCAATCAGACATAGATCATCCTCAGTTTCTCTGGTGAGTTTTACTTTCCTATGTTGCAAACACTTAAGAAGAATTGATTTCTGAAAGAACCACTTAAGAAGGGCCAAAGTCAACGATAATGTGTATATTTGGACAAAATATCAGTACCCATCTCCTGGTTCCAAGTAAAAATGAGTTTGAGACTAGAAGCCATATAGTAAGTTGAAGGCAGTGAAACCTTCAGGTCAGCGTTTGCATCTGTTTGTGTGATTCAGGGACATGGAAGCTTTTGGGTCAGTGGATGGACACTCAATTCTGTCTACTGACCCTCCTGTGCTCTACTGTACTCTGCCTAGCCGTCCAAAACAATCCCTCTTTTTCCCCGATCCAACGACACACTCACTGACCACTGCTTCCCACTTTGCTTCCGTGAGAAGCAGAGGCTCATTTCAGCAGGACGAGGAGACTGAACCACGTGGTGATGAGATCATCACCAGGCTGAAACACACATATCCACACAAACAGTTACTGTGTCATATGCACACTCATATCCAAAGAGCAAAAAAATCCAGAGTGACCTGCCTGTTGACACAAATATAGACTCACAAAACCACACACACACACGCACGCACAGGAGCATTTTTGCTTCAGTGTTACATTTTTGCCAAGACTTTTGTTTAGTAAAGTCATTCCCTTCCTCTTAACCTCAGCCAAAGCAATCTCTGTTGCTACAGTAACACCGCTGCATACATTGGGTTAAGTAATCTAGTATGAAAATGCCATCCTGTAGTCCTGTCAGCTCAAAGGCCGGAGGAATAGTTTCTTTTAGTAACTTCTGAAAAGCTTCAAAGCTTGATCAGGGTGTTGGTGAGCTGAATAATGGCTATGTGATGGCAGAAGGCCTGTTTCAAGCATGAATTCTTTAAAGTGGCTGGAAAACTAATGTCTTGAGCAGCTGATTTTTAGTGGAAATTTGAGACCTTTACAGGTCTTATTTGACAAATAACTCCTACCTTGGATTGAAGGGGTGCTCCAGTGATTTGGAATTGCACTTCCATAAAGTCAGGGCACTTGCAAGAGGCAAATTTAAAGAGAAATGGTCACAATATGTGCAGCATCCTGTATTTTAGTCTATAATATGCTATAATATTCAAATACACTGCATCCTACATTTCCCATAATGCAATCAAGAGTATCTTTTTCTTGCACCCTCTTGTAAATGCCCACTTCCTTCCAAATCAGTATCCTCAGTTTGTAACGCTGCCGTTTTGTCATGACCCAGTTGTCATCACTATGACATCATCAGGGTTATTTTCTCAGACTTGACAAACTCCTCCAGATCCACAGAAGACATTATACAAGTGTTTTCACAGGCTGAGTAGAGCTCCTGCAGATAACTGACCTTCTAGAGACAAAAAAGTGGTGTGCCCCTTTAAAAAAAAGCTTAGTAGCTTAATACCTTCATCTTTCATTTTCCTTGTACGACACCCATGCCGCTCAGTTCAGCATGGTGGACTGTGCTACAGTTGGCAGCAATGCATGTAGAGCAAGAAAAATCGTCTCCCTATTCAGAGCGACAGGCTGTTTGGAGAGGGCAGACAACTCGGTGTTTGTTTACACTCTGAAAATCTCTTCAGTTGGTTGGGAATTAAACATAACACACACATACACACATACATACATACATACATACATACATACATACACTCGTAGCATCACGCTAACACCAGATGCCAGGAAGTGGAGTGGCGACAGAGTGGCATCTACAGCAAAGCCCTGCCATGCGTGACTCTCTCCTGACTTTGCCTCTTTTAGCAAGCTTGCGTGATCCCACCATCGCTCCCCATCAAGCCCTCCGCCCCCCTATATCCTTCACTCACTCACACACACACACACACACACACACACAAACACACATATCGCCTGCTGGGCGATAGCACAGGGGGTGTATGTCCTCCCTCCCTGAGCCAAATGAAGTGATCGGAGCAAACACTGTTGGTATAAACAGGCTTGGATTAGAGTGTGGTGATGACATGCAAGGGGCACAGATGGGAGAATGTGAAGTGGACAGTCACGATATGTCCAGACCTGACAAAGGATGTCTCGCTTTACTCACCTCACTTGTTTTCACCTGTTCTCCCAGAGCTCACTTCCAGAGCACAGGGTTTTTGGAAAGCAATATACTAATATTGCTGGATTAAAGCTGCCATATAGCTTTTCCTCACTGTTCAATAAGCTTACATTTGACCATGACTGTGTCTGTTATATATCAGTGAAAATATTATATAAATATTATGATGTTGTCAGGGCGGAAAAGAGTCACCATTAAACATCTCCATTCAAAACTAGATTAATAAAATTCTTAATTATGTTCTTTTTCGTGTAGAAAATGGATACGATTGAAGGTTTTATTCACGATGGACATTTATCTGTGCATTATTGTAAATCTGTCCTCACCTTAGTATTTTTGCCTGTCTTTAAAATTCCTGCAGACGTCACAGATATTGTGTTTGAAGTTAGGAAGTTGAAGCCACTGAGACGCCTCCGGGGTGTTTCTGTGAGCATTCAGTGTTTGCCTGCAGCCCCGGTCTAATACCCGGCAACACAGGGGCGAGGTGTTAGGAGAGAGATAATCAGATTACCGTTGGGCTAGCGTGTCGGATAATGAATTAGCTCTGTCAGAGGCCAAATTGTTGTGTGATATTGGTGGTGAGAAATGCAGGAGAGGAGTCGCTCATGTTAAAGCGAAGCTGACAGGTGATGCTAAGTAATATCAAATCAGGCTGAAATAGGCGTTGCACTACTGTCTCTCTCCTTCTTCATACTGAAAACATTCTTGAGATATACAAAAGAACACAGCATGAAATAACTCTTTTCAGTGATTTTTTTTTTAAATATCAGCTAAAATTAGATGTAATCAAAGGGTGCTTTTAATACTAGGAAATACTGTGTTGGGGTTACAACAGTAAATTGAACTGTGACTGCATGTTGAGAGAGAATAGTGCATCATGCCATTGTTCTACATGACCTGCTTCACAGATTGGTCTTGGTCTCACACACACACACACACACACACACACACACACACACACACACACACACACACACACACACACACACACACAGATAGAGAGAGAGAGAGAAGCACAGTGGATACATAACACCTCTGATAGTGTCCACTGACTGACAAGTTAATGGGTTTCATGCATAAAGCATGATCAGCATCATGGCTATCAGTTGATCACCCTCAACCTGGGACACATTAACCACCTCACACCCATTTAATTACACATTGCTTGGCCTTTCTGTGCTTTTGTATGCGTGTGGTGTTTTGGTGTGGATTCTGCAAGGGACATATTGCATAAACACACAGATGTTAATACTTTTTTTTTTTTTACTTGAAGGGTTAAGCGTTGTGTTGAGCAAATTCTCCTACTTCTCAGGCTAAATAAACTATTTAAAACCCCACTGGATTATCTAAAATGCATTGTCACAAAGCTTAAAACAAGTGTGTTTCCTTAGCTCATGAAAAGTTAATGTTTTAGAGATACATGGTTTTTACAGGGCAGTGATGTTCCCTACTGTAAAAGCACTCCTGTACTGTAGAAGTACTTCTACTCTGTACTCCTTCCACCCTAATACTGCATGCTCTTCATCTGAACTCAGGACTAGTCTTTAGCACATGTTGTCAGCCACCTTGTACCCACTTTTCCTCAGCTAAAACAAAGCCTTCTTGACTCAAAGCTCAGCAAATGAGCACAACTTGTTGAAGCCATAATCTTCTCTTTCCAGCCCATCTCAGCGGTTAGCAATTGTTTAGCATTGCGTGCTACAGCAGCATTAAAGTAGTTTCCCTCCCATATGGATTCAGCCTCAGGGACCATCTGCCCATTATTATTTGCCTCAATGGGCCGAAACGGCTCCATAATCTTTTTAACAGATTACCCTCTTGTTATGTAGAGGTTATATGGATAAAAAGCCCTAACATTATCACTGGTGGAATCAACTTTTCATGAAAGGTGTGGTTCTTTTCCAGAAAACCTGTTGACCGTTCTGTTCGCAGTGACCACAAAACAGGCGATGATTGCGTTTGACTGGCCAACAGGGAGGAGAATACAAGAGGGATAATCTGAGGCTTGTTGTGCTTCTTTCTCCCTGTTATTTTGAATTATGTGAGTGACACTAGTTGGCACGCAACACCAGGAGCCAGCATTTTACTAAAGTGGAGGTTCATGTGGTACCGCAGACTCTAACCTCTGCTCTCTTCTCTGTCTTTCTTCCCTCTCATGCAGGAATGCAGCGAGACTAAAGTACAGGAGTAGAAAACTAATAATTATTCCCTGAGTTCTCTGACTTGAGTATTTCCTTTTTCAGTCTGAATAAGCAGGAGAGTCAAAGGCACTGGTGTGTTTTGTGAAGAAAAATAGTGCAGGAGACTGAGTGAAACGAGAGCTATATAAAAAACACTTTATGGTTGTTTATTCTGTACATCATGAGCCAACAGTCCTGTGCTCTGCTATACATTTGCTCTAGTCTAGATTCTCATGAAATGCATTTACTTTAGACTTCTTGGACTACAGCCTGGACCAAAATAACTCAACTTATGAGGAACCAAAAAATAATTTATTGCTTGTCAGTCTTTCACTCTTCCTCTCCCTCTTCATCCCCCTTTTTTCCCCTTTGCAATTCCAATCATATTTAATTTAATACATTAAATCCACCTCTCATGGCACATCTGTTTCCAAGCTTCTTGTTTGTTTATAAAGCACGAGAGGTTTTCATTTCAAATTTATCTCTCATTAAAGTCAAAATCAGTGAGATGTGCTTTACAGCAACGAGCAAAACGTGCACATAAACTTTACAGTCTAACAGGATGCGCTGTACGTTCATTTCAAGCTCTTGAATCTCAGTGTTCATGTTGTGTGAGTACAGAAATAGAAGACTTGTGCTTTATTGTGGCCAGGTGGGGTTCCTGAATGCAACTTTTATTAACCACCAGCTCCTTGAGCGCAACAAGCTTCAGTCATCCTCATCAAAACAGGAATCCGAGGAAAAACTATTTATAGAGTAACCACGCAAACACATACATGCATGAAGGAGCTCATGTTTTCTTTTACAGTAGTACATCTCAGATGTGAATGTTACACTCCTCTACATGCATGGCACAGATTTTTCCTTAAAAAATCACTTACTGTACACAAGCAATGTAAAAATAAATGTGTTTTTGCAATTCAATAACAATCAATAGCCTTTTCTGTGTATGAACACAGAGGTCCCCCAAAAGGAAATTCATTATGTCACTATTAGAATCAGCCTATCAGAGGAAGTTTGAGGTAAATATAGAAGCAAAGGAGACAAGCTGAAGAGAGTGAAGAATAGACCTAACAATGGAGTTCCCCCCCCCCGCCGCCCACAAAATATACTTCCACTATGTGTGTTTGTTTCTGCAAAGGCGAACTGTCCAGTACATGCAAGCGTCAGAGTGTGTACACATGCGTTGCCGTTGAGCCCCCAGGCAGGGTTTTTTGCTGCAATATATGTGACTCATGAGGGAGTTTGTATCCCGAGTTCACCCCCGCTGAGCGGACTGGGGGCCTGGGTCGAGCGTTTGGCTGGTGGAACACGTCAGATCCCCGGCAACGGCAGGAAAACTGGAGCGTCTTGTTGTCTTCAATTAGAAAATACACTGTTGCATTCATTTGGGTAAAGTCAAATTAAAAGCTTTCCTGCATAACTGGCTCATCTCACGCAACACATGCCTGAATGCAGCCTGTGTGTGTGTGTGTGTAAGCGGAGAGCACATCATTTCACGCTGAAGCACATTCTCCTTGGGCCTCCATCCATTTGCATCCTGTTAGTTTTTCTAATTGTCTGTATAAATATTGCACCACGTTGGCCTTATGTTGTGGTTAATTTTCCCAAGGCTTGACAAGCAAAATTTAGGAGTGTTTAGACAGCCTTTTTAGCTGGCTCTGAATGTGCGTCGCTCTTTCAGTGGGTTCATCAGAAAAGCAATTTTCTCAGCAGACAAGCATCATGGTCGCATAAAACATGTGTGCCACAATCAGTCGTGTTCTCTATTTATAGAAGCAATTAGATGACTTTCATAATAGGATTGCTATCGTCGTCCTCCAGCGTGTGTGTATGTTGAGAGTGCATGGCGTTGGTTTTATGATGCACCGTGTAGTCAAGCCACATACAGTAGCAGTATACACGCTGTAGAGCAGTTGCCATACAAGTCTGTTTTGCCCAAGGGCTCATGTGTCGAGATCTATTACTCCTGTGCAACATGGTGACTGGTGCGTCTGCTTGCCAACCAAAACAGAGAAGTGGAAACAATCGAGTTTACATCCCGACCTCCAATCAGTGTGATCCCTTTTGCTTTGTCATAATATCGCTTCCCCTTCGCTTCAGTATCTACGCGCGCAACCATGGCCTTTGTTTATGTTCCACTCAGGAATTCATTTTTTTCCTTCTTCAGAGATAGACTTCCCCCGGCAGCCCCGCATGCACGCCCCTCGCAAAAAATCACTCACTCATGTTCTAATCTCCTCTGAATGATGAATATTTGTGATTCCTGCTCTGCCACCAAGAAAAGTGCTTTTTGTAGAAGTTGTTTTGTTAGCAGACAAAGGGAATTACTATAAATCCTCACAGTCATCCCTTCAAGTGTAATCTTATATGTCAGAGTGGACTCAAAACAGTCTCATCCAAAGCAATATCGGAAAGATTATAAACCTCAATCCATTGTTAATATTGAAGGATGATTTAGGATCGAATCATTGTTTAATGCATGCTGTATATATCCATCAACCGGGACAGAATTAAAGTTATAAAAATGCCAAAACCTTCTTTCAGTGAATCTTTTTTTTCCTTTCTTTCCTCTTTGCCGCAGTGTAAAAACAAGAAAAAGTTGAATTTGCAAGGGCTGGATTTGGAGACTGCGAGATCCGGACATTTGATCTGTGGCATAATGAAGTATTAGCTTCCATTACAGTGCAGGCTTAACCTTTTTGCGGAGCACCATTGAGCGCTTGCCAGCAGTCATCAATATTTAACAGCTGTTGCTATTATGAAATTCTTTATGGGCTAATGTGGCTCGCCGGCTTGCACGCAAGGCCTTGGCCGGCTGCCAGCACCCTGTCAGGAGGAAGGGGGGGGAGATTGACAGACGGCTCGCTCGCGTGACAACCAGCCCTTGATCAACCAGCTTCTCTCTCTCTTTGGCCCCCCCTCCTTCTCTCTCTGTGTTTGGTGTTGCTCTCTCTGCTGTGGATTTCCTGTGCCTGTGGAGAGAGAGAGAGAGAGAGAGAGAGAGAGAGAGAGAGAGAGAGAGAGAGAGAGAGAGAGACAAAGAAGAAGAGCACTGAGAGAAGGGGGGCGGGAATAGGCAAAGGAAGTGGCACTAAGCCAACCCAACCTCAAC